>NC_052086.1:51740592-52082259 GCF_015852505.1 Tachyglossus aculeatus | reverse complement strand
AGTAAGTGCTTAAAAGGTACCATTTTTTTTTAAAAAAGTGTAACCTTTGGTGTTCAGATTAACCCAAGCATATCCACAGAAATGGCAACCAAATTCTGAGGATTCCCTGGCAAGAAGGTAGCTCTCTTTACCCAATCAATCACATTTATTGAGCACTTATTGTGTGCAGAGCACTGTACTACATGCGTGTGGAACATATGATGGGATTCCTATCCTCCAGGTCTTGCAGTCTAATGGGGGAAGGCCCAAATTAATGAATTTTCAATAGGGAGAAGAACAAGAGGATGGATAAAATTGATAAACACAAGTGAATAAGTAAGTAGCAGATAAGTACATGTATGATGGGGTTGTAATACTAGGAAGAAGTTGGGAGAGGGGTTAGTTGGGCAAAGCTTCTTGGAAGAGGTGATATTTAGGAGATTTTTAATGGGAGAGAGGGACATGTTTTGGTGGATGTGAAAGAGGCAGGAATTGCACACAGTGAAGACATGTGAGTTATGCATCAGACACGGGAGAGTCATGAATGAGACTGACTCTTACTTTAGTCATTCTCCAACCTCACTTTATGCTCTGCCGTTCTCTCTCATCATTTCTCACTGATTCTAAGTTAAATGATAATAATGATAACAGTGATATTTGTTAAATTCCTACTATGGGTCAAGCACTGTGCTAAGCACTGGGTTCGATTCCAGATCATCAGATTGGACACAGTGCCTGTCCCGCTTGGGACACACAGTCCATGTAGGATGGAAAAAAGGTTTTGAAATCACCATTTTACAGATGAGGAAACTGAGGCACAGAAAAGCAAAGTGACCCTCCCAAGGTCACCCGGCAGGTAAGTGGCAGAGCCGGGATTAAAACTCAAGTCGTCTGGCTCCCAGGCCTGGGATCTTTCAATTAAATAAGAGAGGCAGGCAAAGCACAGTTTGTCCAAAAATTTTCTCATCCAAATTGGTACGCTAAATACAGGGCGAAAAAGGCACAAATTTGCCTTATGCCTGTGTTTCTACTTCTCCCCTCGCTGCATTCCCATGGCAGGAGAACTCTGTGCTTAGAAGCATGTTCCTCTCCAACACAAAAGTATTTACTTTCATGCCTTTCCTGGGAGCAATCGTAAACTCCAGCACTCGGCCTAAATCGATTTTTTTTTCTTTTTTTTGTGTGTGTTTCTCCGAGAAATCAGCCCCCCTCTAGAAAGAAGCTGGCAGCCCTCACCTACTAATCACAATAACTAATAATATTATTTAGATGCTGCTGTACATAATTACATACACTCTGATCCTGGCATTGTTAGTCTCTGCGCTGCTTTTCAATTACAAAGCCTTATGGCACGTAGCTAATCCCCCATGAGAGAACAGCTCAGTGCGCTACATTATGTGAGGCGACGATATACAATGGTTCCCTTCTCTAATCTGGCTGATAATAATTGGAATGATCACTCATTTTAATTACAGTTCTCTCTTTCCTTCGTGCGCATTCAGTGGGGGCATTCTGGAGGCTTGAAAAAATAACATTTTGTACTCTGAGAGCCCATTATCTAGGGATTTCCCCCAATTAGTGTATTTGTTCCTTTGCAATCTCTGCAGGGTTGGTGATCTCATGAAGTGATTGAGAAGTTACTGGCCAGTTTGAACTGGTCCCTACCAGGGGCTTGATCCATCTGATTAAGGAAAATTCTCCTTTGGGGAAACAGCGTGTCCTAGTGGAAATTGCACTGGCCTGGGAGTAAGAGGACCCAAGTTCTAATCCTGGCTTCACCATGTACCTGCCATGTGACCTTGGGCAAGTCACTGTGCCTCAGTTACCTCATCTGTAAAATGGGGATCAATACGGTAAGCCCCATGTGGGACATGGACTGCGTCCAACCTCATTATCTTGTATCTACCCCAGTGCTCAGTACAGTACCTGGCACATAGTAAGTGCTTAACAAATATCATCATCATCATTCTCTTTGCCTCCATCCCCTTTCTGGGGGTTTGATTCCTATTCCGCCTCTTCCGTAGACCATGAGCCCCATGTGGGAGTTGATTATCTTCTATCTGCTCCAGCGCTTAATACAATGCTTGGAACTTAAAAATACCACAACAAATACCACAATCGTTTTTTTAAATGGTTTTTGTTAAGCACCTACTATGTGCCAGACACTGTTATAAGCACTGGGGTAGATGTACCTTGTTCTCACCTGTCCCACCGTTGACCCCTGGCCCACATCCTCCCCCTGGCCTGGAATGCCCTCGCTCCACACATCCACCAAGTTCGCTCTCTTCCTCCCTTCAAAGCCTTACTGAGAGCTCACCTCCTCCAAGAGGCCTTCCCAGACTGAGCCTCCTTTTCCCCCCTCCCTCCCCATCCGCCCACCCTACCTCCTTCCCATCCCCACAGCACCTGTATATATGTTTGGACAGATTTATTACTCTATTTTACTTGTACGTATTTACTATTCTATGTATTTTGTTAATTATGTGCATCTAGCTTTAATTCTATTTGTTCTGACGACTTGACCCCTGTCCACATGTTTTGTTTTGTTGTCTGTCTCCCCTTTCTAGACTGTGAGCCCACTGTTGGAAAGGGACCGTCTCTATATGTTGCCAACTTGTACTTCCCAAGTGCTTAGTACAGTGCTCTGCACACAGTAAGCACTCAATAAATACGAATGAAGGAATGAATGAATGAATGCAGGGTAATCAGATTGGACACAGTCCATGTCCCACATGGGACTCCCAATAATCACCATTTTACAGATGAGGGAACTGAAGCACAGAGAAGTTAAGTGACTTGCCCAAGGTCACACAGCAGACAAGTGGAGGAGCCAGGATTAGAACCCAGGTTCTTCTTATGCTCTGCCCCATGCTCTAACCACTAGGCTAGGCTGTTATTCTCCTGGGAGCAGTTCATACCTTGACTCTTCCCGCAGCATGAGCAAATCTACCAGTCATCTCTAGCACTTATTCACTTAATTATTCCCATCCTGACCAGTTTTATGTATGCTCTTCAATTACTTCCACTGGTTACGCTATACATATTTTCATACCTGTCTCCTCTGTTAGACTTCAAGCTCCTTGTGGGCAGGAGATGTGTTTGCTTACTTGATTTATACTTTCCAAGTACTCAGTCAATCAACGGAATGTATTAAGTGCATATTGTGTGCAGAGCACTGTACTAAGGACTTGGGGGAGTCCAGTAAGTAAGTAGACACGATCCCTGCTCTCAGTTAGTTTACAGTCTAGCAGGGGAGGCAGACATTAAAATGTAGCACAGACTGAAAATTCAACCGAATATGAGGACATGTGCAGTAAGTACTGTGGGGGTAGGGATTGTGGTAAATAGTTAAGTGTTTAGTGGGGACAGACTTAAGTGCATAGATAATGCAGTAGGGAGGGAAAATTGGGTGGGGAATGAGAGATCAGTCAGGGAAGACTTTCAGGAAGAGACGTAATTTTAGTAGGTTTTGACGAAGGGGTGAATGGTAATCTGTCGGTTGTAAGATCTAGACCATAAGCTCATTGTGGGCAGGGGACATGTCTGTTTTATAGTCGTGTTGCACTCCCCCAAACACTTAGCTCAGTGCTCTGATACAGTAAGCACTCGATAAATACAACTGATTGATTGAAGTGGGAGAGAGTTCCAGGCAGGAGGAAAGATGTGAGCAAGGTGTTGGTGAGAGAGACAGGATTAGGGTTCAATGAGTAGATTGGTATTAGAAGAGCATTCATTCATTCAAACGTATTTATCTAGTGCTTACTGTGTACAGAGCACTGTACTAAGTGCTTGGAAAGTACAATTGAACAATAAAGAGAGACAATCCATGCCCACACCGAGCATACAATGCAGACTGGGCTGTGGCAGGAGATGGGATTTTAATCATCATCATCATCAATCATTTTTATTGAGTGCTTACCGTGTGCAGAGCACTGTACTAAACGCTTGGGAAGTACAAATTGGCAACATATAGAGACAGTCCCTACCCAACAGTGGGCTCACAGTCTAAAAGGGGGAGACAGAGAACAAAACCAAACATACTAACAAAATAAAATAAATAGGATAGATATGTACAAGTAAAATAAATAAATAAATAAATAAATAAATAGAGTAATAAATATGTACAAACATATATACACATATACAGGTGCTGTGGGGAAGGGAAGGAGGTAAGATGGGGGATGGAGAGGGGGACAAGGGGGAGAGGAAGGAAGGGGCTCAGTCTGGGAAGGCCTCCTGGAGGAGGTGAGCTCTCAGCAGGGCCTTGAAGGGAGGAAGAGAGCTAGCTTGGCGGATGGGCAGAGGGAGGGCATTCCAGGCCCGGGGGATGACGTGGGCCGGGGGTCGATGGCGGGACAGGCGAGAACGAGAACGAGAATGTGGTTTTTCCAATCAGCGGATCGTATTTATTGAGCAGTTCTCTGTGCAAAACACCATACTAAGCACTTGGGAGAGTACACTACAACAGACTTAGCAGACACATTCCATGCCCACGATGAGCTTAGAGTCTAGAGGAGGCAAGCTTCAAATGCACAGTAAGCACTCAGTGAACACGATTGGACAGACTGCCTGACAATCAGCACTCAATGAAGACTATTGATTGATTTGATTGATCCTATTGACCTTGCTAGAAACAAAATACTAGTCAGGGCGGTTCATCGATGTGACCCGGAGATGGCATTGTTGAATGCTTCAAAGGGGACTCTTCCATCTCAGTGCCAGAGACCAAGTTTCCCTGTCTGCTTTCGGTATCAGCAGTTAGAGCTTCAAAAACCAGCAAAATGTACTGGCCACACCCCAGCTCCACACCACAGAGGCTGAGCTTCGCTATCTACTCTCGCTCTCAGTGACTAAATCTTCCAAGTGAAGAAAAGTGTCCAACAGAGACCGTAGTTGAAGTGAACAGAAGAAAGGAATTGTACGCCTTTGAGTGCCAAAGATCAGCTCAAAGTTTCACATACGAGTGGGGTTTAGCCCAGCCCAGATCAAAGCACCCACGCTCAGAACTAGACTCCAAATCCGACTGCTGTAGAGACCCTGGACAGCTCTTTAGAAGTTTTGTGGCCCAGTGGAAAGAACCCTGGGGCCTGTGAGTCAGAGGACCTGGGTTCTAATCCCGTTTTCCCCAAGACTTGTCTGCTAGGTGACCTTAGGCAAATTACTTAATTTCTCTATGCCCCAGTTCCCTCATCAGCAAAATGGGGATTCAATACCTCTTCTCCCTGCTACTTAGATTGTCAGCCCCATGTGGGACCTGATTATTTTGAATATGCCCCAGCGCAGTGCTTGACACATAGTAAGAACTAAAGAAATAACACAATTATTATTATTTGCTTTGGTCTTTTAATCAGGGAGCCAGCAATACTTACTGAGCACCTACTGCACGCTGAGCACTGTACTCTCTAAATAAGTTCCCCTCCCCTCCCTCTCTACTATTTTCAACCTCTCACTGTCCATTGATTCCTTGTCCCATCCATACCAAACAAGTGTTCTCATGATCCCATGGCCCCTTCTAGCTATCGGTCCATCTCCCTGCACCCATTCCTATCCCAAACTCTCGGAATGGGTCACATTCATCCTACTGCTTTAATTTTCTCTCTTCTGACTGTCTTTTTGATGCACTGCAGTCAGGCTTTCAACTGCTTCGCTCCATCGAGACCTCACCATTACCTTCTTAAAGCCAGATGCATCCGTCCATCTTGATCTTCCATGAACTCCTCCTCAAAATGCTATCAGGTTTTACGGACGACAGCGCTAACTTGTTTTCCTCCTACCTTTCTGACCCCTCCTCAGTTTTACTCCCTGGCTTCTCTTCTGCCTCTCATTCTTTTACTGTGGGCATTCGTTGTTTTGGAGAACTCATCACCCCACACGACTGAGCTGCCACCTCTTTGTCCCACCCTCCAAATCTACCTCTCTAGTCCTGACCTCCCATCTGACCTGCAACATGGCCTAGTGAATAGAGCCCAGACCTGGGACTCAGAAGGACCTGGGTTCTAATCCCGGTTTTGCCGCTTGTCTCCTGTGTGACCTTGGCCAAGTCACTTCGCTTCTCTGTGCCTCGGTTACCTCATCTGTAAAATGGGAATTAAAAGACCCATGTGAGCCCCATGTGAGACACAGGCTGTAACCAATCAGATTACTTTGCATCTACCCCAGCACTTAGTACAGTGTCCGGTACATAGGAAGCGCTTAACAAATACCATGGTGCTAGTATGAGAAGCAGCATGGCTCAGTGGAAAGAGCCCGGGCTTGGGGTCAGAGGTCATGGGTTCTAATCCCGACTCTGCCACTTGTCAGCTGTGTGACTTTGGGCAAGTCACTTCACTTCTCTGTGCCTCAGTTACCTCATCTGTAAAATGGGGATCAAGACTGTTAGCCCCACATGGGACAACCTGATCACCTTGTATCCCCTCCAGCACTTAGAACAGTGCTTGGCACATGGTAAGCACTTAACAAATGCCATCACTATTATTATTTTCAATAATAATAATAATAATAACATTATCAATGATAATAATAGTAACATGGTATCTGTTACTGGAGAGACATGTAAGTGAGATGACTTGGAAGCCAAAGAAGATGTAAAATAATTCTACGTCTCACTTACATGTTTCTCCAGTTCCTCAAATTCATCATTTTTAAAACAGAGCTCTCAATCAATAATATTTATTAAGGGTCTATTTTTTATGGTATTTGTTAAACACTTGCTATGTGCCAGGCACTGTGCTAAGCACTGGGATCGATGCAAGCTAATCAGTTGGACACAGTCCCTGTTCCACATGGGGCTCACGGTCTTAATCCCCATTTTTCAGATGAGGTAGCTGAGGCACAGAGAAGTGAAGTGACATGCCCGAGGTCACACAGCAGACAAGTGGCCGAGCTGGGATTAGAACCCAGGTCCTTCTCACTCCGAGGGCTGTGCTCTATCCACCAAGCCACGCTGCTTCTCTGTTGTGGGCAGAGCACTATACTAAAAGCACTTGGGAGAGTACAATTAAAATTAGTAATAATAATAATAATAATGATGGTACTTTTTAAGTGCTTACTATGTGTCAAGCACTGTTCTAAGCACTGGGGTAGATACAAGGTTATCAGGTGGCCCCGTGGGGCTCTCAGTCTTCATCCCCATTTTACAGATGAGGCAACTGAGGCCCAGAGAAGTGAAACGACTTGCCCGAAGTCACACAGCTGACAGGTGGTGGAGCTGGGATTAGAACCCACGACCTCTGACTCCCAAGCCCGGGGTCTTGTCACTAAGCCACGCAGCTTCTCTGCTAGTAGACATGTAGACATGATCCCTTACTTCAAGGAGTTAGCCTAGTAGGGGAGACAGACACAAAATTAATTGCAGCAGGAGGAGGAGGAGGAAAATATAAAGATGAGTATGTAGATAATTAAGTGCTTAAACAGTAGGGAATATAAATTCCCCCTTTTAGACTGTGAGCCCACTGTTGGGTAGGGCCTGTCTCTATATGTTGCCAATTTGTACTTCCCAAGCGCTTAGTACAGTGCTCTGCACATAGTAAGCGCTCAATAAATACGATTGATGATGATGATGATGATAAATTCCCAGTCAGGGAAGTTGATTTATCCCTCCAGGCTGTAAGCTCACTGTGGGCAGGGAATGTGTCTGTTAGTACAGTGCTCTGCCACAGTAAGCGACCAATAAATGCCATTGACTGACTGACTGACAGAATGCAAGTCGATTTGTGCAGAAATGCTTTTGTTCTCGAGGTGATAGGAGAATATGACCTGGGGAGAAGAAAAGTTTAACAGAAAAAGTCTCCTGAAAGAAGTAAGGTTTCTGAAAGGCTTTGGTGCTGGAGAGAGCTGTGATCTGGCAGATTTGAAGGCGGAGGGAATTCCAGGCAGAGGCAAGGATGTGACCAAGAAGTGGGAGGTGGGAGAGATGAGAATAAGGCAGGGTGAATAGATTAGCTGGAAAGAATCAGTAAGAGCTGCTGAATACTGGGGAGAAGATGATGGATACGTAAGAAGAGATCTGATGGACTGGTTTAAGGCAATGGTTAGCAGTTTCTGCTCAATGAAGGAAATGAAAAGATTGGAGGGTTTTGAGGGTGAATAGATTAGCTGGAAAGAATCAGTAAGAGCTGCTGAATACTGGGGAGAAGATAATGGATATGTAAGAAGAGATCTGATGGACTGGTTTAAGGCAGTGGTTAGCAGTTTCTGATCAATGAAGGAAACAAAAAGATTGGAGGGTTTTGAGGCCTGAGGAGAAATGACTGACTGCTGTAAGGCAATGGTTAGCCGTTTCAGCTTGATGAAGGAAGCGTAGAGTTTGGAGAGTTTTGAGGACTGAGGAGAAATGACTGACTGCTGTAAGGAAATGGTTAGCAGTTTCTGCTTGATGAAGGAAATATAGAGATTGGAGAGTTTTGAGGCCTGAGAAGAAATGACTGACTGCTCTAAAGCAATGGTTAGCCATTTCTGCTTGATGAAGGAAGCGTAGAGATTGGAGGGTTTTGAGGCCTGAGGAGAAATGATGGACTGCTCTAAGGCAATGGTTAGCAGTTTCTGCTTGATGAAGGAAGTGTAGAGACTGGAGAGTTTTGAGGCCTGAGAAGAAATGACTGACTGCTCTAAGGCAATGGTTAGCCGTTTCTGCTTGATGAAGGAAGTGTAGAGACTGGAGAGTTTTGAGGCCTGAGAAGAAATGACTGACTGCTCTAAGGCAATGGTTAGCCGTTTCTGCTTGATGAAGGAAATGTACAGATTGGAGGGTTTTGGGGCCTGAGGAGAAGTGATGGACCGTTTTAAGGCAATAGTTAGCAGTTTCTGCTCAATGAAGGAAATGTAGAGATTGGAGGGTTTTGAGGCCTGAGGAGAAGTGATGGACCATTTTAAGGCAATAGCAGATTCTGCTCTATGAAGGAAATGTAGAGATTGGAGGGTTTTGAGGCCTGAGGAGAAGTGATGGACCATTTTAAGGCAATAGCAGTTTCTGCTCGATGAAGGAAATGAAAGATTGGAGGGTTTGGAAACCTGTGGAGAAATGACGTACTGCTTTAAGGCAAGGTTAGCAGTTTCTGCTTGATGAGAAGAATGGGTATTCGAGTGTGGAAAGAATTTGAGTGTGCAGAATGACGTTTTTAGAAAAATGACCCGTGCAGCAGTGAAGTAAGGCCCAGAGAGGGGAGAGACTCGAGGTAGGAGATCCGTGAGGAGGCTGATATGGTGGCCTTTTGGATGGAGAGAACAGGACAGAGCCAGGAAATATTGTGCTGAGAAAATTGACAGGATTTAATAACAGATTGAATGTGAGAATTGAACAAGTAAGGAATCAGGGATAATGCCAATGTTGGCATCCACCCAAGAGAGGAAGGATGACAGTGTTGGTTGTGAGCATATTGCTCTCGTCAAAACTGATTGAGAAAAATATTAAAATAACGTTAGGCAAATTCCCTACAAGGTAGCAACTGATTGAATTCAGGAATTAAAATATATCCCCTCCCCCACTAACCTCTTTTATTTATTATTACTTACCTAAACCGTCTAAACTCACTTCCCCCTGGACTTTTCCATCTCAATGGATAACACCACCTTCTTTCTTGTTCCAGAAGGCTTCAAACTAAGTGTCATCTTTGACTCATCCTTGTCCTTCAAAAGCTCACATTTCGTCTATTGCCAAATCCTGACAGTTATTCCCATAAACCATCTCTCGGATCCGCCACTTCCTTTCCAGCTCAAAATAATAATAATAATTAATAATTATGGTATTTGTTAAGTACTTACTATATGCTAAGCATGTTCTAAGCACTGGGGTAGGTACAGGGTAATCAGGTTGCCCCACATGGGGCTCACACTTTTAATCCCTGTTTTACAGATGAGGTAACTGAGGTACAGAGAAGTTAAGTGACTTGCCCAAGGTCACACAGAAGACAAGTGGCAGAGGCAGGATTAGAATCCACATCCTCTGACTTCCAAGCCCGGGCTCTTTCCACTGAGCCACACTGTATATATGTTTGTACATATTTGTTACTCTATTTATTTTACTTGTACATATCTATTCTATTTATTTTATTTTGTTAGTATGTTTGGTTTTGTTCTCTGCTTCCCCCTTTTAGACTGTGAACCCACTGTTGGGTAGGGACTGTCTCTAGAAGTTGCCAACTTGTACTTCCCAAGCGCTTAGTACAGTGCTCTGCACACAGTAAGCGCTCAATAAATACGATTGATGATGATGATGCTTCTCATTCACACACTCTGGTCCAAGTTCTGGTCATATCATGACTAGACTATTATATCAGCTTCTTCGCTGTTCTCCCTGCCTCCAGTTAATTGTACTGAGTGTTTACTGTGTGTGGAGCACTGTACTAAGCGCTTGGGAAAGTACGATATAGCCGAGTTGGTAGACACATTCCTGCCCAAAAGAGTATAGTGTATAGCCTAGTGGTTAGAGCATGGGCCTCAGAGTCAGAAGGGCCTGGTTTCTAGTCCTGGCTCTACCACTCTTTTTTAAGTTATTTATAAAGCTCTTACTGTGTAACAAACACTGTTCTAAGTGCTGGGATAGGTACGATTTAATTAGGTCAGACACAGTCCCTGTCCTGCACTGCCAAATTATATTTTCCAAGCGCTTAGTACAGTGCTCTGCGCACAGTAAGCGCTCAAAAAATGTGATTGAATGAATGAATGGGGCTCGCAGTCTAAGTAGGAGAGAGAACAAGTGCTTAGTACAGTGCTCTGCACACAGTAAGCACTCAATAAATACGATTGAATGACTGAACAGGTATTGAATCCCCATTTTGCAGCTAAGAAAACTGAGGCGCAGAGAAGTTACGTCAGTCAGTTGTATTTATTTAGCATTAACTGTGTACAGAACACTGCATTAAGCACCTGGTAGAGTACAGTATAGCAATAGCAGACACATTCCCTGCCCACAACGAGCTTGCGGTCAGGAGGACTTGGGCACACGGCAAGGAATTGGGATTAGAACCCAGGCTCCCAGGCCCATTCTCTTTCTACTAGGCCACACTGCTGTGACCTTGCGCAAGTCACTTAACTTCTCTGTGCCTCAGTTACCTCATCTGGACAACGGGGATTAAGACTGTGAACCCCAGGTGGGACATGGACTGTGTTCGGCCTGATTGCCTCGTATCTACCCTAGAGCTTAGAACAGTGCTTGGAACATAGTAAACACTTAACAAATACTATTGAAAAAAGCTTACCATCCAGCCTCTCCAACTTTCCAATCTGTAACATTTTAAAACCCTCTAAAGTCTTCTGTGTTCCTCCACAACGAGCAAATGCTCCTCACAGTTGGCTTTAAGGCGTTCCCCCAGCTCACCCATCCTTCACCTGCTACTCCCCAATTCGGTGGTCTTCGTTTCTCCGCAATTAACCTTCTAACTGTACTTTTCTCCTTGTCTCTCTTCCCTCCAACCCTTTGCTCACTTTCTTCTCCTGGCTTGAAATGTCCTCCTTTCCCAAATCGGACCGATCACTGCCTTCCCTGTATTCAGAGAGCTTCTGAAGTGCCACCTCTTCCAACAATCTTCCCTGATTAACTCCCAGCAAGCCCAGTTCTCTCTGGCACTTAGATACTTATCATATAAATGCTGATATGGGTGTAGATAAGTATTCAGTAGAGTTGTTCGATTTTTTGTTTAGTAAGTCCTCAATAAGTATGATGGATTAGACCTTTAGACGGTGAGCCCACTGTTGGGTAGGGACTGTCTCTATATGTTGCCAATTTGTACTTCCCAAGCGCTTAGTACAGTGCTCTGCACACAGTAAGCGCTCAATAAATATGATTGATGATGATGATGATGGATTGATGGGGAATAGCGGGCGTTGGTCCTTGTGGGATTGCATCTGGGGTGAGTCGAATGAAATTACTGAACTCATCTTGGCAAGACCTGCTTCTCCCCTGCTTGTGCTTCGGGTCTCTTAGTACAGTGCTTAAGCGCTTATTCATTCGATCGTATTTATTGAGCGCTTACTGTGTGCAGAGCACTGTACTAAGCGCTTGAGAAGTACAAGTTGGCAACATATAGGGACGGTCCCTCCCAACAACGGGCTCACAGTCTAGAAGGGGGAGACAGACAACAAAACAAACCATGCGGACAGGTGTCAAGTCATCAGAATAAAGCTAGATGCACATCATTAAGAAAATAAATAGAATAGTAAATATGTACAAGTAAAACAGAGTAATAAATCTGTACAAACATATATACAGGTGCTGTGGGGAGGGGAAGGAGGTAGGGCGGAGGGGATGTGGAGGAGGAGAGGATGAAGGGGGTTCAGTCTGGGAAGGCCTCCTGGAGGAGGTGAGCTCTCAGTAGGGCTTTGAAGGGAGGAAGAGAGCTAGCTTGGCGGATGTTAGTGAGAAGCAAAGTGGTGTAGTGGAGAGAGCATGGGCTTGGGAGTCAGAAGGTCATGGGTTCTAATCCTGCCTCAGCCACTTTGCTGTGTGACCTTGGGCAAGTCACTTCACGTCTCTGGACCTCGGTTCCCTCAGCTGTAAAATTGAGAATGTGAGCCCCAGTTGGGACTGTGTCCAGCTCGATTTGCTTATCCACTCCAGTGCTTAGTACAGTGCCTGGCAACATAGTAAGTGCTTTACAAATACCATAATTATTATTATTAATCATTCTTACAGTGCTTTGCACACAGTAAGCACTCAATAAATACAACTGAATGAATGAATGAATGGGGTCTTCATAAGGAGAGGTGGAAATGAAGGGCTATTTGGAAGATGCCCCTGGAGCACCAAAACCAGACAGCAGTAGGCTTCTAATGCAAGGTTTATTCATGCATGCTGCACCCACATAGATGCTTTCTTTCTCTCTCTCTCGTTAATAATGATGGCATTTATTAAGCACTTACTATGTGCCAAGCACTGTTCTAAGTGCTGGGGTAGATACAAGCTAATCAGATTGTCCCACGTGGAGCTCACAGTATTAAATCTCATTTTGCAGATGAGGTAACTGAGGCACAGAGAAGTTGTGACTTGCCCAAAGTCACACAGCTGACAAGTGGAGGGACCAGGATTAGAACCCATGACCTCTAACTCCCAAGCCCGGGCTAGTTCTCCCCTCAACCTCCCCCAGCCAGGCAGATGCTCTGTGCAATTGTCTGTTTTGGGCAAGTTTTACCAAATACATCTAAGAGGAGGGAGATAGGACAGTCTCCTTTTCATCCCTTATCCTTAATCTGCTGTAATATCTCTCTTCCCCTTTAGCCTGTCAACACCTTGTGGGCAGGGATCCCGTCGATCACCTGTGTTGTATTGTACTTTCCCAAGCGCTTAGTACTGTGCTCTGCACAAAGTGCTCAATAAATATGATTAAATGAATGAATGCTCTACACACAGTAAGCCCTCAATAAATACCCCAATTGATGGATCTCTTGGGACTTGCAGTCTTACCCCCTCAATCCAAGTTAATCAAATCAATCAATCAGTGGTATATATTGAGAGTTTATAGGGTGCAGAGCACTGTACTAAATGTAATAATAATAATAATTGTGTTTGCTATAAGGCAGGCACTGTATTAGACACTGGGGTGGGTATAGCAAATGGGGTTGGACACAGTCCCTGTCCCACGTGGAGCTCACAGTCTCATTTACCTCAACCTCATTTAAAAATAAGGTAACTGAGACTCAGAGAAGTGAAGCGACTTGCCTAAAGTCACACAGCAGACAAGTGGCAGAGCCGGGATTAGAACGCTTCTAACCTTCCCAGGCCCGGGCTCTATCCACTAGGCCATGCTGCTTCCCGTGTGGGACAGTGCAGCAGAATCAGTAGACACGATCACCAGCCTCAAGGAGTTTATAATCTAGTGGAAAAATTTACAGTCCACAGGATTATAATCTAGTTGTCTCATCTGTAAAATGGGCATGAAGGCCGTGAGCCCCCTAAGGGACAGGGACTGTGTCCAACCTGATTACCTTGTGTCTACTGCAGCACTTAGAAAATTGCTTGGCACATAATAAGCACTTGGAGAATACCACAATTGTTATTATTATTAGTATTCTCACAGAGTTGGGCACTCAAACAGAAGCATGGTAGAAGCTGAGAAGCTGCGAGGTCTAGTGAATAGAGCAAGGGCCTGGGAGCCAGAAGGACCTGGGTTCTAATCCCTGCTCTGCCACTTTACTTCTCTGGGCCTCAGTTACCACATCTGGAAAATGGGGATCAAGACTGTAAGCCCTATGTGGGACAGGGACTGTGTCCAACCTTATTAGCTTGTATCTACCCCAGAGTTTAGCAGAGTGCCTGGGACATAGTAAGCACTTAACAAATATCATTAAAAAAAAAGGAGGGGGCTCTCCCACCTTCTTATAGAGGATCAGAGGAGAAGCAGCGTGGTTCAGTGGAAAGAGCACGGGCTTTGGAGTCAGAGGTCATGGGTTCAAATCCCAGCTCCACTAACTGTCAGCTGTGTGACTTCGGGCAAGTCACTTAACTTCTCTGTGCCTCAGTTACCTCATCTGTAAAATGGTGATTAAAACTGTGAGCCCCCCATGGGACAACCTGCTCAACTTGTAACCTCCCCAGCACTAAACAAATACCATTATTATTATTATTATTATCTTTTATTGCAGGATTTTTGCTCTGCAGTGTTTGTGCCCTGGCCAGGACTATGGCACCCAGGGTCTTGTCTGGGTGGGAAGGTTCCCCACTGATCAGAGGCTCCCCCATCACCCCTGCCCTCTCCCCCTTTCATTTTTGCTTTGCAGGTTTTGGCTTCAGTCTATAAGGAAGCATGGTGGACTTTTGAGAAGGTAACTCTTGGTGGTGGCCGGTTCTCCAACTACAACCCAGCCCACACACTTGCCTCCACTAATGCTAACCTTCTCACTATACCTCGATCTCGTCAATCTCGCCGCTGACCGCTGGCCCACATCATTCATTCATTCAATCGTATTTATTGAGCACTTTCTGTGTGCAGAGCACTTTACTAAGCGCTTGGGAAGTACAAGTCGGCAACATCTAGAGATGGTCCCTACCCAACAATGGGCTCCTACCTCTGGCCCGGAACACGCTTCCTCCTCGTGTCTGACAGACAATTACTCTCTCCCCCTTCAAAGCCTTCTTGAAGGCACATCTCCTCCAAGAGGCCTTCCCTGATCAAGCCTTCCTCTCCTCTTCTCCCACTCCCTTCTGCGTCACCCTGACTTGCTCCCTTCATTCATTCCCCCACCTCATTCAATGGTATTTAATGAGCACTTACTGTGTGCAGAGCACTGTGCCAAGCGTTTGAGAGAGTATGATACAACAATAAACACATTCCCTGCCCATGAGGAACAGCAATCAATCAATCAATCAATCATATTTATTGAGTGCTTACTGTGTGCAGAGCACTGTACTAAGCGCTTGGGAAGTACAAGTTGGCAACATATAGAGACAGTCCCTACCCAACAGTGGGCTCACAGTCTAGAAGGGGGAGACGGAGAACAAAACCAAACATACTAACAAAATAAAATGAATAGAATAGATATGTACAAGTAAGATAAATAAATAAATAGAGTAATAAATATGTACAAACATATATACATCTATACAGGTGCTGTGGGGAAGGGAAGGAAGTAAGATGGGGGGATGGAGAGGGGGACGAGAGGGAGAGGAAGGAAGGAAGGGGCTCAGTGTGGGAAGGCCTCCTGGAGGAGGTGAGCTCTCAGTAGGGCCTTATGTGCAGCACTTATGCACATATCTGTAATTTATTTGGATTAATGTCTGCCTCCCCCTCTAGATCATAAATTCATTGTGAGCAGGAAATATGTCTGTTTATTCTTATATTGTACTCTCCCAAGTGCATAGTGCAGTGCTCTACACGCAGTAAGTGCTCAATAAATACAATTGAATGAATGAATGAATGAATGAATGAATGAATGAATGAATGGCTTCTGGAGTGGACCTGGCAGTTTCCCTGGAGCCTGAACTTGTGGTTTGCCCCTTCCTGAAAGTGATCTTTTTAGGAAAATAGGCATAATAATAATTATAGGACTTGTTATGTGCATACTATGTGCCAAGCACTGTTCTAAGGGCTGGGTAGATACAAGTTTAGCAGAGTGGACGCAGTCCCTGGCCACATGGTCCTCACACTCTTAATCCCCATTTCGCAGAAGAGGCCACACAGCAGGCAACTGGTGGAGCCAGGATTAGAACCCATGACCTTCTCACTCCCAGGCCTGTGCTCTAACCACTAAGCCATGCTGCTTCTCAACATAGGAGGCATTATATCAGGTCAGCTTGAACCTTATGAGTGGAGACACTTGGCATGGGGGCAGATAGGTAATAGCACAATGGACAGAGCATGGGCCTGGGAATCAAGGTCATGGGTTCTAATCCTGGCCTTACCACTTAATAATAATAATAATATTCTATTTGTTCTGATGACTTGACACCTGTCTACATGTTTTGTTTTTTTTGTTGTCTGTCTCCCCCTTCTAGACTGTGAGCTCGTTGTTGGGCAGGGACCGTCTCTATATCTTGCCAACTTGTACTTCCCAAGCGCTTAGTACAGTGCTCTGCACACAGTAAGTGCTCAATAAATATGATTGAATGAATGAATAATAATGATGGCATTTGTTAAGCGCTTACTATGTGCAGAGCACTGTTCTAAGCGCTGGGGGGGGGGATACAAGGTGATCAAGTTGCCCCATGTGGGGCTCACAATCTTAATCCCCATTTTACAGATGAGGTAACTGAGGCTCAGAGAAGTTAAGTGACTTGCCCAAGGTCACACAGCAGTCATGTGGTGGAGTCGGGATTCGAACCCATGACCTCTGACTCCAAAGCCCGTGCTCTTTCCACTGAGCCACGTTGCTTCTCTGCGTGCTATGTCTGCTTGTCTGCTATGGGACCTTAGACAAGTCCCTTTACTTCTCTGTACCTCAGTTACCTCATCTGTAAAATGGGGATCGAGAGTGTGAGCCCCATGTGGGACAGGGACTGTGTCTAGAGAAGCAGCGTGGCTCAGTAGGAAAGAGCCCAGGCTTTGCAGTCAGAGGTCATGGGTTCAAATCCCGGCTCTGCCAATTGTCAGCTGTGTGACTTTGGGCAAGTCACTTCACTTCTCTGGGCCTCAGTTACCTCACCTGTAAAATGGGGACTGAGACTGTGAGCCCCATGAGGGACAACCTGATAATCTTGTAGCCTCCCCAGGGCTTAGAACAGTGCTTTGCTCATAGTAAGCGCTTAATAAATGCCATTATTATTATTATTTTCTTTTAGACTGTGAGCCCTCTGTTGGGCAGGGACTGTCTCTATATGTTGCCAACTTGTACTTCCCAAGCGCTTCGTATAGTGCTCTGCACACAGTAAGCGCTCAATAAATACGATTGATGATGATGATGTGTCCAACCCGGTTTGCTTGTATCCATCCCAGTGCTTAGCACAGTGCCTGGCACACAGTAAGCGCTTAACAAATACCACAATTATTATTATTATTATTATTAAACTCCTTTGTGCCTAGGCTGTTCTGAACTATTTCCCAGGGGCCTGTTTGCAGGCCCTCCAGGTAAGACTGTAGTCCAGCGTTCAGCATTTGCGGAAAATCCCTAAGAATGAGGGCCCGCCTCAGGGCTCCTTGAGAGACCCCCTGCCCCGGGATTTCTTAAAAGATAGAATCATGCACCCAGCATGCCTGCAACTGGGAGCAGAGGTGACCTACCCAAGGAAGGGAGTCATTGACCTCGGGGGGTGAGTTCACCGAGGCCTCTTTTGTTTGGTCTTCCTCCTGGTAAAGAAAAGATCCTCTCGGAGAGTGTCAGAGGAATATTCCACTGCAAAAAAAAAAGAAGAAAAAAAAAGCTCTGTAGCCCTGACTTGAGTCTTCTGAAACAGCATCAATCCCCCTAGCAGTTTCTCAGTACATTTCCATGGACTTCCAGGCAGCCCTGTTAGAATATCATCTGTGAATGAACGTGAATTAACGTGGAGGGATTTTATTGCCTTTAAGGAGCAGAAAGAGTCAAAAGTTTATGCTGAATAGGGGCTGAGTAACACCTACAGCAGCATCCATATAATCGAATAGCTTCTTTGGAAATAACTGCACTTCAAGGTCTGGGCAAAGTCAAGAGTTTAAGTCTATAGTATTGCCTTTTATAGTTTTTTGGCAGAAAATTGTTTTTTTTTTTTTTCTCCTGTTATTGCCATCATCCAGCCTCCACCCAGCAAACCTGGGAGCCCAGCATGAAGCGGGAAGCAGGGAAGTGCCATGGCCTAGTGGAAAATGGACAGGCCTGGGCTTTAATTGGCCCTGCCATTTATCTGCTCTGTGACCTCGGGCAAGTCACTAAACTGCTCTTTGCCTCCATTACCTGATCTGTAAAATGTGAAATTAAATTCTACTACCTCTTTACTAGACAGGACAGGGACTTTGTCCCAATCTGATTACCTTATATCTACCCCTGTGCTTGATGCCTAGTAAATGCTTAGCAGATATGATAATAATAATTAAGTGGCTCTTCCCAGCTCTTTTTTCTGATGAAAATTCTTCCTCTCTTAAAGGAACAAGAAAACATCGCAAATAGCTACTGGAAAAATAGTATTATTAGCTATTTCTGTCTTCCAAAGTCTGGGCATCTCTCCTCTTCCCTCTTGGACCAAAAACTGAGATATAGCTGGAAGATAAAACTTCATCTGACAATTTTACCTTTATCATCTTATAGGGGAAGCGGTATGGCAAAGTGGCAGCATGCCGATCTAGAAGCTGAAGGACCCGCGTTCGAGTTTGAGCTGTGCCTCTAACCTACCATATGGCCTTGGGCAAGTCACTTAACTTCTCTGTACCTCAGTTTCCTCATCTGCAAAATGGGGCTAATAATACCCACCTTTCCTACCTACCTCATAGAGTTGTTGCAAGGGCTAAGTCCTGCTGCTGCTGCCATGCTGCTAGAGAAGCAGCATGGCCTGGTGGATAGAGTCTGGCCACCCAGGTGTTAGAGGGTCATGGATTCTAACCCCAGCTCTACCACTTGTCTGCTGTGTGACCTTGGTCAAGTCACTTCACTTCTCTGTGCCTCAGTTACCTCATCTGGATAATGGGGATCGAGACTGGGAGCCCCATGTGGAACAAGGACTGTGTCCAAACCGATTTGTTTGTATCTACTGCAGTGCTTAGTACAGTGCCTGGCACACAGCATTTAACAAGTATCGTAATTATTAATGATCATTATTATTAATAAGATGAATTAATGTGAGATCGCTTTGGGGAAAAAACACTATAGAAAACCAAGGTATTTCATTTTTTTTAGTAAAGTGAGAGACGCATGTACTGCTGGGAATTTGTTTTGCACCAGCTTTGCCTTTTAGAATGATTGAGACTGGAAAAAAGTGAGGTTCAAGAGGAAGATTTGCTAAAAGGATACTGTGCCATTGGCCGCTCCAGTGAGTAGAGAGCCAAGGGCTTACCCAGTAGCATGCGGGTTTAAATCAGTCAGTCGTATTTATTGAGCACTTACTCTGTACTGAGCACCGTACTGAGTGTTTGGGAGAATACAACAGTTCCCTGCCCACAGCAAAGTCAACCAGAAGGAAAACATTTCCAGTAACAAGTGCTCTTTTGCTCGGAAATGGACCAAACATTTTGTTTCCTGAAAACCCAGCTCCAACACCCTTGTTTGGGACACAAGCAGCAGCTTTCTCGGCCACCAACCCCAGCCTGGAACTAGGACCAGGCTCCCGTGTAGGCCAGATCTGCAACTCTGGACAAGCCCGCCCTCACTTAGGTACCCAACGCCCATGTCTTTCCCTGGAGATTCCAAGCAGCTCCCCCATGCATCTTTCCTACTGTTCCTGCAGTGGCCCTCCCTCTCCTGAGAGATCTTTTGTGCTGAGATGGCGATGGCCCACGCTTTGTCTGGGGGCAGTTTCCCCTCCCTAGGGCAAACATTGCCCCAGTTCTGCCTTCCTGTCACTCGACTGTCCTCTGATCTCCTGTCTCTGGCCATCCCACCTCAACTCACCAGGCAAAAACTCCTCACCCTTGGCTTCAAGGCTGTCCATCACCTCTCCCCCTCCTACCTCACCTCCCTTCTCTGCTTCTCCAGCCCAGCCCGCACCCTCCACTCCTCTGCCACTAATCTCCTCACTGTGCCTCATTCTCGCCCGTCCCGCCGTTGACACCCGGCCCACGTCCTCCCCCTGGCCTGGAATGCCCTCCCTCCGCACATCAACCAAGCTAACTCTCTTCCTCCCTTCAAAGTCCTACTGAGAGTTCACCTCCTCCAGGAAGCCTTCCCAGACTGAGCTCCCTCCTTCCTCTCCTCCTACTCCCCCTCTCCATCCCCCCAGCCTTACCTCCTTCCCCTCCCCACAACACCTGTATATACGTATATATGTTTGAACATGTTTATTACTCTATTTTACTTGTACATATTTATTCTATTTGATTTATATGTTTAGTTTGTTGTCTGTCTCCCCCTTCTAGACTGTGAGCCTGCTGTTGGGTGGGTAGGGACCGTCTCTATATGTTGCCAACTTATACTTCCCAAGTGCTTAGTACAGCGCTCTGCACACAGTAAGTGCTCAATAAATATGATTGAATGAATGAATGAATGAACCCTCTGAGCCCTGAGACACCACATTAGTTTTGATATTGCCCTTTTTTAAATGGTATTTGTTAAGTGCTTACTATGTGCCAGGCACTGTACTAAGCACTGGTGTAGACAGAAGATAATCAGGTTGGACACATTATTTTTTTTTTTAATGGCATTTGTTAAGTACTTACTATGTGCTTTATTGGAGGCACATCTCCTCCAGGAAGCCCTCCAATCAATCAATCAATTGCATTTATTGAGCGCTTACTGTGTGCAGAGCACTGTACTAAGCGCTTGGGAAGTCCAAGTTGGCAACATATAGAGACAGTCCCTACCCAACAGTGGGCTGATCCTTGCTCTCCTTTTCTCCCACTCCCTTCTACGCTGCTCATACTTGCTCCTTCATTCATCCTCTCTCCCTTCTCCATGGCACATATGTATATATCAGCAATTTATTTTTTTATTTATCTATTTATTTATGTTAATGTCCGGCTCCCCCTCTAGGCTGTGAGCTCCTTGTTATATTGTATTCTCCCAAGCACTTAGTACAGTGCTTTGCACATAGTAAGCTCTCAAAAAATATGATTATTGATACTACTACTACTTGTAATGATAATTATAATGTGCCAGGCACTGTACTAAATGCAGAGGTTGATGCAAGCTAATCGGGTTGGACACAGTCTGTGACCCCCATGGGGGCTCAGAGTCTTAATCCCCGTTTTATAGATGAGGTAACCAAGACCCAGAGAGTAAAGTGACTTGCCCAAGGTCATGCAGCAGTCAAGTGGCAGAGCTGGCAGGCTTCCAGGCCTGTGCTCCATCCACTAGACCACTCTGCTTCCCCAGTTCCATGATACAACTCACGGTTGCCCTCCCTAGCTGCCATCCCTTTCTCACACGGCTCATAGTTCCCAAATTGCCATGCTGGACCTCTTCTCAGCCCAAGCCAATCCTCACGTGTAGCTCTGCTGTACTGTACTCTCCCAAGCCCTTAGTACAGTGCTCTGCACACAGTAAGCGCTCAATAAATACGACTGATGGAGTCCAGTGGCACTGAGATGCACAATTCCTGTCGGAAAAGCGTCCAGCTCGCTAGTCAAATCTCTCCCATAGCTCTCCAGCTGGGCTCTCCTCTCTCTCACAGCCTCCTGTCAGAGAAGAAGCACGGTCTAGTGGCTAGAGCACAGGCCTGGAGTCAAAAGGACCTGATTTGTAGCTCCAACTCTGCCACTTGTCTGCTGTGTGACCTTGGGCAAATCACTTCAGTCCTCTGTGCCTCAGTTACCTCATCTGTAAAATGGGGTTTCAGAGTGTGAGCCCCATGTGAGACCGGGACTGTGTCCAACCCGATTTGCTTGTATCCACCCCAGCACTTAGTACAGTGCCTGGTCCACACTAGGTGCTCAACAAATACCACAATTATTATCATTATTATTACCTTCCTGACCTGCTGTTATTTAGTGATGGGCTGAGTCCAGTGACAATTTAAAATTTGAGCCCGCTGTGTCTCTGACAGAGTCAGACATCTCTACTGGGCCCAGCCCTGAGGGATGCCAGCCTCCCTCAGCCAGCAGGGATTCCTAGAAACCTCAAAGGATAATTCAGGTGATGAGGGGCAGATAGATGCTGGGTGAGCCCTGGCCCACATCCTTCCCCTGGCCTGGAATGCCCTCCCTCCACACATCCACCAAACTAGCTCTCTTCTTCCCTTCAAAACCCTAATGAGAGCTCACCTCCTCCAGGAGGCCTTCCCAGATTGAGCCCCCCTTTTCCTCTCCTCCTCCCCATTGCCCCCCCGCCCCACCTCCTTTCCCTCCCCACAGCACCTGTATATATTTGTACAGATATATTACTCTATTTATTTTACTTTTACATATATCCTACTCTATTTTATTAATGATGTGCATATAGCTATAATTCTATTTATTCTGATGTTTTTGACACCTGTCTACATGTTTTGTTTTGTTGTCTGTCTCCCCCTTCTAGACTGTGAGCCGGTTGTTGGGTAGGGACCGGCTCTGTAGGTTGCCGACTTGTACTTCCCAAGCACTTAGTACAGTGCTCTGCACACAGTAAGCACTCAATAAATATGATCGAATGAACGAATGAGAATTGTCTATGGACTCGTGCCCATTCAAGAGTGGGGAGGAAAAAACGCATTAGGCATTCCAAATCTTTAAGCTGCCTCTTAACCTGATGGAAATCAGACTCTGAAGAGTCGCTGATTAATCTCTCTTGCTCTAATGGAAGAACTCCCGGTCTCCAGGAGGTACTCACAAACTACTTGGTGGATCTCAGCGTGGAGAACGCTTTGAGCTTCACAGTAGGTGATAAGTGGAAGCTTTTTCTTCTCAAGCAAGGGAAAAATCACAAGGAATGAGACCGTGAACGGATTCTGCTTCAGGCTGATTCTGAAGCCATGGAGTGGAGTGTCCCTTGTTAGGAGGGGACCAGGTGAAGGTGGGGTACACACTCGACTTTGTGGCCTGTGGAAACTTTTTCTTATTGTGCCCTGTGGGTGAAATTGATGGGGGGGGCGGGGGTTCAGGGAAGGGGTGACCCGTCCATTGACCCTTTAGGAAGTTGAAATAGTCTGTTCAGCTTCGACTCTGCGAATAATTGACTCATCTCGGCAAATCCACCGAGGACAGCACCTTCGGCACAAGGCTGCCCTCGCAGGTCAGGACTTTGTCGTGACCGAGCGCCTGGGGAGGCCGGGGAATGGAAATTTACCTACAGATCCAGAGTCTTGGGACAACATCGTAAACAGCATCCTCCAGATTTTTTTTACCTGAGAAATTGCACTATAAAACAAAGTTCTTCAGTGACAACCTCCGCCCACCAAAAGCACCCATCATTGCAACACATTCCCTGGAATGTCTCCAGTGGGATGGAAATGGCCAGCCACGCCCAGCGGGCCACCTGCCTACCGGCCCCGGTGGGCAGACCCTCAGGCTCCGACAGGAGAGCCGAGGCTTTACGGGGCTGGGCCTTGGCAGAGTGCTCATCCGCAGCTGATGTTGGCCTGTGGTTTGCCATGATTGTTAGGCATTTTGATTACTTGGATGCATCCAGTTGTAACACAATGAAACAATTTGTATATGGTTGGCCTGTGGTTTGCCATGATTGTTAGGCATTTTGACTACTTGGATGCATCCAGTTGTAACACAATGAAACAATTTGTGTATGGTTGGCCTGTGGTTTACCATGATTGTTAGGCATTTTGATTACTTGGATGCATCCAGTTGTAACACAATGAAACAATTTGTGTATGGCCAAGTAGCAGGGGCGGGGGTGTGGCCTAGCAGAAAGAACACGAGACTGGGAGTCAGAATACCCGGGTTCTAGTTCTGGCTCCACGGCTTGCTTGCTTGATCATCATCATCATCAATCGTTTTTATTGAGCGCTTACCATGTGCAGAGCACTGTACTAAGCACTTGGGAAGTACAAATTGGCAACATATAGAGCCAGTTCCTACCCAACAGTGGGCTCACAGTCTAAAAGGGGGAGACGGAGAACACAACCAAACATACTAACAAAATAAAATAAATAGAATAGACATGTACAAATAAAATAAATAAATAAATAAATAGAGTAATACTGATGACCCTGGGCAAGTCGCTTAACCTCTCTGTGCCTCATTTTCCTCATCTGTTATTGTTATTATAACATATCACATTATATAATGTTAGATATTAAAGATAATTATGGTATTTGTTAAGTGCTTATTATGTGCCAAACATTGTATTAAAGCACTGGCATAGATACAAGATAATCAGTCCAGACACAGTCCCACGTGGGACTCAAAGTCTAAGTAGGAAGGAGGACTGGTATCGAATCCCCATTTTACAGTTGAAGAAACTGAGACACAGAGAAGTTAAGTGACTTGCCCAGAGTCAAGCCGCTCCTCCTGGCGCCTATCCCTTTTCAACTATCTGCTCTCCCCACCAAAAAGTGGAGGGGGAGAAAGAAGGGAAAGGATTCTGTCAATTAAGAGATGACCCCAGGTGAAAGAGAACATGATTCTTCGTAAGTAAGGCCAAAAAAATTCCATGGGTCAGAGTTGAACATGATCTAAAAATGAGTGAGCCATTCTATTGGGGTTATAAATTATTATCATTATGGTGTTTGTTCAGTGCTTACTATGTGTCAAGTCCTGTTCTAAGCACTGGGACAAAAACAAGTTAATTAGGTCAGTCTTTGCCCCACATAGCTGGAGGAACAAGAGAGGAAGCAGGGAGTCCCAGTTTATTCCCGGTTACTACAAGGCTGAGGATTTCACCATGGAAGAGGACTATGAGAATTTGGGACATGGACTGTGTCCAAACCGATTAGCTTGTATCTACCCCAGGGCTTAGTAAAGTGCCTGGCACATAGTAAGTGCTTAAAAAATAGCATTAAAAAACAAACAAACAAACAAAAAGCTTGGAGAGGGTCCCGAGGAAAGCTGCCTTGTGTTGTCTTATGCTATCGAGTCGTTTCCAACCCATAGCAACTCCATGGACACATCTCTCCTGGAACGCTTCACCTCCACCTGCAACTTCCATGAGGGAAGGCTAAGCGGAAAAGGGAGCAATTTACTTAGAGAAGTGCTTTGCACACAGTAAGCACTCAATAAATACTATTGAATGAAGAGGCTGAGAGCAGATTTCAGAGAATCAGAGAAGCAGCGCGGCTCAGTGGAAAAAGCACGGGCTTTGGAGTCAGAGATCATGGGTTCAAATCTTGGCTCTGCCACATGTCTGCTGTGCGATCTTGGGCAAGTCACTTAACTTCTCTGAGCCTCAGTTACCTCATCTGTAAAATAAGGATTAAGACTGTGAGCCCTGTGTGGGACAACTTGATCATCTTGTATCCCCCCAGCGCTTAGAACAGTGCTTTGCACATAATAAGCGCTTAACAAATGCCATCATTATTATTATTATTTCCTTGTTCTCTTTAGGATTTTCAAGTGTTAAAACCAAGCAGTCTTGTACTCTCCCAGTCAGTCAATCAATCAGTCAGTGGTATGTATACAGCACTGGACTAAGTGCTAAATAGGAGAGTATGGTTGCTACACATCTTCCCCGCCCACAAGGAACTTACAGTCTAAAGGATAGACAGACAAAATAAATTACAGATGTATGTATATATGTGCTTTGGGGCTGAGGGTGGGGTGAATATCAAGTGCAAGAAGGGTACAGATCCAAGAGCATAAGCGATGCAGAAAGGAGAGGGAGTAGGGGAAAAGAGGGTTTAGTCAGAAGGCCTGTTGGAGGAGATGGGATTTTAATCATCATCGTCATCAATCGTATTTATTGAGCGCTTACTGTGTGCAGAGCACTGTACTAAGCGCTTGGGAAGTACAAGTTGGCAACATATAGAGACAGTCCCTACCCAACAGTGGGCTCACAGTCTAAAAGGGGGAGACAGAGAACAAAACCAAACATACTAACAAAATAAAATAAATAGAATAGATATGTACAAGTAAAATAAATAAATGGAGTAATAAATATGCACAAACATATATACATATATACTTATTTTAATAAGTCTCTAATGGTGGGAATAATGTTGGTCTGTTGGATATGAAGCAGGATGGAGTTCCAGGCCAGAGGGAGGAGGAGTTGGCAGCAAGACAGATGAGATCGAGATACAGTGAGTAAGTTGGAGTTAATGGAGTGAAATGTGCAGAATGGGTAAGAAATCCCTCTGGACTGTAAGGCAGGTGTGGGCAGGGATTGTCTCTCTTTATTGCTGTATTGTACTTTCCAAGCACTTAGTACAATGCTCTGCACACAGTAAGTGCTCAATAAATACCATTGAATGAATGAATGAATGAATGAAATCAGAGAGGTAAAGTAGGAGGGGGACTGGTGATTGAGTGTTTTAAGGAGTTTCTGTTTGTTGTGGAGGTGGATGGGCAACCACTGGAGGTTCTTGAGTGGAAAGAGGTGGACTGAACCTTTTTTAGAAAAATGATATGGGCAGCAGAGTGAAGTATGGACTGAAGTGGGGAGAGATGGGGGCAGGGAGGTCAGCAAGGCAGTAGCAAGGTGGGATATGATAAATGCTTGGATCAGTGTAGTAGCAGTCTGGATGGAGAGGAAAGAGAGGATTTTCCCCCTCGTCCCCCTCTCCATCCCACCCATCTTACCTCCTTCCCTTCCCCACAGCACCTGTATATATGTATATATGTTTGTACATATTTATTACTCAATTTATTTATTTATTTTACTTGTACATATCTATTCTATTTATTTTATTTTGTTAGTATGTTTGGTTTTGTTCTCTGTCTCCCCCTTTTAGACTGTGAGCCCACTGTTGGGCAGGGACTGTCTCTATATGTTGCCAATTTGTACTTCCCAAGCGCTTAGTACAGTGCTCTGCACACAGTAAGCGCTCAATAAATATGATTGATGATGATGATGATGATGATGATGATTTTAGTGATGTTGTGAAGGTAGAATGGACAGGATTTAGTGACAGATTGAATTTGGGGAAGCAGCGTGGCTCAGTGGAAAGACCTTGGGCTCTGGAGTCAGAGGTCTGGGGTTCAAATCCCAGCTCTGCCAATTGTCAGCTGTGTGACTTTGGGGAAATCACTTAACTTCCCTGTGCCTCAGTTACCTCAACTGTAAAATGAGGATTAAGACTGTGAGCCCCCCGTGGGACAACTTGTTGACATTGTAACTTCCCCAGCGATTAGAACAGTGCTTTGCACATAGTAAGTGCTTAATAAATGCCATCATTATTATTATTATTATATGTGGGTTGAATAAGAGAAATGAGTCGAGGATAATGCCAACATTATGAGCCTGTGAGGCAGAAAGAATAGTGTTGTAGTCTGTAGAGATGGGAAAGATGAGGGGAGGACAGGGTTTGGGTGGGAAGATTAAGAGTTCTGCTCAGCACAGTGCTGTATGCACAGTCAGTGCTCTGTAATAATAATAATAATAATGATGGCATTTGTTAAGCACTTACTATGTGCAAAGCACTGTTCTAAGCGCTGGGGGGGATGCAAGGTGATCAGGTTGTCCCTCGTGGGGCTCACAGTCTTAATCCCCATTTTACAGATGAGGTCTGAGGCACAGAGAAGTTAAGTGACTTGCCCAAAGTCACACAGCTGACAAGTGGCGGAGCCAGGACTCGAACTCATGCCTTCTGACTCCAGAGCCCATGATCCTTCCACTGAGCCATGCTCCTATAAATACCATTGATTGATTGATTGGTCGATTAAAGTGGTGGGTTGGTCAGCTTCTTGCCATCTTCAGAAAGGAAAGAACAAGAGAAAATGGGTTGACCATAATAATAATAATAATGATAATTACAGTGTTTGGTAAGTGCTTACTATGTGCCAAGCACTGTACTAAGCGCTGGGGTGGATACAAGTAAATCAGTTTGGACACAACCCCTGTCCCACATGGGGCTCACATGATCCCCATTTTCCAGATGAGGGAACTGAGGCACAGAGAGGTGAAGTGACTTGCCCAAGGTCACACAGCAGACAAGTGGTGGAGCCAGGATTGGAACCCATGACCTTCCGACTCCGAGACCCGTGCTCTATCTACTACATCAGGCTGCTTCTCTATTATGGACTGTATTATGGACTAGATAAAATTTGAGGGTATCCTGGAGTGGGTTTCTGGGGTAGCAATGTGGAATCCCCTCTCCAGTCACCCGTGAAAATAGAAGAGACACTTAGAACCGCCAAGGCCTTTTTTTTTCTGGTATTTGTTCAGTGCTTACTATGTGCCAGGCACTGTTCTGAGCACTGGTGTAGATACAAGTTGATAAAGTTGTCAGGTACCCATGTCACACGTGGGGCTCACGGTCTTAATCCCCATTTTACAGATGAAGGAACTGAGGCACCGATAAGTGAATTGCCCAAGGTCACACAGCAGGCAAGAGGCAGAGCCAGGATTAGAACCCAGGCCCATGCTCTACTCTCACTCACCCAATCGTATTTATTGAGCACTTACTGTGTGCAGAGCACTGTACTAAGCGCTTGGGAAGTAGAAGTCGGCAACATTTAGAGACGGTCCCTACCCAACAGTGTGCTCACAGTCTAGAAGGGGAAGACAGATGACAAAACAAAACACATTAACAAAATAAAATAAATAGAATATGTACACATAAAACAGAGTACTAAATACATACATATACACACACATATATATATATATAAACATATATATACACATATATACATATATATAGACAGTCCCTACCCAACAGCAGGCTCACACTCTAGAAGGGGAAGACAGATGACAAAACTAAACATATTAACAAAATGAAATAAATAGAATAAATATGTACAAATAAAATAAATAAATAAACAGAATAATAAATAAGTACAAACAGACTCTACCCACTAGACCACGCTGTTTCTCTGGACTTGGACAGGAAGTCTAGCACCTCAACTTTCTACTTTGTCCGCTGTGCGATCTTCCTGGCATCAACTCCTCCAGATGCCAGGTAAGACGGCCCAGCCCAAAGAGCTGAAAGTCCAAAGTACCTGCGTTCTAATTTCGACTCTGCCGCTTGTCTGCCGTGTGACCTTGGGCAAGTCACTTCACGTCTTTGGGCATTAATTCCCTCCTCTGTAAAAGGGGGATTGTGATTGTGATTCCCCATGTGGGACAGGGACTGTGTCCAACCTTTCATTCATTCATTTGATGGCATTTATTGAGCATTTACTGTGTGGAAAGTACTGCACTAAGCACTTGGGAGAGTACAATTCAACAACAGACACATTCTCTGCCCTATATAGTCTAAAGGGCGGAGACAGATGTTAATACGAAAAAAAAATTACAGATATGTACATAAGTGCTGTGGGGCTGGAAGGGGGACCTTGATTATCTTGTATTTACCTCAGCACTTAGTATAGTGCCTGGCACACAATAAGCGTTTAACAAATACCATGAAAAACATACCACTTGGGAAAGAGGTAAGATCCTCCTGCATGCTTCAAGGTGTCCTTATGACAGCCCTCTGCTCCCTTCCCGAGACACTTCTTCCGACAAAAGGAGAACAGAGCTCAAAAAGAGGATTGCTAAACTAGAGCCTGTCCAGAGTGGACACTGGTCCATCCCTACTGCACTGTAGCTGTTTTCTTTAGGCCTCTGCTGCTTTGACCCTCCCTGTATTGGATTCAGAGAGATGATTTAAGATTCCTGCCCAAATATCCTCAGTATCTCTTTGTTAAAATATTCATGAGGATTTGGAGCTAGCAGGGAAAGTAGAACCTCCCTTAGAAGTCTGACTCTTCTCAGGGTAGGCAGACTCTGTGACATTCCTAAGGAGGCCTTCCCAGACTGAGCCCCCTCCTTCCTCTTCCCCTCGTCCCCCTCTCCATCCCCCCATCTTACCTCCTTCCCTTCTCCACAGCACCTGTATATATGTATACATGTGTGTACATATTTATTACTCTATTTATTTTACCTGTACATATCTATTCTATTTATTTTATTTTGTTAGTATGTTTGGTTTTGTTCTCTGTCTCCCCCTTCTAGACTGTGAGCCCACTGTTGGGTAGGGACCGTCTCTATATGTTGCCAACTTGGACTTCCCAAGCGCTTAGTACAGTGCTCTGCACACAGTAAGCGCTCAATAAATACGATTGATTGATTGATTGATTGATTGATTGATTGATGAGAGGAGGGAGTAGCAGCAGGATGAGAGGTTTCGAAGTGGAGACGGAAAGCAAGATGGAAGGGAAAAGGAAGGATGGGATGCCGTCTGTGGGAGCCAGATGGATTGAGGAGGCCAGCTCCTCTCCTCCACCTGTCCTCCCCACCCCGCCTCAATCCCTCAAGGCTCTTCCCCAAGAGTGTTTTAGCAAAGAGAACATGCAGGATTCCCTGCCAGAGGATATGGAAGGCTCACCTGCTTACCCAGCCCATTAGTTTATTTTGGCCTGTTCCCTGGGTGATTACAGGCAGATCAGGGCAGGAGAGAGAAATTCTCAAAGTGGGGTAAAGAGGAGGGCAGAAGGGTGAGGTGGGGATCAGTCGGGTTCAGGAGCTGGACTCCACCATCCCAGACATCCGCAGGGGTCAGACGGTGACTCAGTGACTCCTTCCTCCTGGAAGGAGAAGATCCAACTTAATGATTCTGCTCTCAGGTATTTAAAATTCACAGTCCTTGGCCACACCTTGAAGAACTCCAGCGCTTAGAACAGTGGTTGGCACATAGTAAGCGCTTAACAAATACCATCATTATTATTAATTTAGCAGAATCGCACCAGTAGTGAAAAAATCATTCATCTCTGTCACCTCTTCCGTGGGCCACGGACCTGGGGCCTTGTTGGAAACAAGCCAGTACAGGGACTGTGACAGTCAATCAATCAGTGGTATTTATTTATTTATTTATAGAAGCAGCGTGGCTTAGTGGAAAGAGCCTGGGCTTGGGAGTCAGAGGTTGTGGGTTCTAATCCCGGCTCCGCCATTAATCAGCTGTGTGACTTTGGGTAAGACACTTAACCTCTCTGGGCCTCAGGGACCTCATCTGTCAAATGGGGATTAAGACTGTGAGCCCCAAGTGGGACAACCTGATTACCTTGTATCTACCCCAGTGCTTAGAACAGTGCTTGGCACATAGTAAGTGCTTAACAAATACCATTATTATTATTTATTGAGCACTTACTATATGCAGAGCAGTGTACTAAGCACTTGGTTGGGGGAGTACAATGGTGATGGGTTCAAACCCTGGCTCCGCCAATTGTCAGCTGTATGACTTTGGACAAGTCACTTAACTTCTCTGCACCTCAGTTACCTCATCTGCAAAATGGGGATTAAGACTGTGAGCCCCCCGTGGGACAACCTGATCACCTTGTAACCTCGCCAGTGCTCAGAACAGTGCTTTGCACATAGTAAGCACTTAATAAGTGCTATTATTATTATTATTATTGCAATGCAACAAAATTAACAGACACATTTCCTGCTCAGGCATAGTAATAAGAATAACTGTGGTAGCGGTTAAGCACTTACTATGTTCCAGGCACTGTAGTAAGTGCTGGGATGCATACGATCTTATTATCTTAATCGCCATTTTACAGCTGAGATAATTGAGGCCCAGAGAGGTGAAGTGATTTTCCCATGGTCACAGAGCAGACACATGGTGGAGGCAGGATTAGAACTCACATCCTTTGGACTCCTAGGCCCGTGCTCTATTCACTAGGCTACACTGCTTCTCATCTGAGCTTACAGTCTAGAGGAGATAGAGTGACAGAAGGGAGGCAAGCAATGTAAAAACCTCCTGGAGCAGCTCTTAATGGGTTGCGGAATGGAGATTGTTGTATATTTATTTATTTTTTTAATGTGTGTATATCAGTCTGTCTCCCCCTCTAGACTGTGAGCTTGTTGTGGATAGGGAATGTGTCTTTTTATTGTTATTATTGTGCTCTACCAAGCGCTTAGTACAGTGCTGTGCACATAGTAAGCACTCAATAAATACAATTGAATGAATGAATGAATGAAAGTTGTGGAAGGCTGGAGCAATTGCCCCAGTTTGGGCCTCCCTCGAGACTGTTGATGCTTGTCTACTTGTTTTATTCTGTTTTATTGTCTGTCTTCCCCCCTCTATACTGTGAGTTGGGTGAGAATTGTCTCTGTTGCTGAATTGTAGTTTCCAAGCGCTTAGTGCAGTGCTCTGCACACAGTAAGTGCTCAATGAATACGATTGAATGAATAAATGAACTGTGAACTCATCATCATCATCATCAATCGTATTTATTGAGCTCTTACTGTGTGCAGAGCACTGTACTAAGCGCTTGGGAAGTACAAACTGGCAACATATAGAGACAGGAACGTATCGTCTAGCACCCTTATAGTGTACTCTCCCAAGTTAGTCCATCGTATTTACTGAGCACTTACTGTGTGCAGAGCACTGTGCTAAATACTTGAGAGTATGATATAACAACAAACAGACACATTCCCTGCCCACAGTGAGCTTATAGTCTAGAGGGGAAGGCAGACATTTTACTCTAAGTAAATTGTAGATATAGACATAAGTGCTGTGGAGCTGGGAGGGGGGGGATGAATAAATGGCGCACGTCCGGATGACGCAGAAGGGAGTGGAAGAAAAGGAAAAGAGCACTTAGTACAGTTCTCTGTATGCAGTAAGCATGATTGATTGATTGCCAATATTTCTTGAATGCCAAAATGTCAGGATCACCAAAGTGAGTAACTATAATAGGGGGGGGTCTACAGTGTGAGTATCCACAACCTGAATAACAACAAAGTATTAGCTACATTGTGGGTATCTATCAATCAATCACTGCTATTTACTGAGTGCTTACTATGCGCAGAACACTGTACAGTGAATATCTACTGCACGAGAACTTACAACGTATCAACAAACTGAGTAGCTACAATGTGGGTATCGGTCAAACAACGGTATTTATTGAATGTTACTATGTGCAGAGCACGGTACTTTACCCCCAGATAAAGAAGCTATGGTCAATATTTAATCTGATTTGCTTGTATCCACGCCAGCACTTAGTGTGATGCCTGGCCCATAGTAAGTGCTTAACAAGTACCGCAATTATTACTTCTGGTGGTCAGGGCTGAGAACTGCCTTTTCTCCAGGAGAAAATGAAGGCTAACATTCTGAACCCGGCGGCCTCCATTTTTCTTTCCCCCTTAATAATAATAATAATAATAATAATGGCATTTATTAAGCACTTACTATGTGCAAAGCACTGTTCTAAGCACTGGGGAGGGTACAAGGTGATCAGATCGTCCCATGTGGGGCTCACAGTCTTAATCCCCATTTACAAGATGAGGTAACTGAGGCACAGAGAAGTTAGGTGACTTGCCCAAAGTCACACAGCTGACAAGTGGAGGAGCCGGAATTTGAACCCATGACCTCCGGCTCCAAAGCCCATGCTCTTTCCACTGAGCCACGCTGCTTCTCTGCTCCTCCTCCCCTCCCCATCACCCCTACTCCCTTCCTCTGCTCTACCCCCTTCCCCACCCCTCAGCACTGGTGTATATTTGTACATATTTATTATTCTATTTATTTTATTAATGATGGGTATATATCTATATTTCTATTTTTCTATTTTGGTGCTGTTGATGTCTGTCTACTTGTTTTATTCTCTCTCTCTCTCCCCATTCTAGACTTTGAGCCCGTTGTTGGGTAGGGATTGTCTCTACCTGATGCCGAATTGTACTATCCAAGTGCTTAGTACAGTGCTCTGCACGCAGTAATCGCTCAGTAAATACGACTGATTGAATGATTGAATGAATGAATGAATTTCGAGTTGGCTTCTTACCTCTCTGCTCCAAAAATGTCTCTGCCTCAGCACTTACCACAGTGCTTGGGGCAGAGTAAGCCCTTAATAAATACCAGCCTTATTATGATTACTTTCTATGGGCCGGATGGCATCTGAGCATCCGCTCCTAGACCCCTGGTTTAGATCCTCAGGGCAACCGAGCTGCTGGTCTCCTTAAGGGAGCCGGAAGATTTGCTGGGTTGGCAGGGGAGCTCAGTCAGTGCTCTCCCTATGCTCCTTAGAGAATAGCAGGAGCTAGAGAGCTCCCATGCATTAGCCCTTCTAATAATAATACTAATAATGGCATCTATTAAGCACTTACTATGTGCAAAGCACTGTTCTAAGCGCTGGAGAGGTTACAAGGTGATCAGGTTGTCCCACAGGGGGGCTCACAGTCTTAATCCCCATTTTACAGATGAGGGAACTGAGGCACAGAGAAGTTAAGTGACTTGCCCACAGTCACACAGCTGACAAAGCAAGGGATTGATAACAGTAATAATAATTATGGTATTTGTTAAGCACTTCCTAAGTGCCAAGCTCTGTTCTGAGCACTTGGGGGAGATGCAAGGTAATCAGTTTGTCCCACGTGGGGCTCACAGTCTTCATCCCGATTTTGCAGATGAGGGAACTGAGGCCCAGAGAGGTCAAGTGGCTTGCCCCAGGTCACACAGCAGACAAGTGGTGGAGCTGAGATTAGAACCCACATCTTCCAACTCCCAAACAAGTGCTCTTTCCACTAAACCACACTTCTTGGCTTGGGCGTCAGTTAGAACCCAGTTTCTTCTGATTCCTAGGCCCATACAGCTCACTGTGGGCAGGAATTTGTCTGTTATATCATTATATTGTCATCTCCCAAGCACTTAGTACAGTGCTCTGCACACAGTAAGCTCTTAATAAATATGACTCATTGACTGGCTCTACCCTCTGGCCACGCTGCTTCTCTTAAGCACTTTCCTCATTCATTCAATCATATTTATTGAGCACTCTTCACTTTGCCCCATCACTCTTCCAGGCATGGAAGCTTGGAAGGAGTACTGGTTTGGGCTTCAGGGAATAAAAAAAACCCTCCCGCCTCATTTCCACTCAGGTTTAAGGCACCACTGAATGTTTTAGTTTGGATTTTCTGGCAGGTTTTGGGAAGTCCATGTGTCACTTGAATTTGGCAAGGGAAAAGGCCGTTGGTTCTCCCAGCCCAAAGAACTGCGAGAGCCCTCTGAGTACCTCCAGAACACTGAGCCACAGCCTGCACCTGCGGGTCATGCAGTAAGAGGAATTGCATTTTTTTTCCCCCCTCTGTTAGCTGATAGCTTTAAAATATCCTTGAACCATAGCCCTACTGAGATAAATAACGTTTCCATTCCAATAGCCGGGAGGACCCACCTCTCCCATTTTATTGCATTCTTTGCACCAATGTCAATCCAGAAGGGTTTTTAAACCCTGGCGGGGCAGGTCAAGTGGTGGAAGCAAGATAAGCTCTACTTGCTCCGCAGGCCCCAGGGCACAGTTATTGGGCTTCTTCTTGTGGCAGGGGTGGAGAGAAGACTCCCGCTTCCTCAAGAGGCACTCGCACTGCAAAGGAAGGACGTCAAAGGTAGCTCTTTTCTCTAATAATAATAATTATTATGGCATTTGTAAAGTGCTTACTATGTGCCAAGCACTGTTCCAAGTGCTGGGTTAGATACAAGGTAATGAAGTTAGACGCAGTCCCTGTACCACATGGGGATCACCATCTTAATCCCCATTTTACAGATGACTGAGGCACAGAGGAGTGAAGTGACTTGCCCATGGTCACAAAGCAGACAAGTGGCAGAGGTGGGATTTGAACCCATGTCCTCTGACTCTCCAGCCTGTCCTCTTGCCACTAGGCCATGCTGCTTCTCTAGTCTGCCAACTCTGCTTTGGCTCCCCTGGCCTGGGCCTCGAAGGGTCCGTGGACAGCGGGAGGGAAACGCAGCTTGAGCCCGCAGATTTCAGTCCTGTCGGGATGGGGAAGCAAGCTTCGCCTGGGGGGCTGGGAGCTTGTAGGAATAGGAGCTCTATCAGTCAGTCAGTCGATCATATTTATTGAGCACTTACTATGTTCAGAGCACTGTACTGAGCGCTTGGGAGAGTACAATAGAACAATGAACAGACACATTCTCTGCCTACAGCAAGCTCAGAGTCTAAAGGGGGAGACAGGCACTAATATAAATAAATGACAGACATGAACATTAGTGCCGTGGGGCTGGGAGGGGGATGAATAAAGGGAGCAAGTCAGGGCGATGCAGAAGAGAGTGGGAGAAAAGGAAAGAAGGGTTTAGGGAAGGCCTCCTGGAGGAGGTGTGCCTTCAATAAGGGTTTGGGGGGGGCTCTGGATCCCCGTGACCCCGCTTCCTTTCCCATCTCCTGTTTCAGCCGCCCCCATGTGCGACGTGGAATTAGGAGTGATGAAGAAGGAGCCTGGCACAGAGGGCCAGTTGGGGCCTGCTGAGCCTCACTGGTTTGAGCGGAATGTGCAGCCCTGCCTGGCCGAGGCGATCGGTTCTGCCCTCTTCGTCTTCATCGGGTGCCTGTCCGTCATCGAGAACGCGGATGGGACGGGCAGGCTGCAGCCAGCCCTGGCGCACGGACTGTCCCTCGGCCTCATCATCGCCATTTTGGGAAACATCAGGTAGGTGCGCACCTCGGGCTCCTTTAATCTTCTCATCCTGCCCTTGATGACGACTGTGGTGTTCGTTAAGCACTTAGTATGTGCCGAGAGCCGGCGTGGATAATCAGGTCAGACACGGTCCCTGTTCCACATGGGGCTCACGTCTAAGAGGGAGGGAGAGAGCAGGTATCGGACCTCAGTTTTACAGATGAGGAAACCGGGGCGTGGAGAAGTTAAGTGTCTCGTCTGGGGTCACACAGCAGACGAGTGGCAGAGGGAGGATTAGAACCTAGGTGACTCAAAGGCCCGAACTTTTTTCACTAGGCCACACTGGTTCCCCATAACTCACCTCCTGCTCACCTGCCACTGAGCCTCCTAATACCCCAACTACAGCACCCTGCCCACAGTTACCGCTCAGTAAAGACGATCGATCGATCGACTGATTGATTGCCTTTGGTAGCAAATTAAGTGGACTCTAAATGAGAAGAAGTCCGGTACTATTTCTTGGTCCAGATTTCTGTTTATGGAGACCTCCAATACATAGCAAGATCAGTGAATGTGATGTCTGAGGAAGACCATATAATATATTCTGTTAATGTGCCAGACTTTATGGAGAGACTCCATTGTGCTCTCTCAAGCACTTAGTACAGTGCTCTGCCTATAGGAAGTACTCAATAAATACCATTGATTGTTTGAGTGATGAGCTTCCAACTGCCTGGTGTGGCTCATTCCTTTTTTTAATGGTATTTTTAAACACTTACTACGTGCCAGCTTAATACAGTAGAATTATGCGCGTAGATAGAAGCTAATCATGTTGGAGAAGCAGCGTGGCTCAGTGGAAAGATCACGGGCTCTGGAGTCAGAGGTCAGGGGTTCAAATCCCGGCTCCACCAGTTGTCAGCTGTGTGACTTTGGGCAAGTCACTTCACTTCTCTGGGCCTCAGTTACCTCATCTGTAAAATGGGGATTAAGACTGTGAGCCCCCCGTGGGACAACCTGATCAACTTGTAACCTCCCAAGCGCTTAGAATGGTGCTTTGCACATAGTAAGTGCTTAATAAATGCCATCATTATTATTATGCTGGACACAGTCCATGTCCCACAAGAGGCTCACAAGTCTTATCCCTATTTTACAGATGAAATAACTGAGGCCCAGAGAAGTTAAACGACTTTTCCCAGATCACACAGCAGACAAGTGGCGGTCAGAATTAGAACACAGGTCCTCTGACGCTCAGGCCTGTGCTCTAACCACTGGGCAACACCACTTCAGTGGCAGACAAGGGAAGGATCGTGACTGTCCCAGTGTCTCTGTTGGGTTTCCTGGGAGGATTTGTGCCTTGCTCTCTACACCTCAGAGGGATCCTCTGGAGAGCTTCTCTTGTCCTCCTCTGAAAATAGCACTAGAGGTCTTGAAAAAGGTGATGTCAAAGGAGAAAGGGAAGGAAAAGCCCTCAGTGGGAGAGAGTCCTGCTGGTTGTAATTTCACTCATTTATATATAAAAAAACATAAAAGAAAGAAAAAGCAAGCAGGTTGTGGAAATCTTTCAAATGGCTTTTCTGGCTTCAGGGAGGCATCAGCTGCTTCTGATGAGAAATTGCCGTTTCACATGAGAGATTTAATAACTTCCGAACGTTGATGCTTTTCAAGTGACCAGGAGAGCATGATATAGAAACTGTTGAATATTTGATTTCCTAGAGAAAATAGATTCTAGGGCAGCTCTGTGGCAAATAAGTGGATTTAAAAGAAAAAAAAATACAATGGATTGCAAGAAAGTCAGAATAAACAGGTGGAAAAAAAGAGCTGCACGTGAAATTGGTTTCAAGCAGCAGTTCATGATTTCTATTCACAGCCAGCCATCCAGAGTGATCTGTGGGATGATTAATGGACAGGGTAGAGTGTCCTGGCAGGTGAAGACGGTGGGAAATTCTCCCCTGCCTCAACACCATCCTGTGCTGCTCTGAAACGGAAGGGGTTAGGCTTCAAGCTTTCCAAGAGTGCTTATTAATAATAATTAATAATAACAATGAAATGAATAATACTAATAGTATCTCCAGTAGGATGGGAAGGGAAAACACCAAGTGGTTTTGGGAAAATTCTGGGTGTCTGAATGTCTCACTAGGAGGGAATGGTCAGGAGAAGATTTTCCAACTGTTTCCATTCTCTATCCCCAGCTTCCTATTTCTATTCCGGGCAGTCCTTAGAAGGCATTTATATTCCAGGCAGCCGTGCAACTCTTGGAAAGAGGGCTCTGATCTGGATTCCAAATGCAACTAATGGCTCAATTAATCCAGACAGGATATCCCACTTGATGGATTATACCCACTTCACTACTTCTCCATCTTAGGAGAAGCAGCATGGCAGAGTGGAGAGAACATGAGCCTGGGAATCAGAAGATCATGGGTTCTAATCCCAGTTTCACCACGCAACTGCTGTGTGACCTTGGGCAAGTCAGTTTACTTCTCTGGGCCTCAGTGACCTCATCTGTAAAATGGGGATTGAGACTGTGAGCTCCACACGGGACAGGAACTGTGTCCAACCTGATTTGCTTGTACCTACCCCAGTGCTTAGTAGAGTGACTGGCACATAATAATAATAATAATGGCATTTATTAAGCGCTTACTATGTGCAAAGTACTGTTCTAAGTGCTGGGGAGGTTACAAGGTGATCAGCTTGTCCCACGTGGGGCTCAGAGCCTTAATCCCCATTTTACAGATGAGGTAACAGGCACAGAGAAGTTAAGTGACTTGCCCAGAGTCACACAGCTGACAATTGGCAGAGCCGGGATTTGAGCCCTTGACCTCTGACTCCAAAGTACGGGCTCTTTTCTACTGAGCCACGCTGCTTGTTTTCTCCCTCTTGCCATCAGTTTTTGGCCCATTACACTTCCCCTTGGCACCTCACTCTGGGGAGGTTAAGAGAGAAGTTGGCAAGCAAATCAATCAGTTTGGCTACCTGTTGTCTGCACAGGGTCAGTTAGGTGAAAATGAGCTTTGTGGATCATCTGTAGATTCTAATTATCCCTTTTCTACCAGTCTCCCCGTGGTCACAGAGGGTGGAGAGTTGGCTTTAAAAACTAAGGTCTCAGCTCTTGCTGTTTTGTTTTTTTTTGAAGAAAGAAGCAAGTGCAGGTAAGGAAAACAAACCCTCAGAAGCCCAATAATAATCGTGGTGGGATTTGTTAAACGCTTATAATTCACCAAGCTCTGGGATAGATTCAAGATAACCAGGTCAGACACAGTTCCTATCCCACAGGGAGCTCACAGTCTAAGAAGTAGGGAGCGAGATCAGGTATTGAGTCCCCATTTTGCAGATGAGGAAACTGAGGCCCAGAGAAGTGAAGTGACTGCGGGCCCACAGCAGACCAATGGTGGGTTCGGTATTAGAACCCAGGTCCTCTGATTCTCAGGCCTGTGCTCTTTCCACTGGGCCACACTGTTTCTGGTCCAGGATGCCAACCGGGTAGAAAGGCCGAGCACTAAGGGAAAAGAGGGAGGGAGGGAGAGAAAGAGGAAGGGAGGAAGGCCAAATAGGAGGGATAGAGGAGAAACTGGGTACAGGGAAAAGGCAGGAAAGAGAGGAGTCAGAGAAACGGATTACGCCCAGCTAAGTGGAACCTCTCTCGGATCCCCCAAACATCTGTTTCTCAGGGCACTGATTGTGTGGCCTAGTGGCAAGAGCATGGGCTTGGGAGTGAGAGGATGTGCGTTCTAATCCCAGCTCTGCTACTTGTCTTCTGTGTGACCTTGGGCAAGTCACTTTACTTCTCTGTGCCTCAGTTACTGTATTTGTAAAATGGGGATTAAGACAGCGAGCCCCATGTGGGACTAGGGACTGTGTCCAACCCGCTTATTTTGTACCTACTCCAGCTCTTAGAACAGTGCTTGGCACACAGTAAGCACTTAACAAATACCATAATTATCATTATTATTATTATCCTGGAGTAAAGCACAGAATCCGTGTCAAAAGATCAACTGAGAGACTCCCATTCCACCTTAGCTTCCCAGGAATGCTGTCCTGGGAAAAGTTCCATCTGGGACCCAGTTCTCACCTCTAGGAAAATCAGGCATCCTTAATGGTTCAGATTTCTCACAATCTCCTATAACCCATATCCTTTCAGCATCATGTTGCATCCACACAACCACTGTGTCCTCCTCATGCCCACAGCAAGGAGTGGAAGATGTGTTTTCTTGGATCCTGGGCTCTAATAATAATAATAATTGTGGTATTTTTTAAATGCTTGGTAAGTGCCAAGCACTGTTCTAAGCTCTGAGGTAGATACAAGATAATTGGGTTGGACACAGTCCCTGTCCCACAGAGGGCTCAGAGTCTTAATCCCCATTTTACAGATGAGGGAATTGAGGCCCAGAGAAGTGAAGTGACTTGTCCAAAGTCTCGTACCAGACATGTGGAGGGGCCGGGATTAGAATCCGTGTTCTCAGGCTGGGGTGAGTCCTGGGTTGGGGATTTGAGAGAAAAGAGCCCTAAAAGGAATGGCCAGAAATGAAGATGAGGGGAAAAGGGAGGCTGACTCTGGAATTTGGGTTGTTCTGGGGATGAAGAGATGAGTGAGGACATGATTTATCGGGTACCGGGGAGGTCCGCGTAGGGCTTAAAAGATTTCATCCAAACTTAATGGTGAGACAAATTTTTTGTCGGCCCTTAAAGGTTGCTGATGTGTTAGCATCTTGGGGATCTCTGATAGCAGGAGGGACATAGTGATAATGGCAGAGAACCCCAAAATAAAAACAATGATGGTATTGGTTAAGCACTTACAATGTGCCAAGCGCTGTACTAAACCAGTGAGAAGATTTGAGATACTTGGGAGAGACCCAATAATAATAATAATAATAATGGCATTTATTAAGCGCTACTATGTGCAAAGCACTGTTCTAAGCGCTGGAGAGATTACAAGATGATTAGGTTGTCCCACAGGGGGGCTTACAGTCTTCATTTCCATTTTACAGATGAGGTAACTGAGGCCCAGAGAAGTTAAGTGACTTGCCCAAAGTCACACAGCTAATTGGCGGAGCTGGGATTTGAACCCATGACCTCTGACTCCAAAGCCCGGGCTCTTTCCCACTGAGCCACGCTGCTTCTCTAATTGTTCTGTATTGTAATCCCAATAGAACAGTGCACGGCACATAGTAAGAACATAACAAATACCATAATAATAATAATTATATTAATAATCATCATCATCATCACTGAGATAGAAGATCATCAGGTCCCACTTGGGGCTCACAGTTTAAGTAGGAGGGAGGACAGGTATTGAGCCCCCATTTTGCAGATAAGGAGACTGAGGCATAGAGAAGTGAAATGACTTGCCCGAAGTCATATAGGAGACAGGTGGCAGAGCTGGGATTAGTACCCAGGTTCTCTGATTCCCAGGCCTGGACTCTTTCCGCTGGGCCATGCTTCCTCAGGTCTCTGACAGAGGGAGGAAATCATTATTATCGTTATTATTATATTTTTGCACTTATTATTATTGTAATGTGTAAGCGCTGATTATATGACAAGCACTTTACTAAGCTTTTTGGCTCAGTGGAAAGAGCCCGGGCTTGGGAGTCAGAGGTCATGGGTTCTAATCCATCTAATCCTTGCTCTGCCACTTTTCAGCTGTGTGACTTTGGGCAAGTCACTTCACTTCATTCATTCATTCATTCAATCATATTTATTGAGCGCTTACCACGTGCAGAGCACTGTACTAACCACTTGGAAAATACAATTCAGCAACAAATAGAGACAATCCCTACCCAACAATGGGCTTACAGTCTAGAAGGGGGGAGACAGACAACAAAACAAAGCAACACAAGTAGACAGACTTGCTATAAAGATGGCGATTTACCCTATTTTTTTCAGGAAATATGATTTAAGAGGAAGTTGAATTAATAAGTAAAAATGATAATAATGGTATCAGTTAAGCACTTATTAGGTGCCAAGCACTGTTCTAAGCACCGGGGTAGATACAAGGTAATCAGGTTTTCCCACGTGGAACTCACAGTCTTAATTCCCATTTTACAGATGCATATTTTACTGAGGCACAGAGAAGTTAAGCGGCTAGCCCAAGGTCCCACAGGAGAGAAGTGGCAGAGGTTGGATTAGAACCCACGCCTTTTGACTCCCAAGCCCATGCTCTTTTCACTAAGCCAAGCTGCCATTACTAATTTGTACTTCCCAAGCGCTTAGTACAGTGCTCTGCACATAGTAAGCGCTCAATAAATACGATTGATGATGATGATGATGATGTCAGATCCATCCACTGTGACTCAGCTGGTGTCAAAAAAAAAAAAGGTTGGAGAAAACTTCCATGGCACTGGTCATATACTGCCTGGCAATATTTGGGAATAAACAATTTACCAGCCCGGACTTTCCCTTCTACATTCTAATTTATTATATACTGCTCATTCATAAACTATAGCTACTAAAACCCACTGATGTTTTAGGCTGTGCAGCTTCATTTGTGAACCACCTACTTGGTGAAGAAATTAAATTCCAGTTTCCCGATCCTTGGTGAATATTTTATTAATGTCCACGTTGCAGGAGAGGAGAGCTATTTGGCTGCAAATGGCCAACAACAACCCAAGAAAGCAATGTCTTTTGGGTTCATCAACTGCTAGTGAAGGATTAGGGAGCTAATTAGGGAAAAGCAAGGTGTTGGAGAGGGGAGGATTTTATTCATAATGATTCTTCTAGCTTAATAAATGGAATGCCAGAGCAAATCATTTAATCTGGAGGATTTTTAATGAACTAAAAAGTTTAATGACTTCTCTTCTCTGTGCCTCAGTTCCCTCATCTGTAAAATGGGGATTAAGATTGTGAGCGCCACGTGGAACAACCTGATTACCTTGTATCCCCCCTCAGTGCTTAGAACAGTGCTTGGCACATAGTAAGCACTTAAATACCATCATTATTATTATCAATCAATTTTATTTATTGAGCACTTATGTGCAGAGCACTGTACTAAGTACTTAGCACTGTACTAGATACTACATAAGCAGGCTGGACACAGACCCTTTCCCATACAGGGCTCACAGTCTAAAGTAGAAGTGAGTAGAATTTAATTGCCGTTTTACAGACGTTGAGGCACAGAGAAGTTAAGCGACTTGCCCAAGGTCACCCAGTAGGCAAGGTGCAGTGACTGGATTAGAACCTGGGTCCTCTGACTTCCAGGCCTGGGGAAGCAGCATGGTGTAATGGATATGAGAAGCAGCGTGGCTCAGTGGAAAGAGCCCGGGCTTTGGAGTCAGAGGTCATGGGTTCAAATCCCGGCTCCACCATCATCAATCGTATTTATTGAGCGCTTACTATGTGCAGAGCTCCAATTCTCAGCTGTGTGACTTTGGGCAAGTCACTTAATCAATCAATCATATTTATTGAGAGCTTACTGTGTGCAAAGCACTGTACTAAGCGCTTAGCTTCTCTAGGCCTCAGTTCCCTCATCTGTAAAATGGGGATGAAGACTGTGAGCCCCCCGTGGGACAACCTGATCACCTTGTAACCTCCCCAGGGCTTAGAACAGTGCTTTGAACATAGTGAGCGCTTAATAAATGCCATCATTATTATTATTACAGAGCACAGGGCTGGAAGTCAGAAGGTGAAGGTTCTAATCCTGGCTTTGCCACTTGTCTGCAGTGTGCTCTTGTCACTTCACTTCACTGTGCCTCAGTTATCTCATCCGTAAAATGAGGATTAAGACTGTGAGCCTCATGTGGGACATGGACTGTGTCCAACCCGATTTGCTTGTATCCAACCCGGTGCTTAGTAGAGTGCCTGGCACATAGTAAGTGCTTAAGAAATATCACTATCATTATTATTATTCTCTAAGCCACTCTGCTGTTGGGTAGGGACTATCTCTATGTGTTGCCAACTTGTACTTCCCAAGCACTTAGTCCAGTGCTCTGCACACAGTAAGCGCTCAGTAAATATGATTGATTGATTGATTGATTGATTCTCTAAATGTGCGAAAATGACCCTCCTGGATATCCACCCCTTTTAGACTCCCCCCCCACCCCACTTTTAGATTCCCCCTTTTAGACTCCTCCCCTTTTAGACTCCCCTTTTAGACTCCCCCTTTTAGACTCTCCCCCCCCTTTTAGACTGTGAGCCCACTGTTGGGTAGGGACTGTCTCTATGTGTTGCAAACTTGTACTTCCCAAGCACTTACTACAGTGCTCTGCACACAGTGAGCACTCAATAAATACGATTGATGATGATGATGATGATGATCCACCCTCGGGGACCTGGTTGCAAGGCTAATAAGGGTGGCGCTGGAATCAGCAGGGCACAGGTTGCTTCTCCCTTCTTTCTAGGTCCCTGTCCGGAAAGCTGGGCATAGGAGTGTGGACAGGAGCGGGGCCTAGCCTTGCCATGAGGGACACAGTGAGGTGACCCCTTCTATACCCCCCAGGCTACTAAAGTTGAGCTTTTGCCTTTCCCATTCCCCCAGGCCTGTGCAGTAACTCCTCTCTGAGCCCCAGGACAAGTCTGTCCCCTACTCCTCCCTCTGAGGGGCAAAGCCCAAGCCTGGGAGACAGCAGACCTGAATTCTATCCCGGCTCGGCCGCATGCCTGCCGTGTGACCTTGGCAAGTCACTAATCTTCTCTCTGACTCAATTTCCTCATCTGTAAAATGGGGATAAGCTATCTGTTCCTCCTCATTTTCATACTGTGTGCCCCTCATCATCATCATCAATTGTACTTATTGAGCACTTACTATGTGCAGAGCACTGTACTAAGCTCTTGGGAAGTACAAATTGGCAACATATGCAGTCCCTACCCAACAGTGGGCTCACAGTCTAAAAGGGGGAGACGGAGAACAAAACCAAACATACTAACAAAATAGAATAAATAGAATAGCTATGTACAAGTAAAATAAATAAATAAATAGAGTAATAAATATGTACAAACATATATACATATATACAGGTGCTGTGGGGAAGGGAAGGAGGTAAGATGGGGGGATGGAGAGGGGGACGAGGGGGAGAGGAAGGAAGGGGCTCAGTCTGGGAAGGCCTCCTGGAGGAGGTGAGCTCTCAGTAGGGCCTTGAAGCTCTCAGTGGGGCCTTGAAGCTTTCATGGGATGGGACTGTGTTCATTGTATCTATTCCAGCACTTGACACATAGCAGGGGCTTAGAATATTCCAGTTATTATCATTATCTGCACCGCTGCACTCGGGGAGATCCTTCTAGGCTATTTCTTTGGGAATGAATTCATCCTACAGTCACTCTGGGGCTAGCCAACCCACTCCCCACTGCCTGAGATTCCTGCTTCACTCACAGCAGCCCCTCTAATAATAATAATAATAACAATGATGGTATTTGTTAAGTGCTTACTATGTGCAAAGCACTGTTCTTTGAAGGCAAATGATTCCTTTACTCCGGTTCCTCCTGTCCGGGCTCTGGACAATTTTTCTCCCTCCCCAGTGTTTATTCCCTTCAATTATATTACAGTGATGAGGTACAGATATCTTTTATTTTGTAAGCCCCCTGCTAGGAGGGTGCTGGGAATTATTGTATGATGACTGCCGTATAATGCCTGGAAATGAATTCACCTCAAAATTACTTCTCTATTGGTCCAGCCAATTAAAAGCCCAGTAATTCCATTACCTTTTTAATTAAAGCAGAATAATGAGGAGTAATCATGGTTTCACAAATCTATATCATCCACTTAGACCATAATTTATTACTGGGGTTTGCTGGTAGTAAATCACAATCATCCTAGCCACCGCCTCATGCCGACCACTTTAATTAAATGACATTTGTGTTCCTTTTGCGTGGCTCCTTCCTGGTGAAGACAGTATTCAGGGCTCTGTGGACAAAATAATCGATGATAATATCTTAGATCTCGATGGTGCCTTGTCTTGTGATGTAGCGGATGGAGCACAGGCTTGGGAGTCGGAAGCTTGTGGGTTCTAATTCCAGCTCCTCCACTTGTCTGCTGTGGGATCTTGGCCAAGTCACTTCACTTCCCTGTGCCTCAGTTCCCTCTTCTGTAAATTGGGGATTGAGACTGTGAGCCCTGTGAGCCCTGTGACTGTGACTGTGAGCCCTGTGAGCCCCTCGTCCCCCTCTCCATCCCCCCCATCTTACCTCCTTCCCTTCCCACAGCACCTGTATATAAGTATATATGTTTGTACATATTTATTACTCTATTTTTTATTTATTTTACTTGCACATATCTATTCTATTTCTTTTGTTAGTATGTTTGGTTTTGTTCTCCGTCTCCCCCTTTTAGACTGTGAGCCCACTGTTGGGTAGGGACTGTCTCTATATGTTGCCAACTTGTACTTCCCAAGCGCTTAGTACAGTGCTCTGCACAGAGTAAGCGCTCAATAAATACGATTGATTGATTGATTGATTGATTGACAGGGACTGTGTCCAACGTGACTGTCTTGTAATAATAATAATAATAATAATAATGGCATTTATTAAGTGCTTACTATGTGCAAAGCACTGTTCTAAGCGCTGGGGAGGCTAAAAGGTGATCAGATTGTCCCACAGGGTGCTCACAGTCTTAATCCCCATTTTACAGATGAGGTAACTGAGGCACAGAGAAGTTAAGTGACTTGCCCAAAGTCACACAGCTGGTGATTTGTGGAGCCGGGATTTGAACCCATGACCTCTGCCTCCAAAGCCCGGGCTCTTTCAACTGAGCCGCACTGCTTCTCTCTACACTCCAGGACTTCCTAGAACTTCATGTGAAAAGACTTAGTGCTGACATCTCTCCCTCTAGACTCTAAGCTCACACTGAGCAGGGAACGTGTCTACCAACTCTGTTATAGTGTATCCTTCCAAGTGCTTAGTACCGTGCTCGGCACACAGTAAGCGCTCGATAAATATGATGGATTGATGGGTCGATTGTGCCGTCCGACAGGGCGGACAAGTAAACAGGTCCTCAAGTGGGAAACTTTGCATGAAAGGGAAGTTGGGGCCCTTGACTGGAGAGTATTTTCAGTATATCTGTGCCGTTCCCACGGCCCCTCAAAAAGGGGAAGTGAGGGCTGTGTTTTGACCAAGGCGGCTCTCCCTAGGGTCTTCTCAGTTCTCAGCCACCCCGCGATCATGTGGAGAGCAAAATTTGCAGGTGTGAGCTTTGCCTCCTCTTCCTTTTCTTTTCTCCCAGATCGCTTTTTGGGGTGCCGCTGGCCTAGCAGTAAGCAAAGCTCATTATTCATTCATTCATTTATTCATTCAATCATATTTATTGAGCACCTATTGTGTGCAAAGCACTGTACTGAGCGCTTGGAAGAGTACAATCTAACAATAAACGGACACAGTCCCTGCCCACAACGAGTTTACGGTTTTAATTGTTTGGAAACACTGACAATTTTATAGCGTTCAATCCTGGAACTCTGGGCAGTCCCCTTCTTCTAAAGGCATGGTGATGCCTCTTGCCTTTAATTTCTTTCATTTCTTAAAAAAAATGATATTTGTTAAATGCTTATTATGTTCCAGGCACTATTCTAAGTGTTGGGGTAGATACAAGCTAATCAAGTTGGGCACAGTCCCGGTCTTACATGGGGCTCACAAGTCTTAATCTCCGTTTTACAGATTAAGATGTAAATCTTACAGATTAAGATGTAAAGATGAGGGAACTGAGGCCCAGAGAAGTGAAGTGATTTGCCCAAGGTTGCACAGCAGATGGTGGAGCTGGGATTAGAATCCAGGACCTTCTGACTCCCAAGCCTGTGCTCTATCCACTAGGCCACACAACTTGGGCTGAAATAGGGACCAGACCATTTCTAAATTTGTCAGAGGTCGTAGGTTCTAACACCAACTCCGCCACTTAGCATCTGTGTGACTTTGGGCAAGTCACTTAACTTCTCTGCGCCTCAGTTCCCTCATCTGTAAAATGGGGATTAAGACTGTGAGCCCCATGTGGGACAACCTGATGAACTTGTATCTACCCCAGTGCTTGGAATGGTGCTTGGCACATAGTAAGTGCTTAACAAATACCATTATTATTATTATTATTGATAATATTTTCTCCCTCCACATATATACACACATATACATACTTGTATAAATACGTATACATGCATACATATACATACATGCATATACATATTTAATTACCTAACTCTTTGATGAGTTCCTCTCAGACTTTAGTGATAAATTATAAATTCTATTTATTGAGAGCTTGCTGTGTGTAGTATAGCGCTGACTATACTAAGCACGGGGGTGAGCACAATATCACAGAGTTGGTAGACACAAGATATATAAACATCTAGTACATATTAAAATTAAAATATATATACACACACCCACACACACGTATATGATAATAATAATAATACTAATGGTATTTATTAAGCACTTTCTATGTGCAAAGCACTGTTCTAAGCACTAGAAGGTTACAAGGTGATCATGTTGTCCCACGGGGGCTCACAGTCTTAATCCCCATTTTACAGATGAGGTAAATGAGGCATAGAGAAGGTAAGTTACTTGCCCAAAGTCACATAGGTGACAATTGGCAGAGTCGGGATTTGAACCCATGACCTGTGTACTTAATATATATGTGTACTCAATGTTAATTTCAAACACTGTAGTCGTAAACAGTCTAATACTAAACACTGGAGGAGATACAACATAATCATGTTGGACACAGTTCCCTGTCCCATATGAGTCTCACAAACTGAAGGGGAGGGAGCAACGGGATTCCCAACCATTCGTATTTCAGTTATGTATATTGAGCGCTTACTATGTACAGAGCACTGTACTACTGTACTGTAGTAAGTAGGAAGTGCTGTATAGAGCACTTACTATGTGCAGAGACACATTCCCCATCCCCAAATAGCTCACAGTTTAGAGGATTCCCTCTAAGGCTCTGTGATGGAGCATCAGTTTATTTATTTATTTATTTATTTATTTATCTATCTATCTATCTATCTATCTAGCTAGCTAGCTATCTATCTATCTAGCTAGCTATTTATTTTGCTTGTACATATCTATTCTATTTATTGTATCTTGTTAATGTGTTTTGTTTTGTTCTCTGTCTCCCCCTTCTAGACTGTGAGCCCACTGTTGGGTAGGGACCGTCTCTATATGTTGCCAACTTGTACTTCCCAAGTGCTTAGCACAGTGCTCTGCACACAGTAAGCGCTCAATAAATACGATTGATTGATCAATTCTGGAACCTCTGGGACATCTTGCAGAGATGGTTGGGGCTCTTTGATCAAGGATGTCTGGAAGTAGCCGACCTGTAGGACAGTCACCTTAAAATAAACACTCAGATCCATCCAGGCTTGAGTGGGAAGAATGAGGGGAGGACACGGGAGGAGAAAAGCTCCCAGTGAGCAAGGGTCTGCCCTTCCGGGTGTTTTTCCTTCGTTCCCACTTCTTTCACTCCATCTTCCTTGGTCTTGCAGCCCCAGTTTGAAAGGAAACTTTAAGGATTAGAGTTGGGTTCTCCCATCCCTCCCCAGCACTTGTTCATTTATTCATTCATTCAATCATTTATTGAGCGATTAAAGTGTGCAAAGCACTGTACTAAGTGGTTGGAAAGTACAATTCAGCAATAAAAGAGACAATCCCTGCCCACACTGGGCTTACAGTCTAGAAGGGGGAAGACAGATCTCAAAACAAGGAGACAGGCATCAATATAAATAAACAGAATTATAGATGTATACACATTAAAGCAACCCGTTGCTGGTGAATGGGAAGCCAGGGCCGGTGGCACTAGATTGTGCAGTCCTCTAGACTGTAAACTCGTTGTGGGCAGGGAATGTGTCTGTTATGTTGTTCTATTTTTCTCTCCCAAGTGCTTAATACAGTGCTCTGCACTCCGTAAGTGCTCAATAAAGATGATTGACCGACTGACTCAGAAGGCTTTTATGGTTTACCCCGTCTGTGGTTCAGACTGCTGGCGGCCTGCTGTCCTCTAGTGTTTTCTGAGCATCTCCTGGGTGCCCAACCCTGACCCAGAGGCTGCCAGTAGTGGCAAACGATAACTTAAAGATGGCTTTAAGAAGTAGTGGTGCCTACTGGATGGGGCAGAGGAGTAGGCTGGTACTTACCTTGTGCAGAACACTGTACTAAGTGCTTAATAATACTAATGGTGTTTGTTAAGTGCTTACTATGTGTCAAGAACAGTTAACAATAATAATAATAATGATGGCATGTATTAAGTGCTTATTTTGTGCAATGCACTGTTCTAAGTGCTGGGGAGGTTACAAGGTGATCAGGTTGTCCCACGGGGGGCTCACAGTCCTAATCCCCATTTTACAGATGAGAGAATTGAGGCACAGAGAAGTGAAGTGACTTGCCCAAAGTCACACAGCTAATTGGCAAAGCTGGGATTTGAACCCATGATCTCTGACTCCAAAGCCCGTGCCCTTTCCACTGAGCCACGCTCTAAGCACTGGGGTAGATACAAGGTCATTGGGTTGTCCTACGTGGGGCTCACAGTCTTAATCCTCGTTTTACAGATGAGGAAACTGAGGCTCAGATAAGTTAAGGGACTTGCCCAAAGTCACACAGCAGACAAGTGGCGGAGGCAGGATTAGAACCCATGACTTCCAACTCACAAGCCCGTGCTCTTTCCACTTAGCCACGTTGCTTCTCAGGGTTACTTGCCTGACCATTGCACTGTTCCTCCACTGAGGGAACCATTGGTTCAATCGGTCGTACTGATTAATCGATCGATCAATCAATCAAGCATATTTATTGATTGCTTACTATGTGCAGAGCAGTGTACTAAGCGCTCGGGAGAGTGCAATACAACAGAATCAGCAGACGCATTCCCTGTCCACAATGCGCTTGTAGTCCATACTTCCATACAGCCCATACAGTCCATACATCCCAGCATCGTGGACCCTCCTCTCTCCCCCTTGACACACCAACCTTCCAGATGGCCACAACTGTGACTAGTGGAGCAGCGATTTGGGCTGCAACTACTCTTTTTTTTAATTAACGGTATTTGTTCATTCATTCAGTTATATTTATTGAACACTTACTGTGTGCAGAACACTGTACTGAGCGTCTGTGAGCGTACGATGCAGCAATAAACAGACACATTCCCTGTCCACAATGAGTTTCACTCTACAGTAGTGCTTACTATGTGCCAGGCACTGCACTAAGCGCTGAGGTCCATACAAGTTCATCAGGTTGGGCACAGGCCCATGTCCCACGTGATGATGATGATGATAATGGCATTTGCTAAGCACTTACTACATGTCAAGTGCTTTTCTAAGTGCTGGGGTCGATACAAGCTAATCAGGTTGGACACAGTCCATGTCCCCCATGGGGCTCACAGTCTTAACCCCCATTTTATAGACAAAGTCAGCCAGTCAGTCGTATTTAGTGAGCACTTACACTGTGCAGAGCACTGTGTATTAAGTGCTTGGGAGAGTACTATATAACAATATTACAGACACATTCCCTGCCCATATCGAGCTTACAGTCTAGAGGGGGAGTAACTGAAGCACAGAGAAAAAGTGAAGGGAATTGCCCAAGGTCCCACAGTGGACAAGTGATGGAGCTGGGATTAGAAGCCAGGTCCTCCTGACTCCGAGGCCCAGGCACTATCCACTAGGCCCTGCTGCTTCTCAACCGTTCTCTTTCTATGAATCAAGCAAAAACTCCTCCCTCTCGGCTTCAAGGCTGTCCATCACCTCGCCCCCTCCTACCTCACCTCCCTCCTCTCCCTTCTCTCCTTCTCCAGCCCACCCCGCACCGTCCGCTCCTCTGCTGCTAACCTCCTCACTGTACCTCGTTCTCTCCCGTCCCTCCGTCGACCCCCGGCCCACGTCCTCCCCCTGGCCCGTAATGCCCTCCCTCCGCACATCCGCCAAGCTAGCTCTCTTCCTCCCTTCAAAGCCCTCCTGAGAGCTCACCTCCTCCAGGAGGCCTTCCCAAACTGAGCCCCCTTTTTCCTCTCCTCCTTCCCCTCCCACCAGCACTTGTATATACATTTGTACAGTTTTATTACCCTATTTTACTTGTACATATTTACTGTTCTACTTATTTCCTTAATGATGAGCATATAGCTTTAATTCTATTTGTTCTGATGATTTTGACACCTGTCTACATGGTTTGTTTTGTTGTCTGTCTCCCCCTTCTAGACTGTGAGCCCGTTGTTGGGGAGGGACCGTCTCTATATGTTGGCGACTTGCACTTCCCAAGCGCTTAGTACAGTGCTCTGCACACAGTAAGCGCTCAATAAATATGATTGAAGGAATCATCATCATCATCAGTCGTATTTATTGAGTGCTTACTGTGTGCAGCACACTGTACTAAGCGCTTGGGAAGTACAAATTGGCAAAATATAGAGACAGTCCCTGCCCAACAGTGGGCTCACAGTCTATAAGGGGGAGACAGAGAGGAATGAATGAACCGTGACCCATGGTGGTTAAGCATGCCTCTTGCTACCCGCGAGGAGTGACAAGTATGCTGTTACCTGGGCACTCTGCCCTGGCACCCATCATTCTTGGTTGAGTGGGTACATTTTATCTCAACTGAAATTCCAAATCCCTTCTGGGGCCATCTGACTGTTCCTTTCTTCTTTCCCACGATTTCAAGTGGAGGCCACTTCAACCCAGCCGTTTCCTTGGCAGCCATGCTGATTGGAGGATTGAATTTCATGATGCTCTTCCCTTACTGGATCTCCCAGCTCTGCGGAGGGCTGATAGGAGCTGCTTTGGCAAAGGTATTGTTATTATTATTATTATTTGTGGTATTTGTTAAACGCTTACTATATATCATGGGTTCGAACCCCGGCTCCACCACGTGTCTGCTGTGTGTGACCTTGGGCAAGTTACTTAACTTCTCGGATCCTCAGTTACCTCATCTGTAAAATGGGGATGATAACTGTGAGCCCCATGCAGGACAATCTGATCACCTTGTATCCCCCCCCCAGCGCTTAGAACAGTGCTTTGCACATAGTAAGCGCTTAACAAATGCTATCATTATTATTATTATCAAGCACTATTCTAAACACTGGGATAGATGCGAGTTAATACAACGTCAGAGATCGTGCGGCCATGGCCTGGCAAGGGAGATAAATATTTTAGTGCTTGTGTCTACTGACTCTGTTATATTGTTATATTGTACTCTCCCAAGTGCTCAGTACCGTGCTCTGCACACAGTAAGGGCTTAATAAAAACAATTGATTGACTGATTAAAGATAACAATTTTGTAGCTAGTGGCCTGAATGAAAGGGCAAAGCTAAAGTCATGGGCTCTGAAGTTGAGGGGAGATATTTACTGATAATTTTGGAATGTCGGGTAGCAAAATAAGATGTCCTGCCTTCTTTTCCAGCTGAATCTGGTGTGTGTGTGTGTGTGTGTGTGTGTGTGTGTGTGTGTGTGTGTGTGGTGTGTGTGTGTGTGTGTGTGTGTGTGTGTGTGTGTGTGTGTGTGTGTGTGTGTGTGGTGTGTTCCTGGGTATTAACATGGGGCTGCTCAGAAATGTTTCCATGTTTGTATCTCCCACTGGAAGCAGCGTGGCTTAGTGGATAGAGCAGGGTCCTGGGAGTCAGAAGGTCATGAGTTCTAATCCCTCCTCCACCACTTGTTCGCTGTTTGACTTTGGGCAACTCACTTCACTTTTTCTGGGCCTCAGTTAGCTCATCCGTAAAATGGGGATGAAGACGGTGAGCCCCAGGTGGGACAGGGACTCTGTCCAAACCAATTTGCTTGTATTCTCCTACAACACCTGGCACATAGTAAGCACTTAACGAATACCACTATTATTAATATTAGTATTAATAATACTATAATTAGCAATTAACTAATAAATTAATTATTATTAATATTAGTATTATATTAGTATTAATACTATATTAGTATTAATAATTGTGGTATTTGTTGAACGCTTACTCTGTGCCAAGGACTGTACTAAGCACTGGGGCAGAGACGAGTTAATCAGATTCCTCACAGTCTAAATAGGAGGCAGAACGGCTATTAAACCCTCATTTTGCAGATGAGGGAACTGAGGCACAGAGAAGTTAATTGACTTGCCCAAGGACACTCAGCAGGTATGTGTGATTAGAAACCAGGTCCTCTGACTCTCAAGTCTGTGCTCTTTCCAAAAGGCCATGCTATACAATAAGGTCAGATACAATCCCTGTCCCTTATGGGGCTCACATCTAAAATGAAGGGAGAAGTATTTTACCCTGTTTAATCTATGAGAAATCTCAGGCCCAGAGGAGTACACTGCCTAATGGAAAGAACATGGGCCTGGGGATCAGAGGATCTGGGTTCTAATCCCGGCTCCACCACTCGTCTGCCGTCGACCTTGGGCAAATCACTTTTCTGTGCCTCAGTTACTTCATCTGTAAAATGGGGACTTCATCTGTAAAATGGGGATTAAGACAGTAAGCCCCATGGGGGACGGGGACTGTGTCCAACCCAATTTGCTTGTATCCACCCCAGCGCATAGTATAGTGCCTGACACATAGTAAGTGCTTAACAAATACCACAATTATTATTATTATTGTCTGAGGTCAAGGAGCAGGCAAGGGATGGAGGCAGGATTAGAACCCAGGTCTTACTGATGGGGATCCCATCTTGTACTTCTTTCTGATGAACTTCTCAGCCACTTAACATGATGCATTCTACTTCGGTAGGTGCTCTAGAATGCCACCGCCTCTTCTAGAGTACTGCTCTGCCCATCATCAGCTGGAGCTGCATGGGATGGATGTTTAGTAAAAAATTGTTCTGACGACCAGCCTGCTTGAGGTCACAGGGTGAGAACAGGAAATTAGGGACAATGGCTTTGAAGCCAAATGTCCCAGTTCAACATGGGAGTGTAAGCCCGTTGTTGGCAGGGAATGTGTCTGTTTACTGTTACACTGTACTCTTCCAAGTGCTTAATGCAGTGATCCACACACAGTAAGCACTCAATGAATACGGTTGAAGGAACCCTATTCAGACTGATGAATAGTAAATGGCTTTTCCAACTCCCATCTCATCTAAGTCTTCTCTCTCACCACCCTGTTGTCACCTGGAAACCCTCAAAGGAGTCTTTTGAGCCCAGGCCAGCTGGAAGCTGGGGTCATGGCACAGTCTGGAAAGTGATTGTGGTTTCCAGGGCACGGAAGGATACAGTCTCTTAGCCTGTAATCGATCCTCCTGGGACTGCACCCATCCTGAAACTTTCTGATAAACCCTACTCATCACCAACAAACACTCAGTGGGTCTGATTGAAAGAGAAGCTGGGCTGTGAGAACTGTGTATGTTTGGGATTAGGTTTGGGGATAGGCAGTGTGCAAAACTGGCCATTATCAAGGAAACATTTGCAGATTTTCCCAGGCTCAAACATTGGTAGAGAATGTCCCTTTCCTTGGGGAGCGAGGAAGCAGTTCTGGTTCAGTACAAGAGGTCAGGTCTCATTCCTGACCTCGAACTGACATTTTGGGGTCATGTTGGGGGGGTAGGGTTGGTCAGAGAACCTTCCTGGGCATTTCTCTGTTTACCCATCTTTAATTAATAATAATAATAATAATGATGATGGCATTTATTCAGCGCTTGCTATATGCAAAGCACTGTTCTAAGTGCTGGGTAGGTTACAAGGTGATCAGGTTGTCCCTTGAGGGGGCTCCCAGTCTTAATCCCCATTTTCCAGATGAGGTAACTGAGGCACAGAGAAGTTAAGTGACTTGACCAAAGATACACACAGCTGACAATTGGCGGAGCTGGGATTTGAACCAGTGGCCTCTGACTCCAAAGCCCATGCTCTTTCCACTGAGCCACGCTGCTTCTCCAATTAGGTTTCCTTACTCCTGAAAGATGTTTGGGTTATGAAATTGTTTGAAATATTTGGTTGAAAATGACCTTGAAGTTCCAAGTAGCAACATGATTTAGTGGAGAGGAGGAGACTCTGGGAGTTCTTAGCCCGGGGCTTTGGGGGGCGTTTCATCCCAGCGCTGTCTTGGGCCCAGATGTCTCATCTATAAGATGGAGATATTAATACCTGCCTCTCCTTACCTCCCAGAAATATAGTGAAGATAAAATGAGATATAGATGATAGGAAACTGCTTTGAAAAAATCAAAGTGCTATTAAGGTACTATTATCATCATCAAACATGACAGCCCATGAGATTTTCACACCCACCTCACTCTCCTTCAGAACTAATTTATCAGGCTGCATCTGGAGGGTGCAGTTACTCAGCCAACCTCCTTATCCTGGCCCTAATAATAATAACTGTGGTATCTGTTAAGCACCTGTTACACGCCAGGCACTGTACTAAGCTGGGGTGGATACAAGCGAAACGGGTCGAACACGATTCGTGTCCCACGTAGGACTCTTGGTCTTAATCCCCAGTTTACAGTTGAGGTAACTGAGGCTCAGAGAAGAGAAGTGATTTGGCCAAGGTCACACAGCAGACAATTGGTGAAGTCAGGATTAGAACCCCGGTCCTCATGATTCACAGGCCTGTCCTCGATCCACTGAGTCCTGTACTAAGTCCTGAGATAGATACAAGAAGATGGAGTTGGATAGTGGGGCACACAGTCTCAGGAGTAAAGGGAGACTTTTGTCAACCCCTGAGTCACAGGGTGTGTGTCTGGTGTCCTTCCTGAAGCAAAAACTGGGGGAGAAATAGCTACGTAATTCAGAGCCAACAAACCCCACAGAATCTTATTAGACTAAACAATCCTTGCTCTCAATTCTTTCCGGCCAACCTGCTACCTATATTTTACTAGTCTGTTCAAATGTTTTAGGTGCCCAAGCCATGATGTGCCCTTATACACGAGGCCATAGAGCCCATTTATAGTATAGTTCCAGAATAGAAACAGCGTGGCTCAGTGGAAAGAGCACGGGCTTTGGAGTCAAAGGTCACGGGTTCAAATCCCCGCTCCGCCAACTGTCAGCTGTGTGACTTTGGGCAAGTCACTTAACTCCTCTCCCCCTCGTCCCCCTCTCCATCGCCCCCATCTTACCTCCTTCCCTTCCCCACAGCACCTTTTAGACTGTAAGCCCACTGTTGGGTAGGGACTGTCTCTATATGTTGCCAATTTGTACTTCCCAAGCGCTTAGTACAGTGCTCTGCACATAGTAAGCGCTCAATAAATACGATTGATGATGATGATGATGATGATGATATGTTTGTACATATTTATTACTCTGTTTATTTATTTATCTTGTACATATCTATTCTATTTATTTTATTTTGTTAGTATGTTTGGTTTTTTTTTCTCTGTCTCCCCCTTCTAGACTGTGAGCCCGCTGTTGGGTAGGGAGTGTCTCTATGTGTTGCCAACTTGTACTTCCCAAGCGCTTAGTACAGTGCTCTGCTCACAGTAAGCGCTCAATAAATACGATTGACTGATTGATTGATTGATTCTCTGTGCCTCAGTTAAATCTTCTGTAAAATGGGAATTAAGACTGTGAGGCACCATGTGGGACAACCTGATCACACTGTAACCTCCCCTGCGCTTAGAACAGTGCTTTGCACATAGTAAGCGCTTAACAAATGCCATCATTATCATCATTATTAATAGTTCTAATAATAATCCTAGTATTTGGCTGTAAACTCACTGTGGGGCAGGGAACGTGTCTACCGACTCTGTTGTACTCTCCCAAATGCTTAGCACAGTGTTCTTCATAAAGTAAGCTCTCAATCAATAAGGTGATTGACTGATTATGTACTGTGTGCCAATCACTGTGCTACGCACAGGGTAACTACAAAATAATCAGGTTGGACATAATTCTTGTCTTATGAGGGGTGTGCAGGCTATGAAGGAGGGAGAACAGATATGGAAACCCTAGTTTACCAATGAGCTAACTGAGGCCCAGAGAAGTCAAGTAACTTGTATAAGGTCACACATTAAGGCCCTGCTGAGAGCTCACCTCCTCCAGGAGGCCTTCCCAGACTGAGCCCCTTCCTTCCTCTCCCCCTCGTCCCCCTCTCCATCCCCCCCATCTTACCTCCTTCCCTCCCCCACAGCACCTGTATATATGTATATATGTTTGTACACATTCATTACTCTATTTATTTATTTATTTATTTTATTTGTACATATCTATTCTATTTATTTTATTTTGTTAGTATGTTGGGTTTTGTTCTCTGTCTCCCCCTTTTAGACTGTGAGCCCACTGTTGGGTAGGGACTGTCTCTATGTGTTGCCAACTTGTACTTCCCAAGGGCTTAGTACAGTGCTCTGCACATAGTAAGCGCTCAATAAATACGATTGATGATGATGATGATGACACTAGGCAAGGGGCAGAGCAGGTAAGCGCTTAGTACAGTGCTCTGCAACAGTAAGTGCTCACTAAATACGATTGAATGAATAATTAGAACCAAGTCCTCTGACTCCCAAGCCTGTGCTCGTTCCGCTAGCCCATGCTGCTTCTTAGTCCTGGAAGTTACTAGAATAGTTCTTGAGCTGTTTGGCAGTGAATCTTCCTACTGTTCATTCTCACTAGAATCCATTTCCATGTTCTCCACTAACTACTTTCCTAAACCTCTTTCAGGTGTAAGAAATAGCAGGCTGGTGGGTAGATTGGCATAAAGCTGGCATTTTCATTTGCCTAAGCAGACTGCGCAATCGATTCTCAGCTCTCCTGTTAAAAACTTTTCCGACTGGCTCCGAGGATTGCCATTTCCCGATTTTCCTCTCTTCTGATCTCTCCCACTTCTCGCTCTCCCACAGCCCCCACACTAGAAGCCTGAGACTGAAAGGGGAAGGGGTGGAAGAGAGCAATCAATCAATCAATCAATCAATCGTATTTATTGAGCGCTTACTGTGTGCAGAGCACTGTACTAAGCGCTTGGGAAGTACAAGTTGGAAACATATAGAGACAGTCCCTACCCAACAGTGGGCTCACAGTCTAAAAGGGGGAGACAAGCAGACACCTAAGACGCCCGAGGGAGAACTTGGTTGGGCTCTAAGGGCCACCCAAAGAGGTCAGGTTGTTCTGCGGTAGAGCGCGGTTCTGGGAATCAGAAAGACCCGGGTTCTAATCCTGAATCCACCTTTTGTGTGCTGCGAGACCTCGAGCAAGTCATTTAATTTCTCTGTACATCAGTTAACTCATCTGTAAAATGGGGATGAAGACTGTGAGCCCTATTCATTCATTCAACCATAGTTGTTGAGCGCTTACTGTGTACAAAAGCACTGTATTAAGCGCTTTGGAGAGTACCCTGTTCATTCATTCATTCATTCAATCGTATTTATTGAGCTCTTGCTGTGTGCAGAGCACTGTACTAAGCGCTTGGGAAGTACAAGTTGGCAACATATAGAAACAGTCCCTACCCAACAGTGGGTTCACAGTCTAGAAGGGAAACAGTCTACCCCGTTGTTGGGTAGGGACCGTCTCTATATGTTGCCGATTTGTACTTCCCAAGCGCTCAGTACAGTGCTCTGCACACAGTAAGCGCTCAATAAATACGATTGAATGAATGAATGAATGAATGAACAAGCAGACACATTCCCAGCCCACAATAAGCTCACAGACTAGAGGGGGAGACAGACATTAATGCACATGAATAAATAAATTAATTCATAAATAAATTACAGATAAGTGCATATGTGCTGTGGGGGTGGGAGGGAGGGTGAATGAAGAGAACAAGTCAGTGTGACACAGAAAGTCAGGGCCAGGCACGGAGTAAGTGCTTAACAAATACCGTGAAAAAAGAAAAACCCAAAACCCAGCATCTCAATCAATCAGTCAAGCATATCTATTAAGTGCTTACAATGCGCAGAACACTGTACTAAGCGCCTGGGAGGGTACTATATAACAGAGTTGGAAGACACGTTCCCTGCCCACAATGAGCTTACCATCTAGAAGGGACCTGTGCCCGGAGGATAACTCCTCTTGCCTGAATGATTTATTTCATTCTTTCCCTCATAACCTGTTTTTGTAAAATGCTTATTATTTTGAAATGAAAAGCATTTGGGATGCGTTTCAATTGTTAACTGTGGTATTTATTAAGTGCTTACTAAGCGGGAAGCACTGTGCTGAGCACTGGGGAGATTACAAAATGAAGGACTCAGAGAACAACTTAAATAGCCTTGGCCTACGCTGCCTTCCTGCCTGAATCTGATGGGAGTTAGAGGATGCGTGACTAATTCTTTTATGACTCTGACGGAGTAGACAGAAGCTTAAGCTAGTGGCAATTATATAAGTTTTCAAGGCTTGGCAAACAGGCCATTTGTACTTAGAATAGGCTTTCCCAAAGAAAAACAAAATGGCTTAACTTTCTCTCTAAAACTGAACAGCTCACCTACAACTTTATCCTATCAGTCAATCAATCAATCACATTTATTGAGGCCTACGGTGTGCAGAGCACTGTACTAAGTGCTTGGGAGAGCCCAATACATTGCGGGTTTGCTGTCCACAAAGTACTTACAGTCTAGAGGGTTGTTCCTCTATTTTGCCTTGTGAGGCTGAACCCAGCCTATAGGATTTTAGGCAAACTCTACTCTCCCAACCCCTTAGTACAGTGCTCTGCACACAGTAAGCACTTAATAAATATCATTAATTGATTGATTGTATGTTGAAGAGGGCTGGAGTTATAGACAAAGAGGAGGAAATGCTTCATCAGTCAATGGAAGCAATATCCTCCCTCCTCAAATCCTATAGACAATTACTCTCCCCCTCTTCAAAGACTTATTAAGGGCACATCTCCTCCAAGAGGCCATCCTGACCAAGCCCCCACTTTCCTCTTCTCGCACTCCCTTCTGCGTCACCCTGACTTGCTCCCTTTCATTCATTCATTCATTCAATCATATTTATTGAGCGCTTACTGTGTGCAGAGCACCGTACTAAGTGCTTGGGAAGTACAAGTTGGCAACATATAGAGACGGTCCCTACCCAACAATGGGCTCCATTTGTTCTTTCCCCCAACCAGCCCCACGGCACTTACTTCCATATCTGTAATTCATTTATTTATATCAATGTCTGTCTCCCCGGCTCTAGACTGTAAGCTCGTTGTGGGCAGGGAATGTGCCTGTTTATGGTTCTGTTGTACTCTCCAGAGTGCTTAAGTACAGTACTATATACACAGTAAGCGCTCAATAAATACGATTTAATGAATAAATGACTATAAAAAAAGTCGTTAGACAAGCTTCCTGCCCACAAAGGGTTTGCAGTCTAGAGGAGCTCACGAGGTGCTTATTATGAGCCGAGCACCATGCAAACTACTCAGATCAGACAGTCACTCAATCAGTGTTATTTACTGAGCGCTTACTTTGTGCAGAGAACTGTATTGAGCACTTGGGTGAGTATGATATAACAGAGTCAGTACACAATCTCCCTGCCCCCAGCAGGCTTGCAGCCTAGAGGAGCTCACAAGGTGCTTATTATACGTCCAGCTCGGTGCAAGGTACTCGGATCAGACACAGTAAACGAAGAGTCTGGTCTTTTCACTTAGGTGGTGAGCATGGAGGACCGATTTCTGAATGCCACGGGAGCAGCTTTTGGGACGATCAGCGTGGATGAGCAGGTAGGAGGGGCGCTGGTGGCAGAGACTATCATGACGCTCTTCCTGATCCTGGCCGTCTGCATGGGAGCCATCAACGAGAAAACCAAGAGCCCGCTGGCCCCGTTCTGCATTGGATTCACTGTCGGGGCCGACATTTTGGCCGGGTAAGTCGACCTCGCAGCAGATGTTCTCCGCCTTTCAAGTGCCATTAAGCATATCTCCTCCAAGGGGCCTTCCCCGATTAAACCCTCTTTTCCCCCGCTCGCTCTCCCTCCGTGTTGTCTACGCACTTGGATCTTCAATCAGTCAGAAGTATGTATTGAGTGCTTACTGTGTGCAGAGCACTGAAATAAGCACTTGGGAGAGCACCATGCAACAGAGTCGGTAAACACCTTCCCTGCCCACAAAGCGCGTATAGTCTAGAGGGATTTTCCTGTGCTTGTCCTTAAGAGGCTAGACCCAGCTTGTGGGATTCTAGGCAAACTCTACTGTACTCTCGCAACCTCTTAGGACAGTGCTCTGCACATGGTAAGCACTCAATAAATATGGACTGATTGTATGTTGAAGAGGTCTGGGGTTAGAGAGTGAGGAGGAAATGCTTCATCAATCAATGGTATTTATTGAACATGTACTGATTGCAGAGCACAGTACTTAGTGCTTGGATGAGCACAAAAGATTTGGTAGACATGAGGCCTGTCCTCGAGAAGCTTACAGTTCAGTGGGAGAGATAGACATTCAAAGAAATTACAGCTAGGGAAAAAGACAGGTATAAAGATATGGATAAAGATATAAAGATACTGTCTCTATATGTTGCCAATTTGTACTTCCCAAGCGCTTAGTACAGTGCTCTGCACATAGTAAGCGCTCAATAAATACGATTGATGATGATGACAGATTCTATTTCTCCAAAAGTTAAAGAGCTGTTTCCTGTGTGGTCTGAGGCTTCTCTCACCGGTCCAAAATCCACATTTTCTATCCCAGAGAGAAAACTCTCCGGAGACACGGGGCCTACCTGCGGAGACAACACACCCATTTGCTCAGCTCTAAATGGAGCAGGATCAATTAGGTTGAAGCCAGTCTCATGCTTTTTGGGTTTTTTGGTTTTTTTTTTTCAATTAGCTGCTAGGTGCTGATAAGGGCTAGGGAAAAGTGGCAAGTGTTTGGAGTGGTAAAGCGTGCTCCAATCTGAGCCAGCTCATTGGCATTGTTCCTGTGGAGCCTTGCTTTGTGGACAAAGTGTCTTGCTGTTGGGAATAAAGCGTTAATCTGGGCAGGAGGGCAACTGTTTAACAACTGTTACACCCCTGACTCACAACACGAGCCTCCAGCTGAGGTAATGTGCCATCTAGTGGGAAACTGGAACCAATTTGTCGTCTAGTCTACTGTCTTTGGGTAATAATAATAATAATTGTGGTATTTGTTAAGCGCTCACTATGTGCCAGGCACTGTACTAAGCACTGGGATGGATACAACTAAATCGGGTTGGACACAGTCCCTGTCCCACGTGGGGCTCTCGGCCTCAAACCCCATTTTACAGATGAGGTAACTGAGGCACAGAGAAGTAAAGTGACTTGCCCAAGGTCACACAGCAGACAAGTGGCAGAGGCGGGATTAGAACCCATGACCTTCTGAGTCCCAGGCCGGTGATCAGTCTGCGAACAGGTTCGCTGTGACAGTCAATTGTACTTATTGAGCGCTTACCGTATGCAGAGCAGTGTACTACATGACACTCAATCATATTTCTTGAGCACTTAGTGTGTAGAAAGCCCTGTACTTAGCACTTGGGAAAGTACAATACAACCATATAATGGACACATTCCCAGCCCACAACGAGCTTACAGTCTTTATTATTATTATTTTCAAGTGCCATAGAGTCATTTCGGATTCATAGCGACTCTATGAACATCCTATCTTCTGCCATGATCCGTAACCTTGCTAATGGTTCTTCCGTTATCGTTGTTATGGTCTCTATCCATCTAGATGCTGGTGTGCCTCTTCCACGTTTTCCCTGGACTTTTCCAAGTATTAGTGTCTTCTCCAGAGAATAAGTCCTCCTGATAATGTGTCCAAAATATGCTAATCTAAATAGAGTCATTTGTTCTTCCAAAGACCGCTTTGGCTTAATTTGCTCCAAAACCCATTTGTTTGTTTTTTTGGCGGTCGAGGTATTTGCAAAAACCTCCTCCAACACCACATTTCCAAAGAATCGCTGCTCTTTCTATCCTGTTTTTTCACTGTCCGGCTTTCGGATCCATCAATTGTCACTGGAAACGCCATAGAGCTTACAGTCGAGAGGGACAAATTTCATTCCCAGAGAAGCAGCGTGGCTCAGTGGAAAGAGCCCGGGCTTTGGAGTCGGAGGTCGTGGGTTCGAATCCCAGCTCTGCGACTTGTGTGACTTTGGGCAAGTCACTTAACTTCTCTGGGCCTCAGTTTCCTCATCTGTAAAACGGGGATTAAGACTATGAGCCTCCTATGGGACAACCTGATCACCTTGTAACCTCCCCAGCGCTTAGAACAGTGCTTTGCACATAGTAAGCGCTTAATAAATGCCATTATTATTATTCCCAAGTGCTGCCTCGAGGCATAGCTTTGTCAATCAATCAGTCGATCAAAGGTATTTTTTGAGAGCTTATTTTGTGCAGAGCACTGTACTAAGTGCTCAGAAGAGTACAATGCAACACAGTTAGCAGACACATTACCTGCTCACAGTAGGCTTACAGTCTCCTCAGTATCTCTGGCTCTCCTTCCACCTCAGCCTGCCCCCTGGCATTACTGGATTCCTGCCCCTCTGCTCAGACTTTTTCAAGCCTTTTCCCTCCTTTAGTGCTCTTCTCAGGGGTCAGGGGGATTTGCTCTAAGAATTTTATCGGCTGGAGGGAGGCCCTGAGTTTTCTGGGGGCCCAGGGCAACCTCAGGCTCCCAGTAGGCCCCGTGGCTCAGCGGAAAGAGGCTTGGGAGTCAGAGGTTGTGGGTTCTAATCCCGGCTCCGCCACTTGCCAGCTGTGTGACTTTGGGCAAGTCACTTCGCTTCTCTGGGCCTCAGTTACCTCATCTGGAAAATGGGGATTAAGACTGTGAGCCCCACGTGGGGCGATCTGATTACCTTGTATCCACCCTAACGCTTAGAACAGTGCTTGGCGCATAGTAAGCGCTTAACAAATACCATTATTATTAAGTTTGGGGTGGCCTCAGGGCAAGTGACGATGCCGAGTGGTCCTAGAGAGTGAAGGCTTGGAGAGGCTCCTGGTGCGGAGGCCCCAGTGCTCCCCTGACAGCATTCATCATCATCATCATCAATCGTATTTATTGAGCGCTTACTATGTGCAGAGCACTGTACTAAACGCTTGGGAAGTACAAATTGGCAACATATAGAGACAGTCCCTACCCAACAGTGGGCTCACAGATGTGAATCAATCAATCAATCAATCAATCAATCGTATTTATTGAGCGCTTACTATGTGCAGAGCACTGTACTAAGCGCTTGGGAAGTACAAATTGGCATCACATAGAGACAATCCCTACCCAACAGTGGGCTCACAGTCTAAAAGGGGGAGACAGAGAACAGAACCAAACATACCAACAAAATAAAATAAGTAGGATAGAAATGTACAAGTAAAATAAATAAATAAATAAATAAATAAATAGAGTAATAAACATGTACAACCATATATACATATATACAGGTGCTGTGGGGTAGGGAAGGAGGTAAGATGGGGGGGATGGAGAGGGGGACGAGGGGGAGAGGAAAGAAGGGGCTCAGTCTGGGAAGGCCTCCTGGAGGAGGTGAACTCTCAGCAGGGCCTTGAAGGGAGGAAGAGAGCTAGCTTGGCGGATGGGCAGAGGGAGGGCATTCCAGGCCCGGGGGATGACGTGGGCCGGGGGTCGATGGCGGGACAGGCGAGAGCGAGGTACAGTGAGGAGATTAGCGGTGGAGGAGCGGAGGGTGCGGGCTGGGCAGTAGAAGGAGAGAAGGGAGGTGAGGTAGGAGGGGGCGAGGTGATGGACAGCCTTGAAGCCCAGGGTGAGGAGTTTCTGCCTGATGCGCAGATTGATCGGTAGCCATTGGAGGTTTTTGAGGAGGGGAGTAATATGTCCAGAGCGTTTCTGGACAAAGATAATCCGGGCAGCAGCATGAAGTATGGATTGAAGTGGAGAGAGACACGAGGATGGGAGATCAGAGAGAAGGCTAGTGCAGTAGTCCAGACGGGATAGGATGAGAGCTTGAATGAGCAGGGTAGCAGTTTGGATGGAGAGGAAAGGGCGGATCTTGGCAATGTTGCGGAGCTGAGACCGGCAGGTTTTGGTGACGGCTTGGATGTGAGGGGTGAATGAGAGAGCGGAGTCGAGGATGACACCAAGGTTGCGGGCTTGTGAGACGGGAAGGATGGTAGTGCCGTCAACAGAGATGGGAAAGTCAGGGAGAGGACAAGGTTTGGGAGGGAAGACAAGGAGCTCAGTCTTCGACATGTTGAGCTTTAGGTGGCGGGCGGACATCCAGATGGAGATGTCCTGAAGGCAGGAGGAGATGCGAGCCTGGAGGGAGGGGGAGAGAGCAGGGGCAGAGATGGAGATCTGGGTGTCATCAGCGTAGAGATGATAGTTGAAGCCGTGGGAGCGAATGAGGTCACCAAGGGAGTGAGTGTAGATTGAGAACAGAAGGGGACCAAGCACTGAACCTTGGGGAACCCCCACAGTAAGAGGATGGGAGGGGGAGGAGGAGCCCGCAAAAGAGACTGAGAAAGAACGACCAGAGAGATAAGAGGAGAACCAGGAGAGGACGGAGTCTGTGAAGCCAAGGTCAGATAACGTGTTGAGGAGAAGGGGGTGGTCCACAGTGTCAAAGGCAGCTGAGAGGTCGAGGAGGATTAGGACAGAGTATGAGCCGTTGGATTTGGCAAGCAGGTGGTCATTGGTGACCTTTGAGAGCGCAGTTTCCGTGGAATGAAGGGGATGGAAGCCAGACTGGAGGGGGTCGAGGAGAGAGTTGTTGTTGAGGAATTCTAGGCAGCGCGTGTAGACAACTCGTTCAAGGAGTTTGGAAAGGAATGGTAGGAGGGATATGGGACGATAACTAGAAGGTGAGGTGGGGTCAAGAGAGGGTTTTTTTTAGGATGGGAGAGACATGGGCATGTTTGAAGGCAGAGGGGAAGGAACCAGTGGAGAGTGAGCGGTTGAAGATGGAAGTTAAGGAGGGGAGAAGGGATGGAGCGAGAGATTTCATAAGATGAGAGGGAATGGGGTCAGAAGCACAGGTGGCCGGAGTAGCACTTGAGAGGAGGGAGGAGAGTTCCTCTGAGGATACCGCTGGGAAGGATGGGAGAGTAGCAGAGAGTGTTGAGAGCCGGGGGGTTGGAGAAAGGGGGGAAGAGACTTTGGGGAGGTCGGACCTGATGGATTTAATTTTGTTAATGAAGTAGGAGGCCAGATCGTTGGGGGTGAGGGAAGGAGGAGGGGGAGGAACCGGGGGCCTGAGAAGGGAGTTGAATGTACGGAAGAGCTGGCGGGGGTGATGGGCATGGGTGTCAATAAGGGAGGAGAAATAGTTTTGTCTGGCAGAAGAGAGGGCTGAGTTAAGGCAGGAAAGGATAAACTTGAAGTGAACGAGGTTGTCATGGTGTTTAGACTTTCGCCAGCAGCGTTCGGCAGCTCGAGCATAAGAGCGAAGGAGGCGGACAGTGGCAGTGATCCAGGGCTGTGGGTTAGTGGTGCGAGAGCGGCGAAGGGAAAGGGGAGCGAGCGAGTCTAGCTGAGTAGAAAGGGTAGAGTTGAGAGCAGTAATCTGATCATCAAGACTGGGTAGAGAGGAGAGGGCGGCGAGGTGGGGTGTGAGGCGCTCCGAAAGATGGGTGGGGTCCAGAGAGCGGAGATCTCTGTGAGGGAGTAATACGGATTTACAAGGGAAAGGAGTGTGAGTGAGGAGGCAGGTGAGAAGATTATGATCAGAGAGAGGGATCACAGAGTTGGTGAGGGTGGACACAGTGCAGCGGTAGGAGATGATGAGGTCGAGGGTATGACCAAGTTGGTGAGTGGGTGAGGTGGGGTGGAGGAAGAGGTTGGCAGCGTCAAGGAGAGATAGAAGGTGGGCGGCAGAGGAGTCGTTAGGGATATCCATGTGGATATTGAAGTCTCCGAGGATCAGAGTGGGCATGGAGAAGGAGAGAAGGAATGTGAGGAAGGGGTCAAAGTCGTTAAAGAAGTTGGAAGTGGGGCCCGGAGGGCGGTAGATGACGGCTACAAGAATCTGGAGGGGGTGGTAGAGGCGAAAGAACTAAGTTCTTTGGAGAAACTCCTCTTGTGGACCCTCACAGCTCTTAACAGCAATCAATCAATCCTTGGTATCTATTGAGTGCTGACTGTGTGCAGGGCACTGTACCTAGCACTTGGGAGAGCACAATGCAACATAGTTCCTAGACATGTTCCCTGCCCACAAGGAGTATATAGTCTAGAGGGGAACTCACAGCAAGTGAAGAAGGGCCTGGAGAATTCCCACAGTGCTCCCCTTGGGGACCACATCTACCAGCAGCAGCTCACTTCCTCCTGTCTTATGGTTGGGATTTTGGACAAGACACCCTTCCAGAACAATTTATAATAATAAAAATAATAATAATTATTGTATTTGTTAAGTGCTTGCTATGTGCCAAGCACTGTTCTAAGTGCTGGGGTAGATACAAGGTAAGGAGGTTGTCCCACATGGGGCTCACAGTCTTAATCCCCATTTTACAGATGAAGTAACTGAAGCACAGAGAAATTAAGTGACTTGCCCAAGATCACACAGCAGACAAGTGGCGGAGTGGGATTAGAACCCATGCCCTCTGACTCCCAAGCCCGGGCTCTTTCCACTAAGCCACGCTGCTTCTCCACTGGTTTATCAGACTTCGTTAAACGTATTTATCGAGCGTTTACTGTGTGCACAGCACTGAACTAAACGCTGAGCTAAGACTTCTTCAAAGAGCTTCAATAGCCTTGAACCCAAGGGGTCCCTTCTTTCATTCATTCATTCATTCAATTGTATTCATTGAGCGCTTACTGTGTGCAGAGCACTGTACTAAGCACTTGGGAAGTCCAAGTTGGCAACTATTGATTGATTGATTGACTGAGGGCATGTTCCTAGCTGGAGATGCTGAGGAGATGATGGGCTCAAGGTTCCTGATGCAGGGTAAGTCCTTTCACGATGCTCCCCAGCCCTCCCTGTTCTCTCCCGAGCCTGTGAGCCCACTGTTGGGTAGGGACTGTCTCTATATGTTACCAATTTGTACTTCCCAAGCGCTTAGTACAGTGCTCTGCACATAGTAAGCACTCAATAAATACGATTGATTGATTAGGGGGTTCTGGAAGCCCCCCAGATCTCTGGTTGTTCTCAAACTGGGACTTGGATCGTGCCTAGTCTTGGTTGATCAATCAATCGTATTTATTGAGTGCTTACTGTGTGCAGAGCACTGGACTAAGCGCTTGGGAAGTACAAATCGGCAACATATACAGACGGTCGCTAACCAACAACGGACTCACAGTCTAGAAGTGGGAAACAGACAACAAAACAAAACAAGAAGACAGGTGTCAATACCATCAGAATAAATGGCATTATAGCTATATACACATTGTTAATACGTGTTGATGGAGGGTTACCTGCACTGGAGATTATTCATTCATTCAATCGTATTTATTGAGTGCTTTCTGTGTGCAGAGCACTGGACTAAGCGCTTGGGAAGTACAAATTGGCAACATATAGAGACGGTCCCTACCCAACAACGGACTCACAGTCTAGAAGGGGGAGATGGACAACACAACAAAACAAGAAGACAGGTGTCAATACCATCAGAATAAATGGAATTATAGCTATATACACATTGTTAATATGTGTTGATGGAGGGTTACCTGCGCTGGAGATTATTCATTCATTCAGTCGTATTTATTGAGTGCTTTCTGTGTGCAGAGCACTGGACTAAGCGCTTGGGAAGTACAAATCGGCAACATATAGAGATGGTCGCTAACCAACAACGGACTCACAGTCTAGAAGGGGGAGACGGACAACAAAACAAGAAGACAGGTGTCAATACCATCAGAATAAATGGAATTATAGCTATATACACATTGTTAATAAAATAAATAGAGTACTATGTACAAATATTCTCTGAGGAGAAGCAACGTGGCATAGTGGATACAGCATGGAACCGGGAGTCAGGATGTCATGGTTTCTGATCCAGACTCTGTCACTTGTCTGCTGTATATATGTATATATGTTTGTACATATTTATTACTCTATTTATCTTACTTGTACATGTCTATTCTATTTATTTTATTTTGTTAGTATGTTTGCTTTTGTTGTCTGTCTCCCCCTTCTAGACTGTGAGCCGGCGGTTGGGTAGGGACTGTCTCTATGTGTTGCCGACTTGTACTTCCCAAGCGCTTAGTCCAGTGCTCTGCACACAGTCAGCGCTCAATAAATACGATTGACTGATTGATTGCTGTGTCACCTTGGGCAAGTCACTTCACTTCTCTGTACCTTAGTTACCTCATCTGAAAACTCGGGATTGAGACTGTGAGCCCCATCTAGGACAGGGACTGTGTCCATTCTGATTTGCTTGTATCTACCCCAGTACTTAGTACAGTGCTTGGCATATGGTAAGCACTTTACCCATGCCATTATTATTATTATTAATAATAATAATAATTATTAATAATCCCTAAGGAATGGCCTGGGGGGGAGAATACACACATCCCTATGTTACAAGTACAAGTTGGCAACACATTATGTTGCCAACTTGTACTTCCCAAGCGCTTAGTACAGTGCTCTGCACACAGTAAGCACTCAATAAATATGATTGATTGATCCCTAAGGGTTATTATTTCCAAGGGATGGCTCCATTCCTCTGGTCTAGGGCAAAGGGCTGCCTCAATTTACCCAGTAAGGGAGATCAGGGGTCCAGCTGAATGCCCCTTACAGAGGCAGAGTGCTGCTTTCTTTGCAGCCCAAGAACCTGAGAGTGGGGCATTCCTTAATTTTATACTTTTAACCTACAGGTGGGCATGGGCAGGGAATATGCCTGTTATATCATTGCATTGTACTTTCCCCAACACTTAGTACAGAGCTCTGCACCCAGTAAGCACTCGATAAATACGATTGACTGACTGACTGACCGACATTTTGGAAAAACAGGTTGACCTTTATTTGGTTCAAGGAAACACCAATTTTAATGAACCTCCTTAATTAATTTTAATTGATTCATTCAATTAATGGGAAGCAGCATAGCCTACTAGAAAGAGCATGGGCCTGGAAATCAGAGAACCTGAGTTCTAATCCCAGATCTTCTACTTGTCTGCTGTGTGACCTTGGGCAAGTCACTTCACTTCTCTGTTCCTCAGTTACCTCATTTGTAAAACGGGGATTAAGACCGTGAGCCCCCTGTGGAACAGAGATTGTGTCCAATATGATTAGCTTATATCTACTCCAGCGTTGAGTACAGTGCCTGGCACAGAATAAGCACTTCATCATCAATCGTATTTATTGAGCGTTTACTGTGTACAGAGCACTGTACTAAGTGCTCGGGAAGTACAAGTTGGCAACATATAGAGACAGCCTACCCAACAGTGGGCTCACAGTCTAAAAGCACTTAACAAATACTATTAAAAAGTCTGTAATAGGCAAAGCTGCTTGTGCCTACAGGTTGTTTTCACGGATCCAAACTCCCCCCCAGCTTAGCAAAGCATCCCCCATCTTTGTGCTAACAAAGTCTAAGCTCTTTCAGGGACAAAATGGGAAGGAGAAAACCAAAAAAGGAGATGAGACTGTTGAAGCTTTTAGTGGCCTGTTTAAAGCTCCTAGCCACCTCTGAGCTTTCCCAGTAGAGAGATCTTTGAGTCGAGTGTCCTTCATCGGAAGATCCTTGATTCAAGTGTCGGGTCAAGTATCCATGAGTAAGCAGACACTCAGAGGGAAATGCGATCTGGTTGAAGGCGGCATCTGCGCATGCTCAGAACACTCCTCTGTTCTAATGTCAACCTAATCCTGAAACATCAAGCCCTGCCCTTGAACCAACTTGCTTAAATATCCATCAGTAGAAGCGGGTATCTCCAGGGGCTCTTGAGGAGCCATAAAGATAGCACAGTTTATTAATAACAATGATATTGTTTAGCACTTACTATGTGCCAAACATTGTCCTAAGCACTGAGGTAGATCTGAGTTAGTTTGGACCCACTTGTCATCATTCATTCATTCAATGTTATTTTTTGAGCACGTACTGTGTGCAGAGCACCGTACTAAGGGGTTGGAAAGTACAATTCGGCAACAAATAGAGACAATCCCTATGCAACAATGGGCTCACAGTCTAGAAGGAGGGAGACAGACAACAAAACAACACTCTTCTCCCCATTCTACAGATGAGGGAACTGAGGCCCAGAGAAGTAAAGTGATTTGCCCAAAGTCCCCCAGCAGGCATGATGATGGTATTTATTAAGCGCTTACTATGTGCCAAGCACTGTTCTAAATGCTGGGATAGATACAAGGTTATCAGATTGTCCCACATGGGGGTTACAGTCTTCATCCCCATTTTAAAGATGAGGTAACTGAGGCACAGAGAAGCTAAGTGACTTGCCCAAAGTCACACAGCTGACAAGTGGCGGAGCTGGAATTAGAACCTAGGACCTCTGACTCCCAAGCCTGTGCTCTTTCCACTAAGCCACGCCACTTCCATGTGGCGGAGCCGGGATTAGAACCCAGGTCCTTCTGACTCCCAGGATGGTGCTCTATTCACTGAGCCACACTGCTTAGTGGGTAGTTCCAGTTAAACTTTGGATCCGAGAAGGTGTGGGATTTAGAATGACACACTCAGCATGGTTCTTTGGTTTTTATTAAGGGTTGGGTTCCGGCCATGCCGTTGATTTCTTTTTCCTCTTGCTTTGCAGTGGGGCTATATCAGGAGCCTGCATGAATCCTGCCAGAGCCTTTGGGCCCGCAGTGATGGCCAACTACTGGGACTACCACTGGGTCTACTGGGTTGGCCCGTTGGCGGCCAGCCTGATTGCGGCAGTGTTGATAAGGTGGGTGGCCAAACAATCTCCACTGGAAATACAATACGACAGGAGGGAGGTTGGGTATCGGTGGAGATTCGGCCGGTTGTTGGTCAAATAACATGCATGCACAGAGGGCAGCTTGAAAGACGCCTAATCGATCAGTGATATCTATTGAACGGTGGCATTGGTTAAGTGCTTGCAATTCTAAGCATGTTGGGTAGGGACTGTCTCTATATGTTGCCAACTTGTACTTCCCAAGCGCTTAGTACAGTGCTCTGCACACAGTAAGCGCTCAATAAATACGATTGATGATGATGGTGTAGATACAAGCTAATCAGATTGGACAAAGTCCATGTCCCACGTGGGGTTCACAGTCTTAATCCCCATTTTACAGATGAGGGAACTGAGGCACAGAGAAGTGAAGTGATTTGCCCAAGGTCACAGAGCAGACAAGAGGTGGCACGGGATTAGAACCCAGGTCCTTCTGACTCCCAGGATCGTGCTGTATCCACTATGTCACACTGCTTCAGTTCTCCCAGCCCACTCTTCACTCCCTACCACATGCCTGGCCTGGGACCTTTACCCATTAGGTGTCCGCCCACCCATCCACTCACCCACCCACCCTGCTAGGGCTGACCAAGACCCCCGAGCAGATCCGGGCCCTAAGGGCCAACAAGAAACCCCCACCTTGGGAGTGGAGTCTTTCTCCAAAGTATCCCTAGAGGCCCTGTTCTCTTCCTTCCCTCCAGAACAACTCTTCAGGGATTTGAACTGTTGACATGGTGTTTAATAAATACCGTTGATTGATTGATTGATTGATTCTCAACAAAAGGTGGACCGCTCAAGCCCCCTTTCCTCTCCCCATCCCTTACTGCTTTCACTCAATCATATTTATTGAGTGCTGACTGTGTGCAGAGCACTGTACTAAATGCTTAGAAGGAACAATTTGGCAACACATAGAGACATTCTCTACCCAACAATGCAGTCTAGAAGCTAATTATGGTATTTGTTAAGCGCTTACTATGTGCCAAACACTGGGGTAATAATAATAATAATAATAATAATGATGGCATTTGTTAAGAGCTTACTATGTGCAAAGCACTGTTCTAAGCACTGGGGGATACAATGGGATCAGGTTGTCCCACGAGGGGCTCACAGTCTTAATTCTCATTTTACAGATGAGGTAACTGAGGCTCAGAGAAGTTAAGCGACTTGCCCAAGGTCACACAGCAGACATGGGGCAGAGCCGGGATTCGAACCCGTGACCTCTGACTCCAAAGCCCGTGCTCTTTCCACTGAGCCACGCTGCTTGTAGACATAAAGTAATCAGGTTGTCCCACTTGGGGTTCACGGTCTTAATCCCCATTTTACAGATGAGGTCACTGAGGCACAGAGAAGTTAAGTGGCTTGCCCAAGGTCACACAGCGGGGAAGTGGTGGAGCTGGGATTAGAACCCACGTCCTCTGATTCCAAAGCCCATGCTCTTTGCACTAAGCCACACTGAAATCACTGCTCTTAAAAGGGGTAGGGCTCTGCACTTTTGGCCTCTGGTTTTGGCACCATTCTTGACAGATGGAACTGAAGCAGCTCTAGCTACCATCAGTCAATCAATCAATCGGGTTTATTGAGTGTTTACTGTGTGCAGAACACTATACTAAGCGCTTAGGGGAATACAATACAACACAGTTGATAGACAGGCTCCCTGCCCACAAAGAGCTTACAGTCTGGAGAGGGTGAGACAGACATTAATATACATAAATAAATTACATACTCATTCATTCAATTTAATTTTTTGAGCACTTACTGTTTGCAAAGCACAGTACTAAACGCTTGGGAGCATACAATATAACAACAAACAGACACATTCCTGCCCACAATGAGCTCAGAGTCTAGAGGGGGAGGCAGACATTATTATAAATAAATAAATAGATGAATAAAGAAATTACAGATATTCATTCATTCATTCAATCGTATTTATTGAGGGCTTACTGTGTGCAGAGAGCAGTGTAGTAAGCGCTTGGAAAGTACAATTCGGCAATAGATAGAGACAATCCCTACTGAACAACTGGCTCACAGTCTAAAAGGGGGAAACAGACAACAAAACAAAACACGTAGACAGGCGTCAGTACCATCGAAATAGATAAATAGAATTATAGATATGTACACAAATGCTACATAAGTCATGGTGAGGCCTATATAAAATAGAGAAATCAAAAGGGAGTTGTCAATAGCACAGCCTCAGGGTGGGAAGCCCAAGGAGCTGACAAGTTCAGAGCTCTGGGTGCAGTGAACGGAAGGAAGGGCGACGTTGGATTTTCTGCAGTTGCGGTGGTTGACTGGCCTTTCCTTCTTGAAGGCTGTATTTGCCTCCTTTTTTTATGGTATTTGTTAAGCATTTACTATGTGACAGGAAGGAGAGGGTTATCGGTGGAGATTCAACCGGTTGATGGTCAAATAACATGCAAATTGACGCCTAATCAATCAGTGCTATCAATTGAACAGTGATATTGGCATTGGTTAAGCACTTGCTATATGTCTGGAACTGTGCTAAGCATCGAGGTAGATACAAGCTAATTGAATTGGACACAGGCCGTGTCCCATACGGGGCTCACGGTTTCAATCCCCATTTTACAGATGAGGTAACTGAGGCACAGAGTAGTGAAATGACTTGCCCAAGGTCATGCAGCAGACAAGTGGCGGAGCTGGGATTTGGACCAGGGACCTTCTGATTCCCAGACCCGGGCTCTATCCACTAAGTCACGCTGTTTTGAATACTATGGATTAAATGCTGGATCTAGTCTTTGCTATCCCACTCATTCAAGGAGCTCAGCATTTTCGTTGAAACGTCTTAGTCAATGTACTCCAGAATGCTAAGCCGGGAAACTGAGTCAGAGAGAATGACCCGTGGCAGTTCCTGCTGACCTCTTGCCTCCTTTCACAGCAATTAGTTCGCTATTTCTGAATCAATCCATCAATCAATGGTATTTATTGAGCACTCACTATGAGCAGAGCACCATACTGAGCGCTTGGGAGAGCACCATATAACAGAATTAACACACGTCTCCCCTGCCCCTTACAAGCTTGGATGGCTGCCCTGGGTTCCCTGGGAGAAATATCCCGGAAAATCAAACAGCTCAGTGTGCTAAGAAGCAGTGGATTAAGCTCTCCAATTCAAGGCAGGAAGCGGGTAGCTGTCACCCTTGGCAACACACTGATAAATGGTCCATTGCTTTTCATTCAGATGCTCTGCTGGTTTGGGCAGAGGTGGAGTTGCTAGGGCCTGCAGCTGAATGTGAAGGCTAAATAGATAAGGGAAGACTGGGATGGTGAGGAAGTACAAAAGGGTTCTGCTGGGATTCGGGACAAAATGACACTTCACCGTTGCAAGAAGATGAGGCTGAAGGACAGGAGCGCATTTGGGGAAACTGGAAGTCCCGTTCGGATGGAGGAATTGGCTTGTGCTTTTCCCTCTGGCCAATCCCCTCATGTCTCTGAGGCTCAGTTTCCCCACCTTCAAAAGGGGCAGGCGCTAAGGGGTGGGAGTTGTGGGAATGTTGACTAGATACTGAGTAGAATTCTCCAAAGGAGGGCGCGGCCCAGTTTGCAATACGCATAATCGATCCATCGGTGGTATTTATTGAACGCTATGTGCAGGAAACCGTACAAGGCATTCTCCCCCTCTAGAGTGTAAGCTCTTCATGGGCTGGGAACGTGTCTGCTAATTCTGCTGCATTGTACTCTCTCAAGTGCTTAATAGAGTGCTCAGCACATACTAAGCACTCAATAAATCAATTCATTCATTCAGTCGTATTTATTGAGTGCTTGTCATGTACAGAGCACTGTACTAAGCCCTTGGCAGAGTACAATACAACAATAAACAGATGAGCTTGCCCACAGTGAGCTTTCCACTGATTGATTGATTGATTAGAGAGAGGACAATCGACTTGGTAGACACGATTCCTGTGCTTGGGCAAGTTCATTAAAACGGAGTTGGTGGACACCTTCCCTGACCACAAGAAGCTTACAGTACACAAAGGGAGGCAGACATTAAAATAAATTACAGTTAAGGAATAAAAGAAAATAAAGATATGTACTAAAGTGCAGCGGGCTGGCTTGAGTTACCAAAGTGACGAAGGAATACACTGGCAACTGTGTAGTCCACGCAGAGAGGAGAGAGGAGAGAGGAAATGAAGGCTTAGTCAGGGGAGACCTCTTGTAGGAGGGGTGATTTTATTAAGCCTTTGAAGGTGGGGAGAGTGGTGGACTGTTGGATATGAAGAGAGGGAGCAGTTTCAGACAGAGGGAGGATGTGGGCCAGGGGTCAATGGAAGGATAGATGATATCGAGGTATAGAGAGTTGATTGGCTTTAAAGGGGCAAAGTGAATGGACTGAGTTGTGGAAGGAGATCGGTGAGGTTCAGTAGGAGGGGCGAGCTGCTTGATCGTTGTAAAGCCGATGGTAAGGAGTTTCAGCTAAGAGATGACTATATCCACTAAATGGAATTTACTAAAAATTGGGAAGAGTAGTGAGGAAGCGGAGCCTATTTTCCAGGATTGGAATCTGGCCTCTTCCTCTCTCTCTCTCCATGGATTGTTAGAATTCTAGGGCCAGGAGGACTTCTCTGTGTCTCAGTTTCCTTATCTGCAGAATGGGGATTAAGTTCTCCCTCCCTCTTAGTCTGTGAGCTCCATGTGGAGCAAGGACCTGATTATCTCATATTTACCCCAATGCTAAATTCAGTGATCAGCACATAGTACATGCTTAACATATACTATTGTTATTAGTAGTAGCATTACTAAGTTCCAATAAAGTACTGTACTTTGTCAAGTTATTATTATATTACATAATAATTATGAAACAATAATAATAATAATGACAAAGTACAGTAGGTTAATAATCTGAATTTTTCCTGAGAACTTCAAGATCAAATCATCCCCCTACTCAGCCCCACAGCACTTATGTGCATATCTGTAACTTATTTAATAATAATAATTATAATAATAAGGGCATTTGTTAAGCACTTACTATATGCGAAGCACTGTTCAAAGCACTAGGGGGGCTACAAGGTGATCAGGTTGTCCCACGTGGGGCTCACAGTCTTAATTCCCATTTTACAGATGAGGTATCTGTAAATGACTTGCCCAAGGTCACACAGCAGACATGTGGCGGAGTAAGGATTAGAATCCATGACCTCTGACTCGCAAGCCTGTGCTCTTTCCACTGAGCCACGCTGCTTCTTTATGTATATTAATGTCTGTCCCCTCCTCTAGACTGTAAGCTCATTGTGGGCAGGGAATGTGTCTGTTTATTGTTCTATTTTATTCTCCCAAGTGCTTAGTATAGTGCTCTGCACACAGTAAGTGCTCAATAAATACAATTGAATGAATGAATGAACCATAGAACCTCATTGGTTTTGCTCTTTTTTTCTGCAGATTCTTCATTGGGGACAGAAAAATTCGCCTGTTCTTGAAATGACTTTGAGGAAATTACCGTGGGCTCAGGGCTGGGGTCATGGCTCCTGGTTGCTTGGCTCCAAAACTGCTTCTACTCAGGATCTTCAGGAACACAAAGTCGGGGAGACTCCTCTTTCGGGGGTGTCCCGAGGCCAGCTTTGGTCTCCCCAAGATTTCAGGGGTTCCTGCCAGCAATGGGACTATTTCATTTTGAATGCTGAAAGATCTGCCCCCATCCCGGGTACCTTGGGAATTTTCCTGCCCTACCAGACGAACCAAGGGGACAAATTAGCCGATGGACACGACTAGTTTGAGGCCTCGTCTGGTGGTCCATCTTACTGTGTTACCGAGGGCAAGTCACTCCACCTCTCTGTGCTTCCATTTCCTCCTGTGTTAAATAGGGACAGTGTTATCCACCTATCTGGCAGGGCTGTTGTATGGATTAGCTAATTAGTGATTTAAAGCACTACCCAAAGGCTAAATAGTGTTATTATTGTCCTCTGGGTGAGGTGGGGAAGACGGTTAGAGACAATGGGAAGAGCTTCTGCCTTTAAAATAAAATTATTAGGTTCGTAATAACTGGAGTTTGGGGCAGTCCAAGCTGAGCTATTTTAGCAGGGAGAGGAAAGGGTTCATTCAGACTTTCTGCACAAGGTATCACCGCCCAACTTGGCGGGGGGCAGGGTGCGAGAGCCAGAGATGTATTTTGCCGCAGAGAGGGCTGGCATTATAGGCATTGTCTGCCACCCTCCCCGCCACACATCTGAGGGAAGAATCGATTGTGTTTCCGGATTAAAACCTGGCATTTTTTAGCCACATGCCCACTGGTGGGTCTCAGCTTTGTCTTTCTCTTTTATCCTCTCTCCAAATCCAGAAGTAGTCTGCCCTGGGAGGAAGAAACTGGGGGTGCGGGCAGGGGTGGGGGTGTGTGGAAGAGAAATCTCAGTGTCCTTCTGGTCGTTGATGCGATGAGTTCTCGACTGTCCCCAGTGAAAAGGAGCCAGCTCCACAGAAGGTCTCAGGATGGAATGTGCCCATAGCTGAACTGCCCTCCTTTGCAAGGATTCATTCATTTATTCAATCGTATTTACTGAGTGCTTACTGTGTACAGAGCACTGTACTAAGTGCTTGGGAGAGTACAATATAACAATAAACAGATACATTCCCTGCCCACAACGAGTCACTTCACTTTTCCGGGTCTCAGTTCCCTCAGCTGTAAAATGGGGATTGAGACTGTGAGCCCCACATGGGACAGGGACTGTATCCAGCCTGATTGGCTCGAATCCACCCCAGCGCTTAGTACAGTGTCTGGCAACATAGTGAGCACTTAACAAATACCATAAGTATTCTTATTATTAGAGGAAAAGGGAGAGAAGTGGGGCTGGGCAGGAGTTCTCATCCACTGGTCGATAGCTGAGGTGCTGGCTGGGGTCTGACTGCAGGCTCCGCCCTGACTTCTTTTTATGGTATTTATTAAATGCTTACTATGGGCCAGGCACTCTACTAAGCACTGGGGTAGATGGAAGCTACTCAGATTGGACACAGGTTCATGTTCTGCATGAGGCTCACGGTCTTCACCCCTATTTTATAGATGAGGTAACTGAGGAACTGACAACTGAAGTGATTTGCCCAAGGTCACACAGCAGACAAGTGGCAGAGCCAGGATTAGAACCCAAGGCCTTCTGACTCCCAAATCCTTGCTCTGTCCACTAGGCAACACTGCTTTCCTGCCAAGAACCTCTTCTGGGAAGACTCTGTAGGCAGAGAAAGGTCTCTACCCTTAGGCCAGCTTCCTTAACAACAACAACAACCAAGTAACAACAATAATGGTGGAATTTTTTAAGCGTTTCCTATGTGCCTACCACTGTGCTAAACGCTGGGGTAGATACACAATAATCAAGTCTCTGTCCCACACGGGGCTCACAGTCTGAGAGGAAGAAGAGGTATTGAACCCTCATTTTATAGATGAGATAACTCAGGCACGGAGAAGTTAAGTGAGTTCTCCAAGGTGATGCAGCAGGTGAGTGGCAGAGCTGGGATTAGAACCCAACTTCTCTGATCCCAGGCCTGTGCTCTTTCCATTAGGCCCCACATCCCGGATCTTGGACCTTTTGGGATGAGATTATCCATCCCCACCCAAAGGACCCTGCTGCATTGGCCACCGTGACTATATGGAAGCCAAACTGACATAGAATCCACTCGGGCCAGGGATTAGGAGAATTGGGCGATCAGATGGCACCCTGACCTCGGTCACCAGCCCCTGAATAATAATAATAATGATGGTATTTATTAAGTGCTTACTATGTGCAAAGCACTGTTCTAAGCAATGGGGAGGTTATAAGGTTACAAGGTGATCAGGTTGCCCCATGGGGACTCACAGCCTTAATCTCCATTTTACAGATGAGGTAACTGAGGCACAGAGAAGTTAAGTGACTTGTCAAAGTCACAAAGCTGAGAATTGGCGGAGCCAGGATTTGAACCCATGACCTCTGACTCTCAAGCCCGTGCTTTTTCCATTGAGCCATGCTCCTTGGGTGAGTCACTTCACTTCTGTGAGCCTCAGTTCCCGCATTTGGAAAAGTGGTATGAAAACTGTGATCCCCATGAGGGATGTGGGCTGTGTCCAGCCTGATGATCATATATCCACCTCAGTGCTTAGTACAGGGTCTGGCATAAAGTAAGTATTTAACAAATACCATTAAAAAACCCTTTCTCTCTCCTCTGCCCCTGCCATACCTGAGCCTGATGTGTGTACGGCAGCCCAGACCTAAGGTCCTTTTCCCCAACTACCTGATTCTCCACCCCTTATCTGAAGATGATGTTCTTTATCTCCTCTATCTCACCACCTACTTCTCCACCAACTTCTCACCCATGTCCTGCCTCTGGCCTAGAATGCCCTCCCTCCTTATATCTGACAGACTCTCCCTTCCTTCAGAGCCTTACTGAAGGGACAACTTCTGCAAGAGGCCTTCCCCGACTAAGCCATCATTTTCTCTTCTCTCACTCCCTTCTGCATCACTCTGACTTGCACCCTTTATTCATCCCCTTTCCCCGCCCCACAGCACTTACGCCCATATCTGTAATTTTGTTTGTTTATATTAATGTCTGCCTTCCCCTCTAGACTGTAAGCTTGTTGTGGGCAGGGAACGTGCCTGTTATATTGTAGTCTTCCAAGCGCTAAGTACAGTGCTTCTGCACACATTAAACGCTCAAAAAATACGACTGACTGACTCCTTATGCCCATCAAAGTATGGCATTCCCCAGACTTGCTTTTGCCTCATATTCATGCATGGGCAGTCAGTCCACCTGTGGTATTTATTGGGCACGTCTTGAGTCCCAAGTGTTACACTAAATGCCTGGGAGGGGACGACAGAATTCATTCAATCATATTAATTGAGCGCTTACTGTGTGCAGAGAACTGTACTAAATGCTTGGAAAATACAATTCGGCAACAGATAGAGACAATCCCTACCCAACAACAGGCTCACAGTCTAGAAGACGGGCTCACAGAATCATCTCCTGCCCTCCAAGAATGGATAATCTAATGTGAGGGGAGACCCCAAAATGATTGCTAAACAGTATGAGCAGGAGAAAGAATGGGGCAGTACACCCACTCCACGAGTGTAGAATGGGCTCCTTCCATGAAAGATGGGAATCCCCTTGAGGGTCACATCCTTTAGGAGAGGGTGCTCATGTGTCAAGGGGAAGGGTCTTTCAGGGAGTGGGAGTTGGGAGGAGAGTCAGAGGCTGCAGCTACATCACAGCGGTGCATCGGCTTTTCTATGTAAGCGTGTTTCTTCAGGGGTAACCAGCGAACCTTCTTTCTCCAATCAATCAATCAATCAATCAGTTGTATTTATTGAGCACTTACTGTGTGCAGAGCACTGTATTAAGTGCTTGAGAAGTACAAGTTGGCAACATATAGAGACAGTCCCTACCCAACAGTGGGATCACAGTCTATAAGGGGGAGACAGAGAACAAAACCAAACATACTAACAAAATAAAATAAATAGAATAGATATGTTCTAGATAGATTGATTTTACAATCAATCAGTGGTATTTTATTGACCTTGGGAAAGTCACTTTCAACTTCTCTATGCCTCAGGTACTTTACCTGGGGATTAAATACTGCTAAATACCACACTTCTTCCTACTTTAATAAAAATACATAAATTATGGTATTCTCTAAGTGGTTACTATGTGCCAGAGACTGTACTAAGTGCTGGGGTGGGTACAAGGAAATTGGGTTGGACACAGGCCTTGTCCCACTTGGGGCTCCCAGTCTCAACCCCCATTTTACAGATGAGGTAACCGAGGCCCAGAGAAGTGAAGTGACTTTCCCAAGGTCACACAGCAGAGCAGTGGCAGAGTCAGGATTAGAATCTGTGACCTGCCTGTGCTCTATAAGGCCTGGACGGACTTAGCACGTCAGCCCCTTATGGGACAGGGGCTATGTTCAACCTGATTATCTTGTACCTACCTCAGTGCTTAGTACAGTCCCCGCCACATCTTAAGTGTTTAACAAAAGTCATAATTCACTGTGTCTCCATCTTGTATATTTCATCCCGGACCCCTGGCCCATGTCCTGCTTCTGGCCTGGAACTCCCTCCCTCCTCAAATCCGACAGACAACGACTCTCCTCGCTTCAAAGCCTTATTGAAGTCACATCTCCTCCAAGAGGCCTTCCCTGACTAAGCCCCCCTCCTTCTTTTCTGCCACTTCCTTCTGTGTTACACTGACTTACTCCCTTTGTTCTTTCCCCCTTCCCGACTGCACAGCACTTATGTCCATATCTGTAATTTGTTTATTTATATTAATGTATGTATCCCCCACTCTAGAGTGTACGCTCGTTGTGGGCAGGGAATGTGTCTGTTCATTGTTGTATTGCACTCTCTCAAATGCTTGATATAGGGCTCTGCGCATAGTGAGCACTCAACAAATGTGACTGAATTGAATGACTGTTAGAGAAGCAGAGTGGCTTAGTGGAAAGAACAAGAGCTTAGGAGTCAGAGGACTTGGGTTCTAATCCCAGCTCTTCCACTTATCTGCTGTATGACCTTAGGCAAGTCACTTCACTTCTCTGGGCCTCAGTGACCTCATCTGTCAAATGGGGATTAAGACTGTGAGCCCCACGTAGGACAACCTGATTAACTTGTATCTACCCCAGCGCTTAGAACAGTGCTTGGCACATAGTAGGCGCTTAACAAATACCATAATTATTATTATTACTATTAATTGTGGGATCCGGTGGCCGGGACGTGGCTGTGGAGGAGAAACCAGGTGTCATTGCGTATGAAGGCCATTAGAGGGCGCTCCCTCCGAGAGCCAACCTGCAGGCTGCCCTAACAATATTCATTCATTCATTCATTCAATCGACTTCATTGAGCGCTTACTGTGTGCAGAGCACTGTACTAAGCTCTTAGAAAGTACAAAATAGCAATAAAGAGAGACAATCCCTGCCCACAAGGGACTTACAGTCTATAGGACTGTAATACAACTCGGAAACCTTCAGTCCCAGGCCAAGGCCTCCCTGCTCCAATGCTCCTAGTCCCAGTGCTCCCTTCTCCAATGCTCTCTATCCCAGTGCCCCTTTCTCCAGTGCTCCCTTCTCCTATGCTCTCTTCCCCAGTGCTCCCTTCTCCAGTGCTCCTTGCTCCTGTGCTCCCTTCCCCAATGCCCCCTTCTCCAGTGCTCCCTGCTGCAATGCTCTCTATCCCAGTGCTCCCTTCTCCAGAGCTCCCTGATGCAATGATCTCTGCCTCAGGGTCCCATGTACCCTGTCCCAGTGCTCCCTGCACGAGTGCCCCCTTCTTCAGTGCTCCCTACCTTAATGCTCCCTTCCTTAATGAGTAATTGTGGTATTACTGTGGAATAACCCCACCTCACTCAGATGTCAACCTAGAGCTCGTGTCTATCAGTCGGCCGACTCCTGATCTCCCATCCAAGACCAGCAACCGCCCTCTCAGCCTCCTCTGCTCCCAGGAGCCAAGTGGCATGAAGATTTCCCTGGGAGACCTGACCTGTGTCTGCCTCTGGATGGGAACTCCTTGTCTGACCCCCTCCAGAATGTGGCCTGCCTAAACCAGCCCCCTGATGGGAGGGGCTTGCAGGGAAAAGATCCATTAATTATGAGGCAGCCCACCACCCTCCAACCTCCCTCACCGCCCCCCACCTCCTGGCCATGGGGTCAGGGGCCCACAGAGAAGTTAAGGGACTTGTCCAAGGTCACACAACAGGCTAGTGGTGGACTTGGGATTAGAGCCCTGTTCCCCTGACTCCGAATACTGGGGTCTTTCCACTAGGCCACACTGCTTCCTCAGCCTAATAATGGGATTGAGTGGGTGGCATGTGCCAATGTAGCAGAAGAGTTCAGACTCCTGAGGCGTTTTGATCTGGGAAAGTCCTTCCTGCACGTCAGCAGCACCAACTCCTTATTAGCAATTAGGGTAGTTAGTAAGAGCTTATTACACTTAGTACAGTGCTTTGCACACAGTACATGCTCAATATATATATATATATACACACACACACACACACATATATATATATATATATATATATATATATATATATATATGATTGAATGAATTAATTAATGTAGTAAGGGCTGGGGTAGATACAGGGTAATCAGATCCGAAAGACAGTCCTTGTCTTCTCAAGGGGTTCACAATCTAAGGGCTAGAATGTAAGTTCGTTATGGGCAAGGAACGTGCCTGCTAATTCTGTTGCATTGTACCTTCAAGTGCTCAATAAATGAGATTGATAAGAAAATCAGGTGCTGTATCCCCATTTTAAAGATGAAGAAAATGAGGGTCAAAGTCATACAGCAGAATAGTGCTTGGCATATAGTAAGTGCTTAACAAGTACCATAAAACTATTAGTGGCAGAGCTGAGGTCAGAACCCAAGCCTCTTGGCTATGTCTCTTCCCTGTCTACCCTTCAGTCTCAGATTCCTGTCTCTGCCTCTTCCCCTCTCTTTTTTCCGATACCGCACAGAAATCTGGGATCTTCAAATCAGCCGAACCCGATGGCACGTATCAGAAGCCCTTGAAGGATTTGGCATGTGGTCTTTTCAGAGAGGATTAGTAAAAAGCAAATGTCTCCACATTTAGAATGGAGATTTGGGGCCGGGCAGCTTCACAGTGGAGGGAATGATCAGACAAGCAATTTGCAACCACCCAGAAGGGCAAAAGACAATAGGTAGAATCCCCGTGTCAGACCAATTGGATTTACTTCTGTGGTAGAGCGATGGGCTCTGGAGGCAGAGGAGAAGTGATGTAATCTAGCTAAAGGTCAGTGGGGCTGTGGATTCCAGGCTTCCTGCCATCTTCATCCTCAAGCTAGGAGGCCTGGTTCATTTTGCTCCTAGGGGGATGGTCAGGGAGTGTCCTGATTTCCTCGAAAACCAGGCAGCTATCTGGGGAAATGTACCAAGTGCGTTCCCATGTAGGGGTTGCGGAGGGAGGAGTTGGTCCTGCAACTCTTTATCTTTTTTTATGGTTTTTGTTAAGTTTTTACTATCTGCCAGGCATCTTACTAAGCACTGGGGTAGATACAAGCTTGTCAGGTTGAACACAGTCCCTGTTCCACATGGGGCTCACAGTCTTAATCCCTATTTTACAGATGCGTTAACTGAGGCCCAGAGAAGTTAAATAATAATAATAAAAATAATGGTATTTATTAAGCACTTACTATGTGCAAAGCACTGTTCTAAGTGCTGGGGAGGTTACAAGGTGATCAAGTTGTCCCACTGGAGTGCTCACTGTCTTAATCCCCATTTTACAGATGAGGGAACTGAGGCACAGAGAAGTCAAATGACTTGCCCAAAGTCACACAGCTGACAATTAGCATGACATGCCCAAGGTCTCACAGCAGGTATGTGGCAGAGGCGGGAGAAGAACCCAGGTCCTTCTGATTCCCAGGCCCATGCTCTATCCACTGTACCACACTGCTGATTTTCTCCAATCGCTTTATTGATGGCCCAGGTGGTAGGGTAAGATTGTCTTCATCCCACTTGCAACGGACCCTAAGGTGGTTGGGGTGGCCACCGCGGGAAACTATTCAAAGTGACCTAGCCAAAGCCTGGTCTCAGAGAAACAAGATTAAATTCATGAAATGGCAAACTTCTTGGCGGCAAGCAGAGTGTGTCCTGCTTCTGTTGCATTCTCCCAGGTGCTTAACACTATGCAATACTCATTGGTCGTTTAATTAATGCTATTGATTGATCCAGTGAAGATAATACACAGAGGGAGGAAAAATGAACACCACAGCTCAAGGGTAGGAGAAGGATCGGTTAAGCAGATAAAGTGGAAGGAAGAGTCATTGTCAACCAGGAGTGTGTTTGGCAGCAAAAGTGCCTTGCCATTAAATCAATCAACCAATCAATCAATCAATGTTCTTTATTGAGTGTTTACTGTGTGCAGAGCAATGTACTAATTGCTGGAGAGGGCAGGATGCTGGAGTTGGTAGACACAATCCCTGCCTGCAAAGAGCTTACAATCTACCATCATGTTCCTATAGTGGATTAACAAGAGTATGCAGGGAACATGCTATTTCCATCTGGTCCATGCCCTTACTTAGCATGCTAGCATGCTATTAAGCATTTAGAACAGTGCTCTGCACATAGTAAACACTCAGTAAATATGACTGATTGATTGCTTGTTGTACTTTCTCAAGCACTTTGTACAACTTGGAGAAGCAGCGGGGCTTAGTGGAAAGAGCACAGGACTGGAAGTCAGGAGACTGGAGTTCGTGCTTGGCCATTTGCCTGCCGGGTAATTTAGGGCAAGTCGCATAATTCTCTGTGCCTTAGTTTCCTCATCTGCAAAATGGGAATGAGATATTTATTCTCTTCCCCCATCGGTCTGTGAGCCCCATGAAGGACAGGTTGTGTTCAACCTGCTTCTATTGTATCTACCTCAGGGCTTGGCCCTTAAAAAGTGTTTAAAAAATACTATTGTTATTACTAGTAGTAGTTCAGTGGACTGCACCTAGTGAGAACTCAGTAAAAACCATTCTATCTAAAGAAGTGGAAAGCAAGCTTTACTTTTTGCATTGCTTCTCAGGGAAGATAGACAAATGTAGCCTGTCGACAAATGTAGCCTGCTCTTTCTGAAGTCAACTTCCATGCACAGAAGAGACAGAGTTCACTGTCAGCTCACCACTTCCTCTAGGCTGCTTTTTGTGCCTCAAAATGGCACGAAAAGACTCTTGGCCCCAAAGAGCAATTTATAATTGGAAAGGACCTTGTCATTAATTGATTAACTGTCCCTTCCATTTTGGTGCTTAGAAGCTTGAAAAAGGTCCAGGAAAAAAGTCAGTGAGAAAGGGATTTCTTACCTCACCTTTTGAAAGAAGCTTGGGGAAGAGGGAGGGAGTGAGCTCTCATTTCCCCTCTCTGCCCTCCCCTCTGTGTTGACTTTGTACCCCTTAAGCGCTGTGATACTTACCCCATCCTTCCAGCATTTATACACATAACCCCTGTAGACCCTAAGCTTGTGGTGGGCTGGGAATGTGTCTACCAACTCTGTTGTACTTGCTCTCCCAAGCACCAACTATAGCGCTCTGCCCACAGAAAATGCTCAATAAATACCACTGTTTGATCGATATCCTTTTATTCTATCATTTCCCCTCCCTGTCATTTATTTTAATATCCATCTTCTTCTGTAGGCTGTAAGCTCTTTGTGGGCAAGAATCACCTCTACCCACTCAATTTTATTGTATTTTGTGTCTGTTATAGTGTAGTCTCCCAAGTGCTTAATACAGTGCTTTGCCCCCAATAAGCACTCAATAAATACAATTGAATGAATGAATGAATGAATTTTCTTGAGTGTTTGGTACCGTGCCTTGCACACAGTAAGTGTTCAATAAATGATTGATTGATTGATTAATTAGAGGTAGCAGCAAAACCCTAGACGCAAGAAAGCTCGCACTGCCTGGAAAGTTAGGGTCTAGTTTGGCCCAGGCTAACCTGAGCTGGGCTTGGTCTTGGTTCTGGCCTGCAGCCTCTGAGGGCTAGGTTGGACTAAACGCTCAATAAATATGATTGAATGAATGGATGAATGACTGGTTGGACTCAAGAACCTCCAGTGATTGCTCATCGACCTCCACATTAAGCAGAAACTCCTTACTCTAGACTTTAAAGCACTCCATCACCTTGCCTCCTCCTAACTCACCTTGCAATTCTCCCACTACAATCCAGCCTCCACACTTCACTCCTATAAGCGCTAACTTTTCTCACTGTAGTTTAATCTAGTCTATCTCACCACTGACCTCTGGCTCACTTCCTGCCTCTGGCCTGGGGCACTCTCCCTCTTGGATTCCCTCTCCCCACCTTCAAAACCTTACTGAAGGCATATCTCCTCCAAAAGGCCTTCCCTGACTAAGCCCTCATTTCCTTTTCTCCCACTCCCTTCTGCATCACCTTGATTTGCTCCCTTTTGTCACCCCCCTGCAGCCCCACATCACTTACATACATATCCATAATTTATTTATGTATAATGTCTGTCTCCCCCTCTAGACTGTAAGTTTGTAGTGGGCAGGGAATGTGTCTGTAACATTGTTATATTATACTCTCCCCAGTGTGCTGTACACAGTAAGTGCTCAATAAATACATTTTTGATTGATACATGTTTGATTGAGGCAGGGACAAACTAGAAATGCGTGGAAGGGGTGAAAGAGCCAGCAACCCAGGTACGGGAACACAGAATAATGACTGTGGCATTTGTTAAGCACTTCCTCTAAGCCAAGCGCAAATAAAATACAACTAGGTCACGGTCTCGATCCCACAACAGGCTCACAATCTAAGGGGGAGGGAGAACAGGTAGTGAATCCCCATTTTGCAGATGAGAAAAATGAGGCCCAGAGAAATGAATTTACTTGTCCAAGGTCACACACCTTATTTCTTACTTCCAAGTAAGTGATGGAGTTGGGATTAGAACATGTCTCCTGACTCTGCTGCTCTTTCCATTAAGCAACATTGCTTCTCTATGGTGCAGATCTAACCAACCTGCATATTATTATTATTATTATTATTTTATTATTATTATTATCATCATCATTGTTATTAGCACTGTATTTATTAAGCCCTTACAGTGTGCCAAGCATTGTTTTAAGTTCTAGACTGTGAGCTTGTTATTGGGTAGGGACTGTCTCTATCTGTTGCCAAATTGTACTTTCCAAGCACTTAGTACAGTGCTGTGCACACAGTAAGTGCTCAATAAATACGACTGAATGAATGAATGAATGAATGAATGAAGTGCTAGGGTACTATTATTATTAATCATATTTATTTAGCTCTTACTGTATGCAAAGCACTATATTAAGGGCTTGGGAGACTACAATGTAACATCAAACACATTCCCTGCCCACGACGAGCTCACAGTCTAGAGGGAGATACAAGTTGACCAGGTTGGACACAGTCCATGACCCACATGGGACTCACAGTTTAAGTTAGGAGGAAGTCCTTTAGACTTTAAGCTTGATTTAAGTAGGGAACTTGTCTGCTAATTCTACTATATTGCTCTCTCCCATATGGTTGGATTTCCTGAAATAGTATGACTATATCCACCTCTGGTCCGGGCTCAGTCTAGGTCCCAGCTCCCACGTCCTGGTCCCTCCTCGCCCCCTCCCCAACTCCAAGTCTCACAGCTTGCATTTGTAGAGGCCTTAAGGACTTCTGGCCTTTGTGACGGTGGGGCCGGGCTCAGCCCTCTCAAGCTTCCAAGAGCCTGACGACAAAGCCAGGACGGAAGAAGCAGGGAGCCAAGCGTCATTCCTCTCTACCACACGTGCATGCCAAGAGCGATCAGTACATATGTGGCGGTGCGGAAGAGGCGGAGAGTCACGCATCGGTTCTTTCCGCCACACGTGCACACCTGGATGGCAACAGCTTCAAACACAAAAGGCACAGATGCAGAGAGAGGTTCAAAGGTTACCCCGATGACGGTTTAACCTCAGAAAGGTAAAGCAGGTGGGGAAGTGGTTTCAAAGCAGACACCCACAAAAAAGGGCAGGAATCAAGGCTTCCTTGGTAATGAAAGAGGTGGTGAGCACCAGGCAGTGCTCTGAACAGATAGCATGGAATTGGAAGCTCAGAGGTACCAGGGTTATGAAATGTCTATCAAAGCCAGAAGGGCCAAAGTTCAGCTCCGCTCAACCCCTGGCATGAATTAGTGAGTAATTCATCATCTTCACTTGCACCTTCACCTGTCAGATGTCCCCTTCCCCTTCTACATAGCGCATAAACTCACCTGCACTTAGAGGGTGCCCACTGGGGAAGTGATCGTAATTAATTTTGATCTCCAAACCCACGTATTTCTTTTGTGAGGTGTCCAGTGATTTCCTGGAAAAGTTCTTTCATTTAGAAAGTGAGCAGGTTTTTGAATTGCACAAGGCTTTCTTTCTGTGGAGGAAGTAGTGACTGTGCCATAAGCCCTGAGACAGGTGCCAAATGAGGAAATATTTAATGGATATGGCCCAGAGCCCCCCAAATTAGACTCTGAAATTTTCTAGAATTTACTAGGCTGTGTTGGCACTGTCTGGCTGGGCACCAGCTTTACTGGCTCACTGTCCCTGGTCAAATTTGCCCTCTTCTCCCTCACTCCATAGTAGCCATATCCAAACAATCTTAGTCATCTTCCTCATTGACTCTAAATACTAATAATTGAGATATTTGTCAAGTGCTTACTCTGTGCCAGGCACTGTACTCATCACTTGGGTGAATTCAAGGAAATTGTGTGGGACGCAGTCCCTGTCCCATATGGGGCTCACAGGCTTAATCCCCACTTCAGAGATGAGGTAACTGAGGCATAAAGAAAAGAAGTGACTTGCTCAGAAGTCACATAGCAGACAAGAGGCAGAGCTAGCATTAGAACCCAAGTCCCTTTTGACTTTCAGGTCTGTTTTCTACTCATGAAGCTTTACTGCTTCCCTTTAGTCTCCAGGGGCTGGATGGAAGCCTCGGTCTTGATTTTTCTGGGGTGGGAAGGCCCCTAGGGAAGCAAGATTCCTCCGTCCAGCTGCCCTCTTTGCTTCCACTTTAACACAAGGATTTAACCTCAGGGACCAGGACTCATCAAGCCCCTTGACTTGGTCATTTCAGCTGTTCCATTTTATTCAACATCTGAACCTGCTTCAGCTGGAAGCCCGGCTTTCTCTTGCTCCTTCTTCCTACGAGGAGGGTGCCGTACCCTATTCCAATCCAACTCCGCACTCCCAGGATCCTTCTGCCTCGCCTCAGAAATGGCAGCCTGAAAAACATGGCCTTCAGGTAATGCCCAGGGGGTCTCTGAATTGTGGTGGGGAGGGTGGGATTTTAGAAGGCCCCAGTTCTGGGATAGTTTTCTTTTGCCACCGCCTTAACTGCGCTGCTGGATGGAGCTCAGAGAAATCCGGTGTTATGAACCGCAATTGGGCACATGTTTCTTCAGCCCATTTCTCACCTGTAAGAAGTACAGGCTGAGAGAGAGGTGTTGTTGCTTGGGAGGGTGAACGGGCCTGGATCCAACCTGTCACAGAGAGGATGGCAGGATTTAGAGGGGCTTGGAGAAATTAATGTCGGGGGAGCCCAAAGTGTGTTAGAGTGAAAACTAAAGCTGGAGAGGGGAGGGTTCAGAATATTCAGAACAGTGCTTGCCACATAAGTGCTTAAAAATACTATCATTATTATTATTAATATTTGCAGGCTTGGGTTACCAATTATTATCATTATCATTATCAATCGTATTTATTGAGCGCTTACTGTGTGCAGAGCACTGTACTAAGCGCTTGGGAAGTACAAGTTGGCAACATATAGAGACAGTCATCATCAATCATCAATCGTATTTATTGAGCGCTTACTGTGTGCAAAGCACTGTACTAAGTGCTTGGGAAGTCCAAATTGGCAACATATAGAGACAGTCCCTACCCAACAGCGGGCTCACAGTCTAAAAGGGGGAGACAGAGAACAAACCCAAACATACTAACAAAATAAAATAAATAGAATAGATATGTACAAGTAAAATAAATAGAGTAACAAATATGTACAAACATATATACATATATCATCATCAATCATATTTATTGAGCGCTTATTGTGTGCAGAGCACTGTACTAAGCGCTTGGGAAGTCCAAATTGGCAACATATAGAGACAGTCCCTACCCAACAGCGGGCTCACAGTCTGCCCACGGTCTGGTCAATTGATATATATTGAGTGCTCACTCTATACCTGACACTTCACTTAGCACTTGGGAGAATAAAAAAGAGTAAGTAATAATAACTGTGGTATTTAAGTGCTTACTATGTGCCCAGCACTGTACTAAGCACTTGATTAGATACAAGCAAATCGAGTTGGACACAATCTCTGTCCCACATGAGGCTCACAGACTTAACCCTCATTTTACAGATAGGCAACTGAGGCCCAGAGAAGCGAAGTCACTTGCACAAGGTCACACAGCAGACAAGTGGCAGAGCCGGAATTAGAATCTATGTATTTGTGTTTCCCAGGCCTGTGCTCTATCCACTTAGCCACACTACTTCTACATGCCCTGCTCTCATTGAACTTACAGTCTAGGAGTGGGGACTGACATTAAAATAAATTACAATTAAAAGGAAGCAGCTGAGCATAAGGATATAGACATAAGTGCTTAGTGGGCGGCACCAAGTGTGTGGGTGATGTGGTAAGAAGAGAAAATGGGAGAGGTGGAGTGGAGATGACAATTTAGTCATCTTGGAGGGGATGTGATTTTAGAAGGACTTAGAAGATGGGGAGAGTGGTAGTCTAGCAGCTCTGAAGGGGGAGGGAATTGCAGGGCAGAATGAAGGTGTGAGAAAGGGTTTGGTGGGAAAAAATTTATATATATAATATATAAATATATTTGACAAAGAAAGACTAGGATGGTTAGCCAGGAGGATAGGTATTTAATTACTTCTCCAACCATCCTTTGGCCACTGTCTGGAAGATTGCTGGGCTGCAGGGACTCTTGGATCTGGTCCACAGATTGGTCTTCTTAATTTCATACACATTAAATACTGGCATTTCAGAAACAGACCAGGCATTGCTACCGGGGCAGCCAAACGTTCTGAGAATGATGCTGTAAATCGTGGTAGGGGCTGCTGTTTGAGAGTGGCAGTTCTCCTTAATAATAATGATAATGGCATTTATTAAACACTTACTATGTGCAAAGCACTGTTCTAAGCGGTGGGGAGGTTACAAGGTGATCAGGTTGTCCCACAGGGGGCTCACAGTCTTAATCTCCATTTTACAGATGAGGTAACTGAGGCAAAGAGAAGTGAAGTGACTTGCCCAAAGTCACACAGCTGACAATTGGCGGAGCCGGGATTTGAACTCCTGACCTCTGACTCCAAAGCCCTAGAGCTATAGTAAGTCGTGGGGTAGATACAAGATAATTAGATCAGATGTAAGTTCCATTCCACTTGGTACTCAGAGACTAAGTAGGAGAGAGGATGGGTACTTAATAATTGTGGAATTAGTTAAGCCCTTGTATAGGGAAGCAGTTTGGCCTAATAATAATAATAATGATAGCATTTATTAAGCACTTACTATGTGCAAAGCACTGTTCTAAGCGCTGGAGAGCATGGGCCTGGGAGCCAGAGGACCTGAGTTCTAATCCTGACTCATCCATGTACCTGTTGTATGACCTTGGGCAAGTCACTTAACTTCTCTGTGCCTCAGTTCCCTCATCTGCAAAATGGGGATTCATAATCTATTCTCCCTTCTACTTGGGCTGTGAGCCCCATGTGGGGTCAGACTGTATCAGTCACCTCTTCTGTAAATTAGGGAATATGACTGTGAGCCCCATGCGAGGCAGGGACTCTGTCAAACCGATCTGCTTGTATCCATCCCAGTGCCTGGCATATAGTAAATGTTTAACAAATAACACAATTATTAATTATTAATAATTAAATAAAATTATTAAAATTTATTAAATTAAAATTTATTGAAATAAAATAATAAAATTTAATTAAATAACACGATTATTAATTATTATTATTATTACCCTAGTACAGTGCTTGACTCATAGTAAGCACTTAACAAATACCACAATTGTTATAATGTGTCTGGCACTGTACTAAGCTATTAGCTAGAAGATACAAGATAACCAAGTCAGACTCAGATTCATTCAATCATATTTATTGAGTGCTTACTGTGTGCAGAGCACTGTACTAAGGGCTTGGAAAGTACAACTCAATAGAGACAACCTCTGCCCACATTGGGCTTACAGTCAAGAAGGGGGATCCCACACTGGGCTCCCAGTCTGAATAGGAGCAAGCCCATTTTGCAGATAAGGAAACTGAGCCATATGGAAGTGATGGGACTTGTCCAAGGTTGTGCAGCAGACAAGAGGCAGAGCCAAGGTAAGGACCCTGGTCTCCTGACTCCCAGTTCTGTGCCCTTTCCTCCCAGCCATTCTGCTTCCTCTTTCTATTAGTTTTTCTGAAGCGCCAAGAGCTGACCTAAATTGGGCTACTTTTTTAAGGCACCTGATCAGAGCATGTGAGTGTGGGGGGTGGCTGATGAGTGGGATGCTCTGGGACCAGCTGGGATCAGCCCCCTCAGTGTAAGAGCCGGGATGGGGGGCGGTGGCTAATGACAGGAGGAGCAGAGGAAAACCGAGCGACAGTGGACGCCCTCGTAGTGCAAACTCCTGGCTGCAGCTGCAAAGCTCAACCAACCCATGGTATTTATTATTAGTGGTAGTAATAATTAGTAATATTATTAGTAATAATAATAATAACAATGGTACTTGTTAAGCTCTTACTATGTGCCAAGCACGGTTCTAAGCACTAGGGTCTTGTCTCACGCTGTCAAGTCATTTCCGACCCAGCGCGACTCCACGGACACGTCTCTCCCAGAATGCCCCACCTCTGTCTGCAATCGTTCTGGTAGTGTACCCAATCAATCAATCAATCGTATTTATTGAGCGCTTACTGTGTGCAGAGCACTGTACTAAGCACTTGGGAATCAATCAATCAATCAGTCGTATTTATTGAGCGCTTACTGTGTGTAGAGCACTGTACTAAGCGCTTGGGAAGCACAAGTTGGCAACATATAGAGACAGTCCCTACCCAACAGTGGGCTCACAGTCTAAAAGGGGGAGACAGAGAACAAAACCAAACATGCTAACAAAATAAAATAGAATAGATATGTACAAGCAAAATAAATAAATAAATAAATAAATAGAGTAATAAATATGTACAAACATATGTACATATATACAGGTGCTGTGGGGAGGGGAAGGAGGTAAGATGGGGGGATGGAGAGGGGGACGAGGGGGAGAGGAAGGAAGGGGCTCAGTCTGGGAAGGCCTCCTGGAGGAGGTGAGCTCTCAGTAGGGCCTTGAAGGGAGGAAGAGAGCTAGCTTGGCGGATGGGCAGAGGGAGGGCATTCCAGGCCCAGCGGATGACATGGGCAAGGGGGTTTCATAGAGTTTTCTTGGTTAAAATATGGAAGTGATTTACCATTGCCTTCTTCCATGTGGTAAACTTCAGTGTCCACCCTCGACTGTCTCCCATGCCACTGCTGTCCGGCATGGGTGAGTTTTGATTTGTAGTAGATTGCCTTCCACTCGCTAACCACTGCCCAAGTTAGAAATGGCATGGGTATGCCTCTACTTGACTCTCCCTCCCGTAGTCGAGGCTGGTAGAGTACTGGAAACTCTCCAGGTGCGATCCTGAGAGGGCAAGCGCTGGAGCAGACAGGCTAATCTGGGTGAACATAATTCTTGTTCCACATGGGGCTCACACTCTTATCTATCCCCATCTTACGGATGAGTGAACTGAGGCACAGAGGAGTTAAGGATAGTGACTTGCCCAAGGTTGCACAGCAGACGTGTGGTGGAGCTGGGATTAGAACTCAGGTCCTTGTGACTCTCAGACCTGTGTCATATTCCCTAATTTACAGAAGAGGTAACTGATACAGTCTGACCCCACATGTCTATTTATTTATTTATTTATTTACTTATTTATTTTACTTGTACATATCCCTTTTATACTGTGAGCCCACTGTTGGGTAGGGACTGTCTCTATGTGTTGCCAATTTGTATTTCCCAAGCACTTAGTACAGTGCTCTGCACATAGTAAGCGCTCAATAAATACGATTGATGATGATGATGATGGGGCTCACAGTCTAAGTAGAAGGGAGAATAGATCATGAATCCCCATTGTGCAGATGAGGGAACTGAGGCACACTGCTTCTCTTTATTGAGCACTTGTGTGTAAACATTGTTCTTAAGCACTTGGGAGAGTACAGTACAAGAGGTGGTAGACATGTTCCCTTCCCACAGTGAGCTTTCAGTCCAGAGGGCGAGACAGACATTAATATCAACAAATAAATTATCATCACTGGTATTAATTGAGCACTTACTATGTACAGAGCACTATACTAAGCACTTGGGAGAGTACAATACACCACATTGAACCAGTGAACACATTCCCTGCTCATAACAAGGTTACAGTCTAGAGTGGGAGACAGACAGTAATATAAATAAATATCTAATGTATGATATATGACTTAATGACATGTACAAAAGTACTGTGAGGTTGAGGTCAGCGATCTAAGTGCATAAACTGACACAGAAGGGAGCAGCAGCCTGGCCTAATGGTTAGATCATGGTCCTCAGAGTCAGAAAGACCTGAGTTTCAGCCCTACCTCTGCCACTAGTCTGCTGTGCGGCCTTGAGCAAGTCACTTCACTTCTCTGGGCCTCAGTTACCTCATCAACAAAATGGGGATTAAGAATGGGAGTGCCCATTTGTCTGATTTGTTTGTATCTACCCTAGCGCTTAGAACAGTGTCTGGCACATAGTAAGTACTTAACAAGCACCATAAAAAAAAAAGAAAATGAGAGCAAGCCGGGGAAAAAAGAGACCTTAATCTGGAAAGGAAAGAAGTCTGCTTCTGAGCCCGTGTTGCAATAGGGTGGAGTTTTCTGAGCTATCATTCTCATATCTCATTGGTCATTTCCCTTAGCAGAAATTGCATCTTTCTTACTTCTCCTTCAGCCTGTTTTGTTTATCCTAAGTATTTTTCCAAAAACAGGTGGTGGGGGGAGGACGCCCCCATATGAACCCCAAACCAAAAAACCCAAACCCTTCCAAAACCTGAGGTTTTTTCTGGTAGAACTGACCAGACAATCGATAGACCGGTGGTATTCATTGAGCATTTATTGCGTGCAGGGCACTGTTGCACACTTGTTCTCTGGGAGACAGCACTGTGTACAGATCTGAGGAGGAAACTAAGATATTTATCTGTGGGATTTCTTGCCCTCTCCACTGAGCTTCCTCTCTCTCTCCCCCCGCCAACAAACACACACACAAACACCCCCCCACCCCCCCCCAACCCCCACCAAGCATCTGGGAATTCTCAGTGAGCAATTTTGTTTGCTTTCCTTTGCCCATCTCGAGTTTGTGGGGGAAAAAAGTCAGTCAAAGTAAATGGTAATTTATCCGTTATGAAGATTGTTTCTCCACAGCAGGGGCCCGGAGTTTTTGCAGAGCATGTAAGCAACTGCGGATCCTTTAGGGAGGAAAAACTAGTTTCTTTTTGGCTAGCCATCCCATGCTGTTTATCTGGGACTTTGAGGAGCAAATCTCAGCTCTTCCACCATGGTTTTCCCTCTGGGACTCCCTCAAGGCCACCGGCTCTGTCGGAAACACTCTCCAACTCCGTGAGTCTGTTTGCCCTGGTTCTCTGAGCCCATGTTTCTCCTCCTCTCCATTTCTACTCCCTGGAGAAAGGGCCTAAAGTGTAAATACTTGGGCAAATGTCAGGGCTGTTTGCTTGTTCTCAGGGCTTTTCTTTAACTCTTGCCTCTGGGGTTCCTGACATCTGTCTCCTGCACACTGGTTGGTGTACACACCTCCCCATGTGCAAGCATCATCATCATCATCAATCGTATTTATTGAGCGCTTACTATGTGCAGAGCACTGTACTAAGCACTTGGGAAGTACAAATTGGCAACATATAGAGACAGTCCCTACCCAACACTGGGCTCACAGTCTAAAAGAGCAAGCATGCGGGTGGGCTCACAGTCACACACAGGCGATTTGTTCTTTATCACACAAAGAGCACTTCCTGTGTGCAGAGCACTGTACTAAGCGCTTGGGAGTGTTCAATACAACAGAACTGGCCCATACAGTGCCTGTATGGCCACTGGCTGAAGAAATGTTGAGCAAGATTCTCCCTCCGTGGGCTGCCAGAGAGAGACCGGCCCTCCTTGTCCCCCTCTCCCTCCGGCCCCCAAACACTGCATGAGGGACCAAGGGCTGATCAAACCTGCCCTGCGAAACCCAACATCATCATCATCATCGTATTTATTGAGCGCTTACTGTGTGCAGAGCACTGTACTAAGCGCTTGGGAAGTACAAATTGGCAACATACAGAGACAGTCCCTGCCCAACAGTGGGCTCACAGTCTAAAAGGGGGAGACAGAGAACAAAACCAAACATACTAACAAAATAAAATAAATAGAAATAGACTTAGAAATAGAAATAGACTTAGAAGGGGCAGGCCAAGGGCTGATTAGGTTGATTTTTATTTTTGTTTTTTACAGTATTTGTTAATTGCCTACTATATGACACATACTCTTCTAAACACTGGGATAGATTACAAGATAATCAGGTTGGATGCAGTCTATGTCCCATGTGGTGCTCACAGTCTTAATCCCCATTTTCCAGCTGAAGCAACTGAGGGCCCGAGAAGTGAAGTGACTTGCCCAAGGTCACACAGCAGGCAAGAGGCAGAGCCAGGATTAGAACCCAGGTCCTTCTGATTCGTAGGCCCCTGCTCTAACCACTAGGCAATGCTATTTCTCTAGCTGTTTCGGACACTTTGCACTGACACTGTAAGTGAAACATAATAATAATTGTGGTATTTGTTAAGTCCTTACTATCTGCCAAGAACTGAACCAGGTGCTGGGGGAGATACAAAGTAACCAGATCGGATACAGTCCCTGTCCCACAGTGGCTCACAGTCTAACGGGGAGGGAGAATAGGTGTTTATTACCCATTTTATGGATGGGGAAACCAAGGCACAGAGTTCTCCGGGAAGCTGGGGAGAACACCCCCTGGCATCTCCCCGACCCGTCCACCTTGGCCTCTCACCCCTGGACAGCCTTATCCATGGCCAGAGTCCTACTAAGCTCCCAGAGGAAGTGGGTGTTCTGTACAGTGCTCCACTGAGATGAGATTAGAGAAGCAGTGTGGCTCAATGGAGAGAGCCCGGGCTTTGGAGTCAGAGGTCGTGGGTTCAAATCTCGGCTCCGCCGATTAGCTGTGTGACTTTGGGCAAGCCACTTAACTTCTCTGGCCCTCAGTTCCCTCATCTGTAAAATGGGGATTGAGACTGTGAGCCCCCCGTGGGACAACCTGATCACCTTGTAACCTCCCCGGTGCTTAGAACAGTGCTTTGCACATAGTAAGCGCTTAATAAATGCCATCATTATTATTATGTGGCAAACCATGTGAGAAGCAGCCTGGTCTAGTGGAGAGAGCATGGGCTTGGGAGGTAGAGGATAAGGGTTCTAATCCAGGTTCTGCCACTTGCCTGCTGTGTAAACTTGGGCAAGTCACTTCTCTTCTCTGGGCCTCAGTTATCTCATCTGTTAAATGGGGATTAAGACTGTGAGTCCCATGTTGGGCAGGAACTGTGTCCAATCGTGAAACGAACCCGGCACTTAGTACAGTGCTTGACACAGAGTAAGAGCTTACCAAATACCATTAAAAATTGACAAGAACATCCTCTGCAGACCCCACAAAGAAGCACAGTGTATCTTCATGTCACCCTCCTACCTCCACACACCCACTCCTTCCGTTCTCGGTAATCTGATGTGTGTCACGGTAGAAGAAATCACAACCCCTTACCACCATCATCATCAGTAGCATTCATTGAGCACTTGCTGTGCACAGAGAACAGTACTAAGCCCTTGCCAGAATAAAAATAATAATAATAATGGCATTTTTTAAGCGCTTACTATGTGCAGAGCACTGTTCTAAACGCTGGAGGGGTTACAAGGTGATCAAGTTGTCCCACTTGGGGCTCACAGTCTTAATCCCCATTTTACAGATGAGGTAACTGAGGCTCAGAGAAGTTAAGTGACTTGCCCAAGGTCACACAGCAGACATGTGGTGGAGTAGGAATTCGAACCCAGGACCTCTGACTCCAAAGCCCGGGCTCTTTCCACTGAGCCACGCTGCTCCTTCTCCCTCCAGAGTGGCTCTCTTCCTGGGCCTGTTGACGATGGTTGTGGCAGTCAAGAGCCGCAGAAGAGACTTGGTCCTGAAACTTCAAGGTGGGGAAACTGTCAGCCACTGCCGTCTCTGTCTTACTAGACTGTAAGTTCCTTGTAGGTAGGAAACGTATCTACCAACTCTGTTGTACTTTCCCAAGCACTTAGTATAGTGCTCTGCACACAGTAAGAGCTCAATAAATACCGCTTATTGGTTGATTGATTCATATTAGCCAGCTACTTTTCCAGGTTTCTGCTGGGCTGGCCCAACTCATGGGACACCCCAGACATTTTTTTGAAGGTATTCGTTAAGCCCTCACTATATGCCTGGCGCTGTACTAAAGCACTGCGGTAGATTAAAACTCATCAGGTTGGACATAGTTCAGGTCCCACATGGGGCTCTCAGTCATAATCCCCATTGCGCAGATGAGGTCACTGAGGCACAGAGAAATTAAGCGACTTGCCCAAGGTCACACGGCAGACAAATGTCAGAGCTGGATTCTGCGGTTAGAAATCTTCAGTCCTAGTGGCATGACCTCAGTAGACAGAACCGATGCTAGACTCTGAGCCCCACGTAGGCCAGGGACTGTGTCCAACCCAATCACCTTATATATACCCCTGTCCTTAGTACAGTGCCTGGCACATAGTAAGCACTTCACAAATACCACAACTACTATTATCATTATTAGAACTCAGGTGTCCTGACTCTCAGGAGCAATGCTCTTCCCACTAGACCCAAACCAGGGCTTTTGAGGTCCAGAGGGGCCAGGACTGGGGTGCCACTTGAGAGAAAAAGGTGAACACGGAGAACACATTCTGTAAAGAAATGGAGCCTCTGTCCAGAGCTGGGTAGAGGGAAGGGTCAAGAAAATGGTCCTGAGGGCCACAGGTCAGAGGGCCACTCCAGTGGTGGAAAACACAGAAATCCAGGGTCTGGGCTTGGCTGAGGGGCAGTGGTCTACATAGGGGAACTACAGCACTCCCAAACACGACCTTTAGACCCACCTCCCTTTCCAAAGGAGCCCAAAGCCAGGAGTAAATCGATCAATCACCGGTGTCTACTGATAGTAATAATAATAATAATAATAATAATAATATTAATGGCATTTGTTAAGTGCTTACTATATGCAGAGCACTGTTCTAAGCACTGGGGGGAATACAAGGTGATCAAGTTGTCCCACGTGGGGCTCACAGTCTTAATCCCCATTTTGCAGATGAGGTAACTGAGGCACAGAGAAGTTAAGTGACTTGCCCAAAGTCACACAGCTGACAGTTGGCGGAGCCAGGATTTGAACCCATGACCTCTGACTCCGCAGCCCGTGGTCTTTCCACTGAGCCACGCTGCTTCTCTGCAAGTACTGAGTACTTGCTATTTACCGAGTACTGTACTAAATAAACACTTGGGTGAGTACAATGCAGCTTAATTATGGCCAGAGCAATTTGCCTATGGTTGTCCCAACCCTCCCTCTGGTCCTGTCTGAACCCGGAAGGACAAGAAGGAATCTTCCTTTTCCCACAAAGGCCCAAAGTAAAGACAGGAGTCACAGCATGGGGAAGCTGGGGGACCTCCTTGCTGCAGTCCCAGGACTGGCCCCCCTCTCCTAATTATTCATTCAATCATATTTATTGAGTGCTTACTATGTGCAGAGCACTGTACTAAGCACTTGGGAAGTACAAGTTGGCAACATATAGAGACAGTCCCTACCCTACAATGGGCTCACAGTCTAGAAGGGGGGAAACAGACAACAAAACAAAACATGTGTACAGGTGTCAAGTCATCAGAATAAACATAAGTAAAGCTAGATTCACATCATTAACAAAATTAATAGAATAGTAAATAGGATATCCCCCCCCATGCTTAGAACAGTGCTTGGCACATAGTAAGAACTTAACAGATGCCATAATTATTATTCATTCATTCATTCAATCATATTTATTGAGCGCTTACTGTGTGTAGAGCACTGTACTAAGTGCTTGGGAAGTCCAAGTTGGCAACATATAGAGACGGTCCCTACCCAACAGCGGGCTCACAGTCTAGAAAGGGGAGACAGGCAAGGCAACAAAACAAAACATATTAACAAAATAAAATAAATAGAATAAATATGCACAGGTAAAATAAATAAATAGAGTAATAAATATTATAGTACTTGTTAAGCACTTATTGTATGCCAAGCACTGTTCTAAGCACTGGGGTAAATACAAGTTAATCAGGTTGGGCACAGTCCCTGTCCCACATGGGGCTCACACTCTTATCCCCATTTTTACAGATGAGATAACTGAGGGACAGAGAAGTTATATGACTTGCCTGAGGTCACACAGCAGACACGTGGCAGAGCCGGGATCAGAACCCAGTGTCTTCTGACTTCCAGACTGGTGTTTGTCTACTAAGCCACGCTACTTCTCTACTAAGAGCTCTGTACTAAGCACTTGGGAGAGTACAGTATAGACGGCACCGGGGCTAGAGAACAGGCCTGGGAGGCAGAAGGTCATGGGTTCTAATCCCGGCTCAGCCACTTGTGTGCTGTGTGACCTTGGGCAAGCCACTTAATTTCTCTGTGCCTCAGTTGCCTCATCTGTAAAACAGGGATTGAGATTGTGAGCCCCACGTGGGACAGGGGGCTGTGTCCAACATGATTTGCTTGTATCCATCCCAGCGCTTAGTACAGTGCTTGGCACATAGCACTCAACAAATACCATAATTATTATCTCAGTTACCTCATCTGTAAACTGGGGATTAAGACTGTGAGCCCCACTTGGGACAACCTGATTACCTGGTATCTATCCCAGCATTTAGTACAGTGCTTGGCCCATAGTAAGTGATAAGTCAAAATGACAGGCCACCTCTGTGAGCAAAGATCAGCCCGCTGTTGGGTAGGGACCATCTCTATATGTTGCCAACTTGTACTTTCCAAGCGCTTAGTACAGTGCTCTGCTCACAGTAGGCACTCAATAAATATGATTGAATGAATGAATGAAAAGTGCTTAACAAATACCATCATTATTATTATTAGCAGAGCAACTGACCTGGGGCTGTCAGCGTGGCTCAGTGGAAAGAGTTCGGGCTTTGGAGTCAGAGGTCATGGGTTCAAATCCCGGCTCCGCCACTTGTCAGCTGGGTGACTTTGGGCAAGTCACTTCACTTCTCTGGGCCTCAGTTATCTCACCTGTAAAATGGGGATTAAGACTGTGAGCCCTATGTGGGACAACCTGATCACCTTGTATTCCCCCCAGCGCTTAGAACAGTGCTTTGCACATAGTAAGCGCTTAGCAAATGCTATTATTGTTATTATTATTATTATTATTATTATTATTATTATTATCTCCCTCTAGCCCTGTCTGAACCCAGGAGGATGAGGGAGAAATCTAAGTTTAATACCCCAAGAACCCAGGAAACCAGGAGCAAAGAAGACAGCCGGAACAACGGGGGACTAGGGGACTGGTCCCTTCTCCTGAGAAAAGAGCATTTAGATCTGAGCTTCGACTGCAGGTTTTGGTTGCTGCTAGTGGCAGAGTGGTTGATTGGGTCAGGGCTAGGGCTATCAATCAATCAATCAATTGTATTTATTGAGCACTTACTGTGTGCAGAGCACTGGGAAGCGCTTGGGAAGTACAAGTTGGCAACATATAGAGACAGTCCCTACCCAACAGTGGGCTCACAGTCTAAAAGAAGTCTATCGGCTGGATCCTCACCAAGTGCCATGTGTGTCCAGGATGGGCTGGCTTTCATAATCCCCAGGGTTGGGGCCTCCCTACAGCCCCACACAACATGTGAGAGCGGAAGGGAGGGGAGGGAGGTGGGCCATCATACTCGGTTGAACAGCTCTCAACAAATTCCTCTTTTCCAGCCTGTTGGAATGTACGAGCTCAAGGCGGGTTTCAATGGGATCTCAGAGGGCGTTCATAAACCGGATCCCCGTTGGGTTGAGGAGAAGCTGGAGCATATACAGGAATGAGGAGCACCTGGGTTCTGCCCATTTGAAGGGACTTGTTCTCAGAACCTCCTATCGGTCAATCATACTGAGCTCTTACTGTGTGCAGAACACTGTACTAAGCACTTGGGTGAGTACAATATAACAGACACATTCTCTGCCCACAGTGAGCTTACAGTGTTGAGCAGGAGACAGAAATTAAAATAAATAAATGATGGATAAGTACATAAGTGTTGTGGGGCTGGGGTAGGGGGCGGTGAATAAAAGGAGCAAATCAGGGTGACAGAGAAGGGAGTGGGAGAAAAGGAAATGTGGGATTAGTCACGGAAGGCTTCTTGGAGGGGTATGCCTTCAATAAGGCTTTAAAGGCGAGGAGAGTAATTGTACGTCATGAAGAGGGATTGGGGAGAGATGCAGAGAGATCGCTGGGGACTTGAGAATGGCGACATCCTGATTTGTACATGAAGAGGGAGAGGTGCCTGTCTTTTGTCCTCTAGAATGTAAGCTCATGGTGAACATTGATGTGGCAATAACAATGAGGGGTGGGCACTAAGTCTCCGCTCCCATCAGCACCCAGCCTTTCCTTTTTGATCAATCAATCAGTCAGTCAATTGTATTTAGCTTTTTCCGTGTGCAGAGTGCTTGGGAGACATAGCAGAGTTGGTAGACACATTCCCTGCTCACAGTGAACTTACTGTCTAGAGGGAGATGCAGGCATTAACATAGATAAATTATGGACATGTACATGAGTGCTGTGAAGCTGAGGGAGGGATGAATAAAGGGTGCGTGCGGATCCAAATGCAAAGGAGGGGTTTAGGAGGTAGAGGGAGAAGAGAAAACGAGGGTTTAGTCAGAGAGGGTCTGTTGGAGGAGATGTGCCTTCAGTAGGGCCTTGAAGGTAAGGAGAGTGATCTTCTGTAAGATATGAAGAGGGAGGGCGTTCCAGGCCAGAGACAGGATGTGGATGAAAGGTCGGCAGTGAGAGACAAGATCGAAGTACAGTGAGTAGGTTGGCATTAGAGGAATGAAGTGTGTGGGCTGGGATGTAGTAGAAAATCAGGGAGGTAAGGGAAGAGGGGGCAAGTTAATTGAGTGCTTTAAAGTTGTTGGTAAGGAATTTCTGTTTGATGCCGAGGTGGATGGGCAACAACTGGAGGTTCTTGAGGAGTGGAGAAACATGTCCTGAATGTTTTTGTAGAAAAATAATCCAGGCAGCAGAGTGAAGTATGGACTGGATAGGGGAGAGACAAGAGGCAGGGAGATCTCAGCGAGGAGGCCGATGCACTAGTCAAGGCGGGATTGGATAAGCGCTTGGAGTAACGTGGTAACAGTTTGGTTGGAGAGGAAAGGGTAGATTTTAGTGATTTTTGTGAAGGTTGAACCAACATGATTTGGTGACAGGTTGAATATGTGGGTAGAATGGAACAGATGAGTCGAGGATAATGCCAAGTTTATGGGCCTGTGAGACAGGGAAGATAGTGGTTCTGTCAACTGTGATGGGAAAGTCAGGGGGAGGACAGGGTTTGGGTGGGAAGATAAGGATTTCTGTTTTGGACATGTTAAATTTGAGGTGTCAGTGGGGCATCCAAGTGGAGATCTTCCAAAGGCGGGAGGAGATACAAGACTGCAGAGGAGAGAGATCGGGGCTGGAGAGGTAGATTTGGGAATTATCTGCATAGAAACGGGAGAGAATGAGTTCTCCAAGGGAGTGGGTATAGATAGAGATTAGAAAGGCACCCAGAAATGAGCCTTGAGGGGCTCCCACAGGTAAGGTGTGGGAGGGAGAAGAGGAACCCGTGAAGGAGACTGAGAATGGGTGGCCAGAGAGATAAGAGGAGAACCAGGAGAAGGCAGTGTCAGTGAAGCCAAGGTTGGAGAACGTTTCCAGGAGAAGGGAGTGGTTGACAGTACTGAAGGCAGCTGAGAGGTGGAGAAGGATTAGGATGGAGTAGAGGCCACTGGATTTGTCAAGAAGGCAAGCACTAGGAGTTTTGAGAGGGCATTTTCTGTGACTGCCTTGATTCACCTTTCTCACCCAACCCACATATTCAATTGGTCACCAGATCCTTTTAGTTCAACCTTCGCAACATCACTAACCTCTCCCTTTCCTTCCATCCCAACTGGTCCCATGCTGATGCAAGTACTTATCATAGCCCGCCTTGATTACTGCATCAGCCTCCTCACTGACTTTCCTGCCTCCTGTCATTCCCCGCTCCAATCCATACTTCACTCTGCTGCCCAGATCATTTTTCTAAAAAAAAGTTTGGTTCACATCTCCCACTCTTCAGAAACTTCCAATGGTTGCCCATCCACCTCCGCATCAAACAGAAACTCCTCACCATCAGTTTTAAAGCACTCAATCAGCTCGCCCCCTCCTATCTTACCTTGCTGATTTCCTCCTACAATCCAGTACGCATTTCACTCCTCCAATGCCAACCTACTCACCGTACCTCGATTTTTTCTATCCCACCACTGACTCCTTGCCCACATCCTCCTTCTGGCCTGGAACTCCCTCCCCCTTTATACCTGACAAACCACCATTCTCTCCACCATTAGAGCCTAATTTAAATCCCATCTCCTCCAAGAGGCCTTCCCTGACTAAGCCCTCATTTCCCCTTTTCCCTCTCCCTGTTGCATCACCTGTGAACTTGCATCTGTGCCTTTTAAGCACTTGCTATTCACTCCACTCTCAGCCCCGCATCACTTACAAGCCTATCCTTTTAGACTGTGAGCCCACTGTTGGGTAGGGACTGTCTCTATATGTTGCCAACTTGTACTTCCCAAGCGCTTAGTACAGTGCTCTGCACACAGTAAGCGCTCAATAAATACAATTGATGATGATGATGATGATCCTTATACCCTACCATTTCCCCATCTATATTTATTTCAACGTCTGTCTTCCCCTCCAGGCTGTAAGCTCCTGGTGGGTAGGGAACGTGTCTACCAACTCTGTTGCACTGCACTGTCCCAAGTGCTTAGCAGAGTGCTTTGCACACAGTAAGTGCTCAAAAAGCAGCGTGGCTCAGTAGGAAAGAATCCAGGCTTTGGAGTCAGAGGTCATGGGTTCAAAGCCCAGCTCCGCCAGTTGTCAGCTGTGTGACTTTGGGCAAGTCACTTCACTTCTCTCTGCCTCAGTTACCTCATCTGTAAAATGGGGATTAAAACTGTGAGCCCCACGAGTGACAACCTGATCACCTTGTAACCTCCCCAGCACTTAGAACAGTGCTTTGCATGTAGGAAGCGCTTAATAAATGCCATCATTATCAAGCGCTTAGTACAGTGCTCTGCACACAGTAAGCACTCAATAAATACAATTGAATGAATAAGCAGCAGCGTGGCTTAGTGGCAAGAGCACGGGCTTGGGAGTCAGAGGACGTGGGCTCTTATCCCGGCTCCGCCACTTGTCTGCTCTGTGACCTTGGGCAAGCCACTTACCTTCTCTGTGCCTCAGTTACCTCATCTGTAAAATGGGGATTAAGACTATGAGCTCCACGTGGGACAACCTGATCACCTTGTTTCTACCCTAGTGCTTAGAACAGTGCTTGGCACATAGTAAGCTCTTAACAAATACCATAATCATCATCATCAATAAATGCATTGATTGATTGATTTGTCCCCCTAACTAGCCCTCTATTTTCATTGTCCTTGTTCCTTTTTAATTTCCCTTATTGTGTCCTCTTCCTGCCCTAATTAGAGTGGCCCTTTTTACTCATTCCTCTTCCTTCTTCTCCTTCTCTTTCTCCTCCGCCTCTTCCTGTGGGCAGGGAATGGGTTTGTTTATAGTTGCATTGTACTCTTCCAAGCCCTTAGTACAGTGCTCTGCACATAGTAAGCACTCAATAAATTCAATTGACTGGTTCTCTCACCCTCCTTTCAGCCTATCTGCACTTTGGACATTCCCTCTCACCCCGAACTCCTGTCTGTCTTGCGGTCTGTCCTCTCGCTGTTTGTTTTTCTAATTTCCTCTTTCAACTGTGCTCTCCTCTCCTTCCACTTTCTCCTTTGGATCCCTCCATCTATCCTCTGTGTCCTGTTCCCTCCCCACAAGATTGTGTTATCTAGACTAAACTGCTCCCAAACTTTGGCTCTGGTCTCTGGACACACTCCCAATTTTCTTTCCTCTTTTTATATCACCCCCCAGCCCCCTACCTGCTCTCACTCTGACTCTAGGTTCCCAGAACACAGTTTGCTTTTACTTTGTCATCTGCAGTTCTGGAACTCAGCTTCTGAAGGGAGGGTCTGCTATCCACTGAGACAGCATGCGTTCTTCCTTAATGTCTGGGTTAATTTCCTGTTCCTTTGGTTCTCTTGGACAAAGGGTCCTTCATCAAATGACATCCTATTCATTTGTTCGAGACTTGTGTTGGGCTTCAGAGTAATAATAACAATAATGGTATTTGTTAAGCGCTTACTATGTGTCAATCAATCAATCAATCAATCGTATTTATTGAGCACTTACTGTGTGCAGAGCACTGTACTAAGCGCTTGGGAAGTACAAGTTGGCAACATATAGAGACCGTCCCTACCCAACAGTGGGCTCACAGTCTAAAAGCACTGTCTTAAGTGCTGGGCTAGATACAAGCTAATCAGGTTGGACACAGTCCCTGTCCCACTTGGGGCTCACAGTCTTGATCATCATTTTACAGATGATATGACTGAGGCACAGAGAAGTTAAATGATGATGATGATGATGATGATAGCATTTATTAAGCACTTACCATGTGCAAAGCACTGTTCTAAGCACTGGGGAGGTTACAAGGTGATCAGGTTGTCCCACGGGAGGCTCACAGTCTTAATCCCCATTTTACAGATGAGATAACTGAGGCCCAGAGAAGTTAAGTGACTTGCTCAAAGTCACACAGCTGACAATTGGTGGAGCTGGGATTTGAACCCATGACCTCTGACTCCAAAGCCCATGCTCTTTCCACTGAGCCACGAGCCACTTTTCTTAAGTGACTTGCCCAAGGTCATGCAGCAGAAAAGTGGCAGAGATGGGATTAGAACCCAAGTCCTTCTGGCTCCCAGGCCTATGCTTTATCCACTAAGCCATGCTGGCTTACTCAGGGGATGGAGAATCACTGTCTACACTGCCTGTCATTCATTCATTCAGTAGTAGTCATTAAGAGCTTACTGTATGCAAAGCACTATGCTAAGTGCTTGGAAGAGTATAATATAACAAGTAGACACATTTCTCCCTACAACAAGCTCACAGTCTAGAGGGGTGACAGACATCAAAATAAATAAATGAATTACAGGTATATACAGATATATACATTTGTACTGTGGGGATGGGAGGGAGGATGAATGAAGGTGCAAGTAAGAGTGGCACAGAAGGGAGTGGGAGAAGAGGAGAGGAGGGCTTAGGGAAGGCTTCTTGGAGGAGATGTGCCTTCAATAAGGTTTTAAAGTGGGGGAGAGCAATTATCTGTCTGATATGAGGAAGGAGGGTGTTCCAGGCCAGAGGTAGAATGTAGGCGGCAAGATAGATGAGATCGAGGTACAGTGAGAAGGTGAGCACTGGGGGGAACACAGGGTGCAGACTGGGTTGTAGCAGAACAGTAGCCAGGTAAGGTAGGAGGTGGCATGGTGATTAAGTACTTTAAAGCCAGTGGTAAGGAGTTTTTGTCTGATATGGAGGTGGATGGGCAACCACTGGAGTTTCTTAAGGATTGGGGTAACATGGTCTGAATGTTTTTGAAGGAAAATAATTGACGCAGCAGAATGGAGTCCCCTAAACAGCACGGGGCAAGCCATAATAATAATAATAATAATAATAATGGCATTTATTAAGCACTTACTATGTGCAAAGCACTGTTCTAAGCACTTGGCGGGGGGGAATACAAGGTGATCAGGTTGTCCCACGCGGGGCTCACAGTCTTAATCTCCATTATACAGATGAGGTAACTGAGGCTCAGAGAAGTTAAGTGACTTGCCCAAGGTCACAGAGCAGACATATGGTGGAGCCGGGATTTGAACCCATGACCTCTGACTCCAAAGCCCGGGCTCTTTCCAGTGAGCCATGGCCCACAGCGGAGCAGAGATGTCTGAGGCAGCAAGTGTGGAGGCTAAGGTGATTTTCATTCCTCTCCAGCAAGTGCCTATGAAAGGCAGTCGGTGCACAATCTAGAGTCAAGGGACCTGGGTTCTAGTTCTGACCCTCCGTGCTGCTGTCCCCTGCCCCTTTCTGGGGTTCAAACCTGGGTTTTCACAGAGAGAAGAGCAGGCTAGGCTAAGCAGGCTCCATCAATACTAGGCTGTGTTCAGCATGCAACGTCTCTGAAGCTCAGTGGTTTCCGCGCCTCGGGTTCCTTACTCATGCTGTTCCCCCAGCCTGGTCTTGCATCTCCCTCCATATCCCTCCATGAGAAACAGCATGGCCTAGTGGCTAGAGCACGGGCCCAGGAGTCAGAGGACCTGGGTTCTAATTCTGGTTCTACCACTTATCAGCTGTGTGACCTTCTGCAAGTCACTTCATTTCTCTGAGCCTCAGTTACCTCATCTGTAAAGTGGGGATCAAGATTGTGAGCCCCATGTGGGACAGGGACTGTGTCCAACCCAATTATCTTGTATGTAGCCCAGCACTTCTTATAGTGCCTGGCACATCATAAGTGCTTAAAAAATACCCTTAAAAAAGTTCACCAGACCTTAGCTCTCCCCATCTTCTAAATCTCCTAAATTCCACCCCCTCCAGGAAGACTTCCCCAATTAATTTGCCACAACCTGATTGCATCTATACTCATCCTTAGCATTTGAGCATTTTATTCCTTTCTTTAGTATTCGTGTGCGAGTGCGCGCACGTGTGTGTATGTGTGTGTGTGTGTGTGTGTATCATAGTAATTGTGGCATTAGTTAAGCATTTTCCATGTGCTATGCTCTGGGATAGACACAGAATAATCAGATCAGACCCAATCCCTGTCCTAAGTGGGCCTCACGTATATGACTACTATTATCCATCATTGTATTATTCATCTATTTTTCTATACATTTAGTTATTTGTTACTGCTTCCTGCTTCATTCTTGTTCTTCCTCCTGCTTTCACTGTCTGAAAATAGCTTTTAACTGCCTCCCCTGTTGAACTATAACCTCCTTGAGCACAGGGAACATATCTTTCTACTGTCATACTCTCCTAAACTCTTAGTTTGGTGCCTGGCACTCATTATGTGCAGAATAAATGCCACTGATTGATTGATCCATAATTTCCTCATGTTGGTGGATTTTATGACACCTTCTGCAGAGAAATTGAGAATTTAGTGTATAGATGGAGCTGAAAGGAGTGAAAAAGACAGTAAAAATTCATGGCAGGGGAGGGAAAATTCATGGCAGGGGAGGGATGAGGAGTGGAAGGTTAGAGGAGCACTAAATGGAGATGGAAAGGAAGGCCAAGTGAGGAGAGGAAGACTGCAAGGTTATTCTTTGTCCCACAATTTTACACTAACTCACCACTGCCTCAGCAGATATATGAAAAGTCTCAAGAGAGATTTCTGGAAAAATCAATTAGCCTCAGGAAAGTGCTTAACTAATGCCACAATTACTATGATACACACACACACGCACGCATGCATGTGTGCACTCCTGGGTGGGAAAGGAAAGAGGCCAGTTGCTCTTTGATCCAAATTTGGAAATTAATCAGTAGTATTGAGTCCTACCAGTATGCACAACCCTCAGTTGAGGAGTGGGGAGAATGCAACAGAGTTAGTAGACATGATTCCTGCCTTCAAGAATCTAACAGTCTAGCAAGGAAGTTTCCAGTATAGAGACTTTCAGGCTCACTTCCCTTTGCTCTTCTTTTCAACACCACACTACAGTTTGGGAACAGCAAAGGAGAATGGAAAAAAGACTTCAAGCCTTTATAATCAATCATTTGTATTTATTAAGTGCTCACTCCGTACCGTGCACTATATTAAACATTTGAGAGAGTACTATATAACAGAGTTGATATCAGTTCTGCCCTGAGCCCAAGAATCTTGGTCTCTCCTTATTGTTTTTTTTAATGTTATTTATTAAGCACTTTCTACATGCCAAACTCTCGATATTTTGTATGGTATTTGTTATGTGCCAGACACTGTACCTTAGTAAGCTCTGGGGTAGATTCAAGCTAATCAGGTTGGACACAGTCCCTGTCCCACACAGGGCTCACAATCTCAATCCCCATTTTATAGATGAGGTAACAGAGAAGTCAAGTGACTTGCCCAAGGTCACACAGCAGACATGAGGCGGAGTCAGAACTAGAATCCAGGTCCTTGCGACTCTCAGGTCTGTGCTCTATCCAGTAGGCCACGCAGCTTCTCTTCTTAGACCATTCCAGCAGGAAGGTCTAGGAATGTCCCTTGTCTGCTGAAGATGGATTTTTCTCAAGGGGAAAACAAGTCTCTTCCCCCTGCTGGGAAAGTACAATATAGTAGAGCTGGTAGACATAATTCCTGCCCACAAGGCTCTTATAGTCTAGAGGGGGAGATAGACATTTAAATACATTGAAGGTAGGGGAAGTGAGAAGGTAAGCTTATTTTACCTAAGTACGGGGAGGCTGAGGGTGGGGTGAATAACAAGTCCTCAAGGGGTACAGATCCAAGAGCAATGGTGATGAGAGAGAAGGGGAAATGAAGGCTCAGGGAAGGGCTCTTGGAGAAAATGTGATTTTAGGAGTGCTTTGGAGGTGGGGAGACTGGTCATCTGTCAAATATGAAGGGGGAGGTTTCCCTTAAATCCTTGGTTTAGGTCACCATCTTTGAGCCTGCAGGCTCTTTTTCAAATTATATCATCCTTCCAGCCTCTCTGTTTCCTCTTCAGAGTGCTGACAGGCCTCCAGAAGGAACCCTCCCTGGTTTCTGATAGGGGAAATGAGGCCTACAAGCTCCTCTAATCTTGTGAAGGCAGAGCATGGAGCTTGTCTCTGTCTCCAAAGGTCTTGGCCTGATACTCGCTCTATACCCAGACTCTGCATGCATGCATGCACTCAGTCTGAGGAAGGATGACATTATCTGCAGAGGAGATGAATCGCTAGAACAGGAAACAGGACTGGGGAGAGGCAGCGGAAGGAGCTTGGGTGGCCTTGGATTCTGCTCCCAGTTCTGCCACTGGCTGGCTGGTTGATCTTGGACCCCTGGCCTCAGTTCCCACATCTGCAAAGTGGGGATACCTGCTCTCCCTCCCTCCTGGCTTGTATTCACCTTGTGGGACGGTATCCAATCTGACGATATTCCATCTTCTTCAGCATTTAGCACATAAGAGTAAATGCTTAATCTGAACCAATGGTTATACAGTGTTTTGCAGCATGGCCTAGTAGATAGAGCACGGGCCTGTGAATCAGAAGGACTTGGGTTCTTACCCCGGCTCTGCCACTTGTCTGCTGTGTGACCTTGGGCAAGTCACTTCGCTTCTCTGGGCCTCAGCTACCTCATATGCAAAATGGGTATTAAGACTGTGAGCCCTATGTGGGACAGGGACTGTGTCCAACCCGATTAGCTTTTATCTACCCCAGCGCTTAGACCAGTGCTTGAAACATAGTAAGTGCTTAACAAATACCATCATCATCATCATCATCATAAGTACTTAATACCATGATTATTATGATCATTATCTGCTTGAAGGGGATGACAGAATAGCTGCACTTAGGAGTTAGGGACTGGAGAGGGATTTTTGCAGTTTTGCTCCCCAAAGTCGCCACAGAATGGAAAAATGGGGACATGGCACCCCAACTTCCATGGTTGGGGTGAAAGGAAGACTAACACATGTGACTTCTGGACCTTTGCTGTGACAGTCCCTGTCCAGGTGACGTGGAATCCAGGGTTTATCTTCAAACTAAACTGACATCGCAGGAATGCTCAGAAATAACCACTCCCACAGGCTTGATTCCACTATATTTTTGGGGTAATGTGGAGCACAGGGACTATCTTTAAATGACAGTATGTTTGGGTTTCTTCCACTCCTGTCCCACAGGGATTTGTAAATGAATTTCAGGCAATCAATCAATCAATTGTATTTATTGAGCACCTAATGGGAACAGAACACTGTACTGAATGAGAATGAGTAGGCACAATCCCTCAAGAAGTTTACAATACAACCCTTCAAAACATAGAAGGAAGTAGTCATAAAGTATAAACATATGTCAATACTACTACTACTACTACTACTACTAACAATAATAATGGAATTTTCAAAGTGCTTACTATGTGCCAAGCACTGTACAACTCCTGGGGTAGATAATAAAGTAAGCAGGTCAGACACAGTCTAAATAGGAGGCAGAACAGGTATTAAACTCCTTGTGGGCAGGGTACATGTCTACCAACTCTGTTGTATTGTACTCTTCCAAGTGCTTAGGATAGCGATCTGGATAAGCGCTCGGTAAATATGACTGATTGATTAATCCCCATTTTCACAGATGAGGAAGCTGAGGCCCAGAGAAGTAGTGACAACTTAATATTATAACTAAGTCAAGGCATTTATTAAAGTTTCATAATTGAGATTCATAGCCTTTAAAATTTTTCACATTCAACATGCAGAGCCTTCGGCCCTGTCCTAGCCTTTCTCATTCATTTTCACTGAATGCCACCTACATGTCTTCCCACCAAACTTATTCCTCATTGTAGACAGTAAGAACAAAATCCCGCAGACAAAAGCTATTAGCTTTCTAACACTCCTCCATGAGAAACTTTTTCCTCACTGTAGGAGGTGAGATAAAAGTCCCCAGATGAAAGATATTAGCTCTCTAACATATTAACACTTTTAATGCCAGATCACCATTTTTTATCATAATTACAAATAAAATTGATGAAAGCTTTTCTAATTAATAAAAAGGTCATTTTAGAAATTAAGATTTTTTTTGGATGGGGGAGAATGGCAATGAACATTGTATAACATTCCAGAATAGGCCTTTATTAGAGAAAAATATATGGAGGAGGTGGGGCTTGCTTTATACATTGACTCAATCTGTAGCATGCAAAATAGCAGGCAAGTGGCAGAGCCAGAATTAGAACCCATGTCATCATCATCATCATCAATCGTATTTATTGAGCGCTTACTGTGTGCAGAGCACTGTACTAAGTGCTTGGAAAGTACAAGTTGACAACATATAGAGACAGTCCCTACCCAACAGTGGGCTCACAGTCTAAAAGACTGGAGGTCCCCTGACCTCCAGGCTTGTGCTCTTTCCATTAGGCCATGTTCTAATCCCTGCTCCGCCACATGTCGGCTGTGTGACCTTGGGCAAGTCACTTCACTTCTCTGGGCTTCAGTTACCTCATCTGTAAAATGGCGATTGAGACTGTGAGCCCCACAGGGGACAGGGACTGCGTCCAACTCGATTTGCTTGTAACCACACCAGTGCTTAGTACAGTGCCTGGCACCCAGTAAATGCTTAACAAATACCATCATTATTACTTCCCTGTCTTCCCCTCTCCCCAGAGTCCCTAGGGGTTTTGCTCTGTGGGCATTCATTCGTGAGGTTTTCCATTTGATTCCAGGAACATCATCTGGTTGTGATGACTCTGTCACTCGCAAGGTCTGTGGGGATTGAAGGATGATGAAGCTGTCGGCTATGGCTCTCCACAGGGCAGAGGTGGACAAGATAGATGGGTGGGGGGGCCTGTAGCAGTTATTGAAAGATGCTATACGACATTTTGTGTGCGGATGCCATGTTCTACCAAACCTTTAGCTATGACTCCTGACACCTTCCTTCTCCACCCCCTCACTTTCATTTGTTCCAGAGCTTTCTCCCAGGACCCTGTGAGCATGGGCCCTGCTTCCCAATCACAGAACTCAGTAGCGGGAGCCAAGGAGGAGGGAGGCTGCCTTTGGAAAATTAAAGCACAACCCACCAAGACGTATCCATGCTGGATATGGCTGAAAAAAAAGATTGTCCAGTAAAAAGCTGGACTAATGCCCACCTTGACACTGGGGAGAGACTCAGACTGATTTTGGAAGGCCCGAGATATGATTTCTATTGGAGGTATCTTAATTTCTATTCTACTATCCTTGGTTGAGCTATTTGCTTCCTTTCTTAATAATAATTGATCGTAATTGTGGCATTTGTTAGGCACTTATTATGTGCCAAGTGCGGGCGTAGATCCAACACGATCAGTCACAGTCCTTGTCCCACATGGGGCTCACAGTTGGGGTTGTGGGGGGAGAAGAGGTTTTTAATCCCCATTTTACAGATGAGAAAACCGAGGCCCAGAGGAGTGAAGTGACTTGTCCTATGAAATCAGAACTCAGGCCTCCTGACCCTCAGGCCCACGCTCTTTCCACTAAGTCAACGTGGCTGGTTTCTTCTTCCTTTCTTTCCTTTCACTCCCATTCTGAGGTAGCATTTAAAGCCTCCTCTATTCAATTGTTTCCAGCTCCTAGGGAACCCAGGGCTGGGGACAAAGTCCTTCTCCAAGTGAAAAGGCTAGGGCCAGAGAAACTTCAGGGGCTCCACAAAAGGAGCAGCTTACTTTGAGGAAAAACACCCACTTCCAACTGGTAACTATCCTCTTCCCTCCAGCCCCCACCCTCCTTATCCCTCTGCTCTTTGACACTCGTCTCCAAGAGGAAGTCCTGTGAAAACCAGATAGAGGAAGGAGGCAGAGGGAAGGTGAAATGGCCGATAACTATATTTCTTCCTATCCATATAGTGACTCCACTAAAGAAAGCGACAGTCCAGGTCCCCCATCTCTCTGAGGCCCAAACGATAGATAGCATGTCAGGTTTGGGTTTAAATCGTCTATATTTTTGAGGGTCTTCTGCAGGGGATTGACTGTGAATCTTCACCCCTTCCTGTTGCAGGAACACAATCCCTCTGAATGATCAAAGGACCCTGTCACTGAAAGTTGTCTCCAGACAGAGGCTGGCTCCTGTGTTCCTGTGTCTCCGGCTGGGCCCGCACTGCTCTCCTCCCTGCTCCCTGCTGAAGCAACTTCCGTTTTTTCTCTGGTGAAACGCTTCCTCCATGGCGGCGACTCCTCATTTTTTCTCTCCCCTTCCCCCACCTCCCTCCCATTCCACCCTGGAACTGCAGGACAGCTTTGGAAGTCCTTCCCCAACCCCCAAACTGAAGCCGATGCCGAAATGGGGCAGCAGGTAGCAGAGGTGGTGGGGAGCTGTGGGAGCCTAAGGGAGAGGAGTGGGCAGAACTATAATTTACATAGTGGTGGTGTTTGGTGATCACTTACTGTAATAAATGCAGTATTTATTAAATGCTTACTACGTGCAAGGCACTGTATTACGCTCTGGGGTAGATACGAGATAATCAGGTCAGACCCAATCTCAGTCCCACATATTGAATCCCCATTTTACAGATGAGGTGACAGAGGCCCATAGAAGCAAACTGACTTGCCCAAGGTCACGTAGCAGACAAGTGGCGGAGCCAGGATTAGAACCCAGGTCCTCCTGACTCCCCCACTCATGCTTTCTCCACTAGGCCACGATGCTACGTACCAAGGCCTAGGTGAATTCCTGGCTTAGATAAAATGATCAGGCTGGATATAGTCCCAGTTCATTAATTCAATTGTATTTATTGAGTGTGCTTACTGTGTGCAGAACACTGTAAGTTCCCCATTGGGCTCACAGTGTGAGGGGTTGGGAGAACAGTTGAGGAAACTAAGGCACCAAAAAATTGTCACCCAAGGTCACCCAGTGGGCAAGTGGCAGAGCCAGGATTAGAACCCAGGTCTTCTGACTCTTCTGACTCTGCTCTCTTTCCAGCAGCCCTCCTGCTTCTTCCCTAATGTATTTCAAGCAAATCCCATTATTTTAAAGCAGTTTTGTTCCACCCCTTCTGAAGCCCCTGTCCTGGGAAGGTTCTTAACCAGGGAAGACAAAAAATACCGGGGGCAGGTAGAGGGGAAAATCTCATTTAACAGAAATAAGCCTAGCTTTTTGGTTTAAAGCAAGAAGGTTCAAGAATCATGGTGTAGTGTCCAAGATGGGTTATTAGAAAGGAAAGTTAGGGATGTGAGATGGTACATCTCTGAGGTGGATGCTGTCTTGTGATAGCAAGCAAACTGACCTGCCTAAGGTCACACAGCAGGTATGTGGTGGAGCCAGGCTTAGAATCCAGGTTCTCAGAGAGATCCAGTATTGAATCCCCATTTTACAGATATAGAGGCCCAGAGAAAGTGAACTGATTTGCCTAAGGTCACTCGGGAGGTACGTTGTGGAGCTGGGGTTAGAACCCAGGTGCTTCGATTCCCAGATCTGTGGTCTTCCAACTAGGCTGGGTTGCTTCCCTGTACAAAGCCGTAGGATGAAGGAGTGTCCAGACTGAGGATAAAGTGGCCTAGTGGATAGATTACCGGCCTGGGCACCAGAAGGACCTGGATTTTAATCCTGGCTCTGCCACTTGCCTGCTGTGGGACCTTGGGAAAGTCATTTCACTTCTCTCGTGCCGCATTTAGCCCTGAGTTGGACTGTGTCCAACATGATTACCCTGTATCTACCCCAGAGCTCAGAAGAATGCCTGGCACATAGTAAGTGCTTTATGAATACCATTAAAAAAATAGGACAGCAGCATGGCCTAGTGGAAACAGCTTGGGCGTGGGAGTCAGAGGACTTCTAGACTGTAAGCTCATTGTGAGCAGGGAGTGTGTCTGTTTATTGTTATTGCCATACCTCCCAAGTGCTTAGTACAGTGCTCTAAACACAGAAAGGGCTCAGTAAACATGACTGAATGAAAAATAAGGCAGGGGCAGGGTTGGCTGCTCACAGGACTGAGTTCTCTCAGCAACTGGCATCTACCCTGGCACAATGTTTTCCAAATTGGCTGTGGAAGTTCAGGTGCCCGGAGAGAAATTTGCTTTGTTAGTGGTGGTCGAAGTCACCAATGACAAGGGAGAAGTAAGAGCAGGGCAGGGGTGGGTCCTAACCCCTGTAACACCATTTACATGAGGAATATTCACCCCCTGTCACCAGGCAGGAAAGGAGAATTGAGTTGAAAGATAAACATTTAGGCTAAGGAGCTTCCTTGGAAAATGAATAGAAGGTCTGGGGAGAGATCCAAGATTTCTTTCCAAGCTTGTTTTCACTTTCTTACCATCACTACCTATCGATAGTGTTCTAAACTGAGCGCATTAGGATAAATTATGCTCCCATTTGTTCCTTCTAATTACTTCAGTTTTCTTCAGCCTTGCACCTTTCTCAGTTGTTCTCCCCCTGATCAAATATTTTTACTTTCTCCCAAGTGGATTACCTTGGCTTTTTTTTTTCAGCACAAAAGTTTCATTCAAACACATTCACCAGAATTTATAGGTCTGCTTGAATTCTTTCCTTGTTCAATCAGCATCAATTACTATTCCTGGCTGTATTGTTTATTTTTACTTTTTTTAATGGTAGTTAAGCGCTTACTATGTGTGACTTGCCCAAGGTCATGCAGCAGACAAGTGGTGTTCCTAAGATTAGAATCCAGCTTCTTCTGACTCGCAGGCCTGGGCTCTACTCACTAGGTACAATGCTTCTCAACTTCTAAGCCAACACCAAGAACATTAATAAAGATCGGACATTATCTTTACATATGTTGCCAATTTGTACTTCCCAAGCGCTTAGTACAGTGTCCTGCACATAGTAAGCACTCAATAAATATGATTGATTGATTGATTACACAAATCCAAATACCATAGACAAATACCGCATCTACTAACAAATTATTAACTATTGTTCTTATTACTATTGGTTACCTCTTCTTCCTCCCTGGCCAGAACATCCCAATTATTTAATTGGCCTTTAAATAGTCATTCCCATATTGGAAGAATTACAGGATGAAAACCAGTACAGATCTATCTGGAGAAGAATGGGGAGAGGAATAGCAAATAGCTAGTAGTAATAGTATTTATTAAAGGCTTGCCTAACTAGTGAAACTGTGAACAGTGTGTAATGGACTGCATAGACCTAGGCTAAAGGGAATAAATTAATTCACCCATGATCCCCCCAGAAGGAGAATGAGGCGACTGTGGTGATGCTGAGGGGGATGAGACTCCTGAGAGGATGTGATGTAGTAGCCTTAGGACTGAGGTTCTAGTCCCTGCAGAGACCCTTTCTCTGGCACCTGGAGCAGCCCAGGGCTAACTGTGGCTTCTGGGGACTCATGCCCTCTTAGAAGCTGCTAAAATGCAGCAGCATTGCTCATAGTAACAGTCAGTCAAATGTATTTATTGAGCTCTCACTGTGGGCAGAGCACTGAACTATCTGGGAGAGTACAGTATAACAAGTAAACAGACACATCCCCTGCCCATAACAAGCTTACAGCCTAAAGGGGGAGACAGACATTGATACAGATAAATAAATTACGGATATGTACGTAAGTGCTGTGGGGCTGAGAGCGTGGTAAATAAAGGCCTGGAGTCAGAAGGTCATGGGTTCTAATCCAGCTCTGACACTTGTCTGCTGGGTGACCTTGGGCAAATCACTTCTCGGGGGCTCAGTTACCTAATTTGTAAAATGGGGATTGAGATTGTGATTTACTTGTGTCCACCCCAGTGCTTAGTACAGTGCCTGGCACATTCATTCATTCAGTTGCATTTATTGAGCGCTTACTCTGTGCAGAGCAAGCGCTTGGGAAGTACAAGTTGGCAACATAGAGACGGTCCCTACCCAACAACGGGCTCACAGTCTAGAAGGGGGAGACAGACAACAAAACAAAACAAGTAGACAGGTGTCAATACCATCAGAATAAATAGAATTATAGCTATATGCACATCATTAACAAAATGAATAGAATAGTAAATAAGGCGCATAATAAATGCCACAGTTATTATTATTATTACTGAAGGGAGCAAATCAAGGTGATACAGAAAGGAGTGGGAGAAAAGGTAGGGGAGTGCTGTGTACTCTGCACACAGTAAGTGTTCTATAAATACGATTGAATGAATGAATGGAGGGCTTAGTCAGGGAAGGTCTCTTGGAGGAGGAGCTGGAGTGAAATAGAGGAGCAGCGTGGCTTGGTGGAAAGGGCACGGGCTTGGGAAGCAGCAGTCATGGGTTCTAATCCTGTCTCTGCCACTTATAAGCTGTGTGACTTTGGGCAAGTCACTTAACTTCTCTGTGCCTCAGTTACCTCATCTGTCAAATGGCGATTAAGAATGTGAGCTCACGTGGGACAACCTGATTACCTTATATCTAACCCAGCGCTTAGAACAGTGCGTACCCTATATTAAGCCCTTAACAAATACCATCATTATTATTAATAGAGGAGGGAGGTATGTTGGCCCTTCTCAGTTTTTGTGGGAACACTGGACCCCACAAAAAGTGAATGGCAGAAAGTTGGGGGACCAGACTCCCTCTTCAGAACTGCAATCCCTGGCTGGAATATCTGTCCCACAATATAACAACACACACACACTTTATTAGCCCCCAGGCCTTGGGGGGGGTGTGCGTGTGCGTGTGTAAATGCATGTGTGTAACCCAGAAGAGGAAAGAAAGGGACATAAGGATTTACAAGCCAGACTGCTGGCTAACTCTTAGCGGGTGAACAGGGTGTGTCCATTTATGCTGCTAGAACTGATTCAATCTGCGATAATTTGCTACCATAATTATTCTGGTGTTCGGGGCTAATGAGCAATTGCCAAAGCTGCCTTCCTGCTGATTAGCAGACACACAATGAGGTATAATGAGCCCTGATCCACACAACATTCAAATGCAAATATCACTTGCTTTTAGTGTCTAACCAACATTATATTTTTTCATTTAAAGATGGGCGCCACTGGGTATAGAGGGAGGGAGGAAGGGAGCTCTGCCTTTTGGCTGTCCCAAAATCGAGGCAAAAACGTTTCTCGAGTTAGAAACGGAAGGTGAAGACATGAAAAAGCGAGAACCTTCTTTTTCGGCTACTTTAGTCGTTTGCTCTTTTCATCCATTCTACTTGTTTTTGATGGACTTCAAGATTAATTCTCAAATGGTAGGACTCAAGGAGCAAAATGCAATCATGATTTCCTGGGAACGGATCCAGGAGTCAGGAGGGTCTGGCTTTTAATGCCAGCTCCACCACTTATCTGCTGTGTGACCTTGGGCAAATCACTTTACTTCTCTGTGCCTCAGTTACTTCATCTGGAAAATGGGGATTAAGATTGGGTGCCCCATGTGAGACATGGATCACGTTCAACCTGATTAGCTTCTATCTATACCAGCACATAGAGGTGTAATGGATAATGGTCCTGGAAGTCAGAAGGCCATGGGTTCTAATCCCAGCTCTGACATTTGTCTGCTATGTGACCTTAGGCAACTCATTTCACTTCTCTGGGCCTCATCTGCAAAATGGGGATTAAGATAGTGAGCCCCAGGTGGAACAGGGACTGTGTCCAATCTGTTTAGCTTGGGTCTACCCCAGAGCTTATAACAGTGCTTGACATATAGTAAGCGCTTAACAAATACCATCATCATTATTACTATTATTATCATAGTGCCTGGCACAGAGTAAGTGCTTAACAAATATCATAAAAAACAAGTAAACAAATAAACAAACGGGGCATGTGTGCTCAGATTTGTGGAGCCAGACCTCTCTTGGCTTTAAGATTGCCTGATTACTAGAATCAACCATCTCAGGTATTCCCTAGCTCACACTATGACCCAAGGTCTGTATCTTTGCTAAGACATCTTAGGCCACAGCTGCCCAACATTAATAGGGCCTCGGGGGAGAGGGTGAGCCGTGGTTAAATTAGGGAGGGTGTGATTTGGGAAAGAGCTCCAATTGGACTAAAAATGCCAGGATACTTTAGGCTCTGAATGTCCTCCTTGGTATGGGGAAGATGCAACTTTTACACCTGGAGCCTTAAAGAGGTAACCATTGAGTGTCACACAAGGGTGAGTGTCACTACTACTATTCCTCAGTCATCACTCTTAGTCGGTTCCATGGAAACGGAATGCTAAGCAAAAGACTCTCTCCTTCCCCATCCGCCCCGCCCTACCTCCTTCCCCTCCCCACAGTACCTGTATATATGTTTGTACAGGTTTATCACTCTATTTATTTTTACTTGTACATATTTACTATTCTATTTATTTTGTTAATGATGTGCATCTAGGTTTACTTCCATTTATTCTGAGGACGACATCTGTCCACATGTTTTGTTTTGTTGTCTGTCTCCCCCTTCTAGACTGTGAGCCCATTGTTGGATAGGGACCGTCTCTGTATGTTGCCAACTTGTACTTCCCAAGAGCTTAGTACAGTGCTGTGCACACAGTAAGCGCTCAATAAATATGATTGAATGAATGAATGAATGTACAGTTCCCAAAGGAAATAACGTACACGTCAGAAATTATTATTAGGCTTCAAGGCTGTCCATCACCTCGCCCCCTCCTACCTCACCTCCCTTCTCTCCTTCTACTGCCCAGCCCGCACCCTCCGCTCCTCCGCCGCTAATCTCCTCACCGTACCTCGTTCTCGCCTGTCCCGCCATCGACCTCCGGCCCATGTCATCCCCCGGGCCTGGAATGCCCTCCCTCTGCCCATCCACCAAGCTCGCTCTCTTCCTCCCTTCAAGGCCCTGCTGAGAGCTCACCTCCTCCAGGAGGCCTTCCCACACTGAGCCCCTTCCTTCCTCTCCCCCTCGTCCCCCTCTCCATCCCCCCGTCTTACCTCCTTCCCTTCCCCACAGCACCTGTATATATGGTTGTACATATTTATTACTCTATTTATTTATTTATTCATTTTACTTGTACATATCTATCCTATTTATTTTATTTTGTTAGTATGTTTGGTTTTGTTCTCTGTCTCCCCCTTTTAGACTGTGAGCCCACTGTTGGGTAGGGACTGTCTCTATATGTTGCCAATTTGTACTTCCCAAGCACTTAGTACAGTGCTCTGCACATAGTAAGCGCTCAATAAATACGATTGATGATGATGATGATGATGATTATTGTAATTACAGTATTTGTTAGACTGTGCGCCCCATGTGGGTCAGAGACTTTGTCTGAAATGATTAACCTGTATCCATTCCAGCACTTAGAATAGTGCGTGACACATAGTAAGCACTTATAAAGTACAATAATTTATATTGTACTTACATAAGTACAATGTACTTACAAGTACATGCTGAGAAGCAGCATGGCTCAGTGGAAAGAGCACAGGCTTGGGAGTCAGAGGTCATGGGTTCTAATTCCTGCTCCACTACTAGTCTGCTGTGTGACCTTGGGCAAGTCACTTAACTTCTCTGAGCCTCAGTCACCTCATCTGTAAAATGGGCATTAAGACTGTGAGCCCCACATGGGACAACCTGATCACTTTATATCCGCCCCAGCACTTAGAACAGTGCTTCGCACATAGTAAGTGCTTAACAAATACCATTATTATTATTAATAATAACAATTACTATTTGTTAAACACTGTTCTTAGCACTGGGATAGGTACAGTTAATCAGATCAGACTCAGCCCCTGTGTGAAGTCTATTGTGTACATGTACAGCAGACACATTGCCTGCCAACAACAAGCTTATGATCTAGAGGGGTAGACAGACATTAATATCAATAAGTAAATAAAATTATGGAGATGTATATAAGTGCTGTGGGGCTGGGATGGGGGCATGAATAAAGGGAGGAAAGGCAAGGTGATGCAGAAGGGACTGGGAGAAGAGGAAATGAGGTCTTAGGTAAGGCCTTTTGGAGGAGGGATGCCTTCAGTAAGGCTTTGAAGGTGAGGAGAGTAATTGTCTGTCAGATATTAGTGCCATTGCTATCTTCTTTTCCTCTAGACTACAAGTTTGTGGTGGGCAAGGAATTTGTCCACCAATTCTATTGCATCATACTCTCCCAAGTGCTTAGTACAGGGATCTGCACACAGTAAGCAGTCACACAGAGTGACCTGTGGCTTTCGAAGCAGGTCTTTTTGGCTCCATCTCTACCTGTGTGTGTCAACTTTCTGAGTTGTAGTGTGAAATATAGTGAAGTCTACATTAATTGGAGAAAAGGATCAAGTCCAATGATGGTGGAAGCCAAAATATAGTTGAAGAATGCTTTAATTGTCATGAAATAGTGACAAAACTGCATCTCATTCAGAAAATCCAAATTCTCCTATTTAGACGGTCTCCTTCCTATTCAGACTGTCTCTCTCCTACTTAGATTGTAAGTCCCATGTGAGGCGGAGACTGTGTCCAAACTAATTAAATTGTACCTATCCCAGCACTTATAACAGTGTTTGACACATAAATGTTTAAACAAATGCCATAGACTGTCAGCCCACTGTTGGGTAGGGACTGTCTCTATATGTTGCCAACTTGTACTTCCCAAGCGCTTGGTACAGTGCTCCGCACACAGTAAGTGCTCAATAAATACGATTGATTGATTGATTGATAAGATAAAATAAATAAATACCATTGTTGATGATAACAATGATGATGATGATGATTGCTATCAACTAAACACCCGATCTTCAGTGAAGAATAGTTTTGCCAGGGATATTTCTTCCATCTTTTCAATTAAATATAGATATCCCAGGCAGAGGAAAGTCATTTTAATGAAATTATATTTCAAAAACTTGAGCAGAAGGGGAAAAACAATTCCATCTGTTAGAATTTAAATGGTTAACGAGTTCAGTAAAGGAATCTTCTCTGGGCTCAGAGCAGGGGCAAATTGAATACGTTTTCATTACTTTAAGAGGTGGTCTCTCGGCATTTTGTTCAGGGGTAGCCAAACTAGTTTTTGCCTGAGCAATGTGAACTCCTTTACTTCAAGTTTTTTGGTTTCCGTTGCACTCCTTCCCACTGAGCAAGGAGGATGCACTCCTTGCTCTTCCGGGCAAATGTTCACCACTGACTTTAAAATACTCAATCACCTTGCCCCGTTTCTACCTCACTTCACTACTCTCCTACTAGAATCCAGCCCGTACTCTTCACCCCTCTAATGTTAACCTTCTCACTGTAACTCCATCTCATCTATCTCACCATCCACCTCTTGCCTACATCCCACCTCTGGCCTGGAATGCCCTCCCTTCTCAAAACCAACAGACAATGGCTCTCCCTCCTTCAAAGCCTTATTTAAAGCCCATCTCCTCCCAGAGGCCTTCCCTGATGAAGCCTTCCTTTCCTCTCCTCCCACTCCCTTCTGCTCTGCCCTGACTTGCTCTCTTTATTCATCTCCCCTCCCAGCCCCACAGCACTTATGTACATATACTGTAATTTATTTTATTTTTTTATTTTAATGTCTGTCTCCCCCTCTAGAATGTAAGCTAATTGTGGGTAGGAAATACGTCTGTTTATTGATATACTGTCTCCCAAGTGCTTAGCATAGTGTTCTGCACACAGTAAGCAGTCAATAAATATTCATTCATTGTCGTATTTTTTGAGCACTTATTACTGTTTTGAAAGTACAAAATGGCAACATATAGAGACGGTCCCTACCCAACAATGGGCTCACAGTCTAGAAATATATTGACTGGCTGATTTGCTGTGTCACACACTTGGTTGTCCACTCACGTGTCCCTCCGTACGTGAATCTGACCTGTTTCTCTTTCCACCCTGCAACCTCAGTCTTTCCACGGCCTAATTGAAAGAGGAAAAAAAAGTTCTGATTTATAAGCTAGAGAATGCAGAAATGTGACCAAAAACTGAATAAACCTTTTTGCCCTAGCTCGTGTTACTATGGCCACAACCCAGAACCTGGGAGCCAGAGGCCAGAGAATCAATCATCCATCAATCATATTTATTGAGCACTTACTGTGTGCAGACCACTGTACTAAGCACTTGGGTGAGTAGCATATTATGGAGTTGGTAGAAACATTCCCTTCCCAAAAACAATATTACGGTCCAGAAGATGAACTTTGGCACAAAAGCCCAAAGGAGGGTTTCCTCACCCTGCCAGCGGAGAGGAGGGAGGCCAGAGCCAGGACTCAGGATGGGCTGATCCACATCTCCCAGGACAAGCTCAGGATAATCCTGCCATCACCCTCTCTCATGGTACCTTCCCCTGACGCACTCGGTAAAAACCAGTGATTGATTGAAAAATGCCATGGACGAGTTTGTGCAGAACTCACAGGGCACTTGTCCAGGTTTACCACCTTCATATTTTAGGGGACAGGAGAGAACATTGCGTTGCAACACTTGGAATAGTTGGGGAGTAGTGGTGGAAGCAGGGGTATGGATTGAATGACCTATAGGGTTGACATTTTAGGGAAAAGGAGAGAATCTTGAGTTGTAACACCTGGAATGGTTTGGGAGTAGTGGTGGAAGAAGAGGAATGGATAAAATGACCTCTACAGTTCACTTCTAATGTGAGTATGTTCTCTTTGACTCATGAAGTGGTAAACCATCCAATTTTGTTTTTTGCCATGACCCTCTTTTGCTCATCAGCATCTTAGTACAAGATTTATTTCCTCTGCCACAACAGCTATTCCTCAAGGAGTGGACTGTGTGAAGCCTATTGTTTGCAGACATTGAGAGTCTCTGAAATTGCCATGACATTTTTGCTCTTGGTGATGATAGCGGTAAATAGTAATTACAGGTCTCTATTTCTTCTTGATTATCTCTTTCATGCAGAGCGACCTGTGGATTTTGAAGCAGTTTTTTTTTTTTTGGCCCGGTCTCTACCTGTATGTGTCAACGTCCTGAGCTGTAGTGTGAAATATAGTGGTCTATGTTAATTGAAGAAAAGGATCAAGTCCAATAATGGTAGAAGCCTAAATGTAGCTGGAGAATGTTTTAATTGTCATGAAATAATTATAAGGCTGCATCTCATTCAGAAAATCCAAACAAATGCTCTACCTTAACTGGTCAACATTGCAGAGAGAAGGGAAGCATTCAAGGAAGGGGTATATTTAATCCAGATGAGAGAAAGATAGCACTAGGAACACTAATAAGAATAATTGTGGTATTTGTAGTATTTAAGAAGCAGTGTGGCCTGGTGGAAAGAGTTCAGGCCTAGGACTCTGAGGGCCTGGGTTCTTATCCTGACTTCATGACTTGCCTGCTGTGTGATCTTGGTAATGTCACTTCCCATCTCTGTTTCTCAGTTTCACCATCTGTAAAATGGGGATTTAATACCCATTCTCCCTTTTACTCAGACTGTGAGCCCCATGTGGAACAAGGACTTTGGCTGTCCTGATTATTTTGTATCTACCCCAGTTCTCAGTACAGTGCTTGGTCCATAGAAAGCACTTAACAAATATCACAATTATTAGTATTATTATTGTTAAGTGCTTATTATTTGCAAAGCACTGGGATAAGCACTGGGATAAACACACTGCATCAAATCAGACAGATTCTTTGCCATGTGGGGCTCAAAGTCTATGGGAAGGGAGAATGGGTATTTAATCTCCATTTTAAAGGTGAGAAAACTGAGGCACAGAGAAGTTAAATGGCTTGCCCAAGATCACAAAGAAGGCAAATAACAGATGTGGGATTAGAACCCAGGCTCCCCGACTTCCAGTCACCTGTTCTTTCTATTAGGTCGCATTGCTTCTATTAGTGGGACAGGGGCAGTGTCCAAACTGAATCGAGTCCAGTGCTTAGAACAGCACTTGGCACATAGTAAGCACTTTATGAACACCAGAGTTATCATTATGAATCGCTGGAATACCTTAGGCTTAACTACTAGGATACCTTTGACTTTTGGTAGAATAGCGCGCATGGAACATGTCCACCAACTCTGTTGTACTCTCCCAAGCACTTAGTACAGTGCTCTGCACACAGGAAGTGTTCAATAAATACCATGGATTGATTAATTTAGGTGGGATACCTTAGGCTTTACCACCCCGGCCCTCAGCCCCGCAGCAGTTATACACATATCTGTAATTGATTTATTTATTTATACTAATGTGTGTCTTCCCCTCTAGACTGTAAACTCCTTGTGGAGAGAGAACGTGTCTACCGCTTAGTACAGTGCTCTGCCCACAGTAAGCACCCAATAAATACCATTGATTGATTACTAGTAGAACATTTTTCCTATTCTCTTTTCCCATTGAAATAAACAGATGTTCACTGTGCCTCTAAAGGGATGACCAATCTTTTCTGCTTTTCCCTGTTGAATTTATCATACTTGTCATTAGGAAAGCACTATCCAAGGGAGCGGCAGAATAATTTTTCCGAACAGAGCTCTCTGCCCTGCAAGAGGTTGGCTCAGGGCAAGGGTGATCAGCCTCTCCTTAATGAGGTATCCTAGAGTCCAGTAGTAATCCACTAGACCCAGCTCAGGGGCCAGACGTTCAAGTTCACCAGCTCTCTCAACTTTGCCAAAAGTCATTTTCCTACTACCCCTGGGTTAGAGAGTGATACCTTTCCAACATATAGGCCTGAAAACTGCACCAGTCGATCAAACACTAAAATCTCTCATGCCCACTCTTCTTCCTGATCACCATTTTCAGCCGCTCACTCCCTCACTGATCCTTCCTCTCTCCCTTCAAACATGCTCATGTCCACCCATTCCTAAACAACAAAAAAGGAATATCTGGATCCCACTGCATCATCATCCTCATCCAAAAATCGTGATATTTGTTGAGCATTTACTATGTGCCACACACTAGGGTAAATGCAAGATAATTAGATTAGTTACAGTCCTTGTCCCGAGTGAGACTCCAGGTCTAAAGGGGAGGAAGAAAAGATATTTAATTTCTTTTGTACAGATGAGAAAATCGAGGCACAGGAAAGTTAGCATTTATAATAATAATAATAATGGTATTTGTTAAGTGCTTACCACGTGCCAAGTACTGTTCTAAGTGCTAGGGTAGGTACGAGATAATCAGGTAGTCCCACATGGGTCTCACAGTCTTAATCCCCATTTTACAGATGAGGTAACTGAGGCACAGAGAAGTTAAGAGCTTGACCAAGATCACACAGCAGATAATTGGTGGAGCCAGGATTAGAACCCAAGTCCTCTGACTCCCAAGCCCGTGCTCTTTCCACTAAGCCACGCTGCTTCTCATACATATTTTACAGACCCTATTACTTCAGCAGTAACTCATGTACGTATCATCTCTTCCTCCTCCTATCTATAAATTAATTTGAATATCTCTCTCATGATAATCTAAGCTCTTTGAGATCAGGAACCAGTTCTACTATCTCTGTTGTACTGTCCCAAGTGCTTAGTGTAATGCTCTGTACATTGTAGGTGCTCAGTAAATACCATTTATTAACCAGTGGTAGTCATGCCCTGAAGAATGTTTGGAACTTATACTATTACTACTACTACTAGTCTTTGGCTAGTACTGTACCACTACTAGTAATAGTAGTAGTACTACTAGTAGTACTCTAATTACTACTAATAGTTCTTGTTAAGCTCTCAGTGTATGTCAAACATTGAACTAAGCACTGTGGTAAATTCAGGGCTCACAGTCTAAAGGGGAAGAAGAACAGATATTGAATCCCCATTTTACAGGGGAGGAAAACTAGCCACAGAGAATAATAATAAAAATAATAATTATAGTATTTATTTAGCGCTTACTGTTTGTCAGGCACTGTACGAAGCGCTGGAGTGGATACAAGCAAATCGAGTTGGACAGAGTCCCTGTCCCACCTGGGGCTCACAGTCTCAATCCCCATTTTACAGATGAGGGAACTGAGGTCCAGAGAAGTGAAGTGACTTGCCCAAGTTCACAAAGCGGCATGTGGCAGAGCCAGGATTAGAACCAGGATTAGAACATTAGATTATAGTAGATTAGAACCAGGATTAGTCAGGATTAGAAGAGAAGCAGCATGCTCTTTGTGGGTAGGGAATGTGTCTGTTTATTGTATTGTACTGTCCCAAGAGCTTAGTACAGTGTTATGCACAAGGTAAGCGCTCAATAAATACAATTGAATGAATGAATGAATGACGGGCCTGGGAGTCAGAAGGATCTGGGTTCTAATCCTGCTCCCCCTCTTGTCTGCTGTATGACCTTGGGCTTCTCTTTGCCTCAGTTACCTCTTCTGTAAAATGTGAATTAAGACTGTGAGCCCTTTGTGGGTTAGGGACTGTGTCTAACCTGATTAGCTTATATCTACCCCAGCATTTAGTACCGTGCCTAGAACATAGTGAACACTTAACAGATACTTTAAAAAAAACCCAAAAAATCCCAAAATCCTAGATCCCCTGACTCCCAACCCTGTGTTCTTTCCACTAGGCCATGCTGCTTCTGGTAGCCAGAAATTTGAGGCCTCTCCTAAAGAAGTTGCATGTTTGCCATCACCAGTGGGCTCCATCTACGTCACAGGAAGCCTTCTGGGGTTTGGGTAAAGTCTCCTCTGAGACGGTCAGGAGAAAGGGGGATTGCAGAAAAGAATAACTTCATCTTATGGCACCTTGAATCCTCCCTCTGCTGCATACAGAATAGCCACATGGCTTCTCCTCTTTGGCAGCAAAAGGCAACCAACACCCAGACACAACCTCCACTTGGCCGCGTTATTTCGTGTCTGTCATTTATTGTTTAGCTTTTGTCTTTTTTATTGATCTCCCCCTGCCTCTTCCCCTAGGTGGTCCGCGGGTAACCATGGAAACGGGGATGGGGGCGAGGCTTGGTGACATCCATAATTGCAGTATCAATGCAGTATCAATGCCCTCCGGATCATGTTTGAAATGCACAACAGCACTGGGGAAGCGCTAGTGTTCAGGCAGAGATTGTCATGGGGGGCGGCAGAGTAATATTTCCGCAATCGCTCCAGTTTATTTCAAGAGTGAGATCCTTTCAGTCAGACTTCCTGGGACTAATCGTGTTGCAATATCTGTCTCTGTTTCTCAGGAGCGCTAACAATCCGATGCGTAAAATGATTCCGGGTGCCAGCAGGCTATAAGGGAGAGTCCCAGCAAAATTCCAGGCAGCAGCAGGAAAGGGCAGAGGGGAACCAGGAGATGGAACTGGAAGTCAGTAGCCAACTTAGTTTTCCTCTGTTCAATGCTGTAATTCCCCTTGCTTCAGTCGCACAGATACTTTGGGGCTTAATGCAGCAAATGGCCTCATTTTTTGAGCTCTCTCAATGGTGCTAAAAAGCAAGGCTGCAGAGTGTTTGAGAGAGAGACAGAGAAAGCTGAGGATTGTGTCTACCACCTCTGTTGTACGGAAGCAGCATGATATAGTGGATAGAACATAGGCCTGGGCGTCAGAAGGTCATGAGTTTTAATCCCGGCTCTGCCACTAGTCTGTTGTGTGACCTTGGGAAAGTCACTTCACTTCTCTGGGCCTCAGTTACCTCATCTGTGAAATGGGGATTGAGACTGTGAGCCCCATGCAGGACAGGGACTGTGTCAAAACTGATTTGTATCCACCCCAGTGCTTAGCATGGTGCCTGGCACATAGTAAGCATTCTCTATCTCCCCCTTCTAGACTGTGAGCCCACTGTTGGGTAGGTACTGTCTCTATATGTTGTCAACTTCTACTTCCCAAGCGCTTAGTACAGTGCTCTGCACACAGTAAGCATTCAATAAATATGATTGAATGAATGAATGAGTTTAACAAAATAACAATTAGTATTATTATTATTATTGGCGTTAAGGCAATAGAGGCAGGTGAGTTTTTTTATTAATGGAATTTGTTAAGCCCTTACTATGTGCCAGGCACTGTTCTAAGCACTGGGGTAGATGCAAGCTAATCAGGTTGGACACAGTCCCTGTCCCACATGGGGCTCACACTTTTAATCCCCGTTTTACAGATGAGGTAAATGAGGCTCAGAGAAGTGCAGTGACTTGCCCAGAGTCACACAGCAGACAAGTGGCGGAGCCGGGACTAGAACCCAGGCCCTTCTGACTCCTGGGTTGTATCCACTAAGCTATTCTGCTCCCCAGGTATGGAAGACCTTTTTGGCTCCCACACGAGCAGGGCTGCGAACGACTTCCCCAGGGCTTCCCTTGGGGTCACGGTGTCTCCAGGGTGATCTCAGAGCCTGGGCTGTGCGACAGGGTGAAGCATCCTGATTCAGCAGGGGTGAGCACCCATGCTGGTCAGCACTTTGCCCTCCTCTGGGTGACCAGACAGATGTCTGGCTGCCCAGCTGCCCAACCTAGATCTTGGATGCCCTGAGCCAGTGGAGTCTCTCAGCCTCTATCCTGGCAAATCCACCAAGCCAGGCCTCCTCTTTCCCTGCCCCGAGGGTTCCTAACCCATGGACATCTTGTGGAAACCCCTGGAAGTAGATCCTCCTCTCCTGCAGGGACACTGGGATCCCCTTCTCTCTTCACAGCTCTAAAGCCAAACTGACTTCCCTTCTGAATTGCCCCTTTGTCCTGTTTATGCCAGAAAATTCTGCCCATTTTTCAGCTGGTGGGTCTCCTGGCTGGGGTGACTGGGGCACTCGATGATTTTGTGTCCGGGATTTTAATGCTAAACATTCAGTCTTCCTCTACCTCAGATCCAGTTGCTGAGTTCCACCACTGAGAAGTAACGCCTGTGTTTAGAGGGATCTGGGAAGAGAATTCATTCAATCACTCAATCGTATTTATTGAGCGCTTACTGTGGGCAGAGCACTGTACTAATCAATCAATCAATCAATCAATCAATCAATCGTATTTATTGAGCGCTTACTGTGTGCAGAGCACCGTACTAAGTGCTTGGGAAGTACAAGTCGGCAACATATAGAGGCGGTCCCTACCCAACAACGGGCTCACAGTCTAGAAGAGAATGCTCTATGGCTCAGGAACAATTTCCAAGGACTTAGGACAGTGCTTGGCACATAGTGAGAAGCAGCATGGCCTAGGGGAAAGAGCCTGGGAATTGGAGGACCTAGGTTCTAATCCCACTTCTGCTGTGAGTCTGCTGTGTGAACTTGGACAAGTCACTTAACTTCTCTGTGCCTCAGTTTCTGCAGCTGTAAAATGGGAATTGAATACCTGTTCTCTCTCCTACTTAGACTGTGAGCCCCTTGTGGGTCAGGGACTGTGTCCAACCTGATTAACTGGTATTTACCCCAGCGCTTAGAGCAGTGCCTGATACATAGTAAGTGCTTAACAAAGACCATAACAATAATATGAATAATGATAATTGTGGCATTTGTTAAGCACTTACTGTGGGCCAGGCACTGTTCTAAGGAGTGGGGTGAATACTGTTGGGTAGGGACTGTCTCTACATGTTGCCAATTTGTACTTCCCAAGTGCTTAGTACAGTGCTCTGCACATAGTAAGCGCTCAACAAATACGATTGATGATGATACAAGCAAATTGGGTTGGACACAGTCCCTGTCCCACATGGGGCTCACAGTCTTCATCCCCATTTTACAGATGAGGGAACTGAGGCCCAGAGAAGTAAAGTGACTTGTCCAAGTTTACCCAGCAGACACGTGGCAGAGCCAGGATTAGAATTGAGATCTTTCTGATTCCCAATCCCTTGCTCCCTCCACTAGGCTACACTGCTTCCCTAGGCCTCATTCCCTCCATCTCTCTGCTACCTCCCTCCAGGGCCCAGGTGAGCTGAACCAACAGGTGGTCCATGCAGACAGCCCCACCCTCACCCCCCAGTCCAAACCCGTCTGCCTCTCCACTCCCGGGCTACCCAGAGACCCTCCTAACTGTCTGCAACCACCTCCTCTGCTGCCCCAGAGCCAGCACACTGCAGCAACTAGCCACTTCAGCAGATGGCTGATCAGAGCCAAGAGGAGGAAGGAAAGCCCTTCTCACTTGAGTTTTCCAATTTGGCTCAGAGACTGGCCATCTGAACGTCTCTGGGGGTGAGAGAGAGAGAGAGATAGGCCAAGAAATCTTTGGTCGCGGGGTTGTGGAACTGATGCAAAAAGACTCTGAGTTGGTTTGGGGTTCTGTTTACAATTTTGTCTGTCATTTCCTTTCATGGTATCACCAAAGCACTCCCAAATCCCCATAGATAATAATAATAATTGTGGTATTTGTTCAGTGCTTACTATGTACCAGGCACCGTGCTAAGCACCGTGGTGGATATAAGCAATTTGGGTTGGACGCAGTCCCTGTCCCACATGGGGCTTACTGTCTCGATCCCCATTTTACCAAAGAGGTAACTGAGGCCCAAAGGATTTAAGTGACTTACCCAAGATCACACAGCAGACAAGGGGCAGAGCCAGAATTAGAACCCAGGTCCTTCTGACTCTCAGGCCGGTGCTCTAGCCACAAACCACACTGCTTCTTTGACAGTACCACCAATACCATCTCTGTTCTCTTTTCCCCATTTCCTTATTCCTTCATGCCACTCAACTCTCTTTCATGAATTTCCTTGCATGGTGGTACCAAAGCACCCCACAATCCCCACAGCTAATAGTAATAAATGTAATACTTGTTAAGCGCTTACTGTGTGTCAGTCACTGTACTAAGTTCTGAGGTGGATACAAGCAAATTGGGTTGGACACAGTCCCTGTCCCACATGGGGCTCACACTCCCCGTTTCACATACGAGGCAACTGAGGTCCAGAGAAGTGAAGTGATTTGCCCAAGATCACACAGCCGACAAGTGGCAGTGTGGGAATTAGAACCCAAGTTCTTGTGACCCCCAGACTCATGCTCTGTCCATTAGGCCACACTGCTTCTCTGACTAGTCCATTATTTGTATCTCTCTTCTCTTTTCCCCTGCCTCTTGACCCCTGCTCCTCATCCCTTCATGCCACTCATCCCTCCTCCATGAAATCAGACTGGTCCAGGCTGGAAAGAGCACTAATTAGGCTCACCCTTCATTCATTCATTCATTCAATCGTATTTATTGAGCACTTACTGTGTGCAGAGCACTGTACTAAGCGCTCAATAAATATGATACGCCCTTGGCTTGCCAGTCTTGATTGTGGCAAATCAAGACAAATAGGCCTCTCAGTGGAGGCTTTTAGGCTGTCTTGGATTAACTCTTACAGAAGAGTGACTACCAGCTATTGAGCTGTTCTTTCTCTCTGCCCCAGGTTTTCTCTTTGTCAGTGAGCAAAGTGGTTTCATTTGTTCTCCTGGCAGTGCTGTGGTGGTAGATAGGGCCTTGATTGAACACACTTTAGATGCAATGCACTATAATAAGCACTTAGAATGGTCATATGAATGGGGTCCATATGGATTTATAGCATGGAGTGAAGTCCTTAGTTCAGTCAGTATTTCTCCCATCTCTCTGGCTTTAATATCTCACCGTTGAATGCCTATAATAATACATTATAATAATAACAAAATAAATGGTATTTGCTAAGCATTTGCTATGTTCCAAGCATTGTACCAAGCACTGGGGTAAATACAAGATAATCGGGTTCCATCTGGGGCTCACAGAGTAAGTGAGAGGGAGAACGGGTACTTGAGCCCCCAATTTGCAGTTGAGGGCACTGAGCAACAGAGAAATTGAGTGACTTGCCCAGAGTCACACAGCAGGCAATTGGCAGAGTCAGGATGAGAACTCAGGCCCTGACCCTCAGGCCTGTGCTGTTTCTACTAGGCCACACTGCATATGTTTCGTAGGTGGTTTCTCAGGGGCTGGGTTTTGGGAATGTCCTATGCGTCTTAATCACTAAGAGCTATCAATCAATCAATTGTATTTATTGAGCACTTACTGTGTGCAGAGCACTGTACTAAGCGCTTGGGAAGTCCAAGTTGGCAACATATAGAGACGGTCCCTACCCAACAGTGGGCTCACAGTCTAGAAGGGGGAGACAGAGAACAAAACCAAACATATTAACAAAATAAAATAAAATAGAATAAATAGAATAGATATGTACAAGTAAAATTAATAAAATAATAATAATAGTAATAATAATAATAATAATAATACGTTGCTGTTGTTGATGTAGTTCTTGTTTTGCTGCAAGGAGTTTTTCAATCTGAGTAATCTTCCCAGAGTCAGTCCAGATAGCTTGCCTGATTGGAAAGTTTTGGAGACTGCCCTTAGGTAGTTTTTGATGGTCACCTTTAGCTGTGACTACAGCATTCATTCATTCAATCATATTTATTGAGTGCTTACTGTGTGCAAAGCACTGTACTAAGTGCTTGGGAGAGTAAAATAATACAATAAACGGACATATTCCATACCCACAATGAGGTCACAGTCTAGAGGAGGACAACAGACATTAACATAAATTAATAAACTACAGATATGGACTTAAGTGCTGTGGGGCTGGAAGGAGAAAGCTGAATAAGGGAGGCAAGACAGGGCAACGCAGAAGGGAGTGGGAGAAGAGGAAAGGAGGGCTTATTCAGGGAAGGCTTCTTGGAGGAGATTGCCTTCAGTAAGGCTTTGAAGGCTGGGTAGAGTAATTCTGGCTCAGATCCTGCCAGCTTTAGCTTTTTGGTCTCCTGAGGGCAGAGGCCGAATTGCTGTCTCCCACCAATGATGCGCGATGCACTCAGGTCACACCACCTGCGGAGCCAACTCGTTGATGTCATCTGCCAGCTCGGTGCCAACTGGGAGGTGTCGGGGACAGGGGCCCGCTCCTGGCCCATGACTGCTGTCGCTAGGGAGATGATCCGGCTCTGGACCTGCTGCAGCGATAGCAGCAGCAGAACTCTAGAGCCGTCACTGCTCCCCGGATTTGTGGCTGTGAAAGCCCCCGGAGGGGATTCCATGCTGACCCCCACCTGGAAAAACCACCGGGCCCCAGGGAGCCACCCATTCCCTCAAAAATGGTCACGTGGCAGAGCTGGGACTCAAACCCAGGTCTTTTTCCTCTCAGCTTGCTGCTCTTCCCACTAGAGAAGCAGTGTGGCTCAGTGGAAAGAGCCCGGGCTTTGGAGTCAGAGGTCATGGGTTCGAATCCCGGCTCCACCACATGTCTGCTGTGTGACCTTGGGCAAGTCACTTAACTTCTCTGAGCCTCAGTTACCTCATCTGTAAAATGGGGATTAAGACTGTGAGCCCCACGTGGGACAACCTGATCAGAGAAGCAGCGTGGCTCAGTGGAAAGAGCCCGGGCTTTGGAGTCAGAGGTCATGGGTTCGAATCCCAACTCCGGCACATGTCTGCTGTGTGATCTTGCGCAAGTCACTTAACTTCTCTGTGCCTCAGTTACCTCATCTGTAAAATGGGGATTAAGACTGTGAGCCCCACGTGGGACAACCTGATCACCCTGTATCCTCCCCAGTGCTTAGAACAGTGCTTTGCACATAGTAAGTGCTTAACAAATGCCAATTATTATTATTATTATTAGACCACACTGCCTCTCCAGGGTAAATGATCTGATCCTTTCCTGTTTTTTTTAATGGTACTTGTTAAGCACTTACTATGTGCCAGGCACTGCACTAAATAATGATAATAACAATAATGATAATGGTGGCATTGATTAAGTGCTTACTATGTGCAAAGCACTATTCTAAGCGCTGGAGAGGTTACAAGGTGATCAGGTTGTCCCACGAGGGGCTCAAAGTCTTCATCCCCATTTTACAGATGTGGGAACTGAGGCGCAGAGAAGTGAAGTGACTTGCACACAGCTGACAATTGGCGGAGCCGGGGTTTGAACCCATGACCTCTGACTCCAAAGCCCGGGCTCTTTCCACTGAGCCACGCTGCTTCCCTACTAGGATAGATGCAAGATAATCAGGTTGGACACAGACCCTGTCCCACACGAGGCTCCCATTCTTAATCCCCACTTTAAAGATGAAGTAACTGACCCACAGAGAAGTGAAATGATTTTCCCAGAGTCACACAGCTGAAAGTGGTGGAGCAGGGATTAGAACCCAGGTCCTTCTGATGACCAGGTCCATGCTTCATCCACTGGGCCACTCTACTTCTCAAAGACCATTTCCTCGTTACCACTGGAATAAAGCAGAGCTGTGTAGCAGATCTGCCCTGTGTAACTCATCCTATAATAATAATGATAGCATTTATTAAGCCCGTACTATGTGCAAAGTACTGTTCTAAGCGCCGGGGAGGTTACAAGGTGATGAGGTTGTCCCACAGGGGGGCTCACAGTCTTAATCCCCATTTTACAGATGAGGGAACTGAGGTCCAGAGAAGTTCAGTGACTTGCCCTAAGTCACACAGCTGACAAGTGGTGGAGCTGGGATTTGAACCCATGACCTTTGACTCCAAAGCCTGGGCTCTTTCCACTGAGCCACGCTTCTCTATCCTATGCCTCCATACTTGAGCTCAGGGCCCCAGGGTCTAGTGCTGCACTCAGTAGCAGCTCCCTGGAGCCCTGCTGATTGTAGGCACAAGACCCCTAGGGAAGCAGTACGGCCAAGTGGTTAGAGCACAGGCCTGGGAATCAGAAGGACGCTGGTTCTAATCCCCGCTCTGCCACTTTGGGCAAGTCACTTCACTTCTCTGAGCCTCAATTACCTCATCTGTATAATGGAGATTAAGCGTGTGAGCCCCATGTGGGATGGGGACTGTGTATAACCTGATTAGTTGTATCTACTCCAGTGCTTAGAACAGTGCCTGACATACACTAAGTGCTTAACAAATATTGTCATTATTAAAGGCCGATCATTCTGGGAGGATTTCCTGGGCCAACTGGAGGCCTGAGCCTGGTGCTGTGGAGCTCAAGAAGAATGAAGGCCCAGAGTTCCCCAGAATGAGGCCTGATTTATTTTTGCTGCTTTGGAGTCATTCCTAACCTTCCCATGCTGCTGCCAGGATGGAGTGGTCTTCCTGTGGAGGGGAAGGAGGCTGAGCTGCTGCCTATGGAGTTTCCAGAACAAAGAACAAAGAGTGTTTATTTGGCTGGGACTGTGGTCCTCAGTCCTAGGACCGGTGTCTGATGTCCACCCAATTGCTCCAAATGGTCTCCTACTGAATTGAGAGGTAAGTCAGTTTCCAAAGTCATCTCTCTCTTCTTTCTCTCTCTCTTTTCCTCTCTCTTTCTCACTCCCTTTCTTTCTCATTCTCTCTCTTACTCTCACTTTCTCTGTCTCCCCCTCTCTTCTCTCTCTCACTGTCTCTCCCTCAATCACTCTCTCTTTAATCAATCAATCTTATTAATTTAGTGCCTACTGTGTAAAGAGTACTGTACTGTAGACCACACTGCCTCCCCAGTGTATCTGGTCTGATCTTTTCTTTTTTTATTTTAATGGTACTTGTTAAGCACTTACTATGTGCCAGGCACTGTACTAAATACTGGGATAGATGCAAGATAATCATGCAAGATAATCAGTCAATCAATCAATTGTACTTATTGAGTGTTTACTGTGTGCAGAGCACTGTACTAAGCACTTGGGAAGTACAAGTTGGCAACATATAGAGACAGTCCCTACCCAACAGTGGACTCACAGTCTAAAAGGGGTAGACAGAGAACAAAACCAAACATACTAACAAAATAAAATAAATAGAATAGATATGTACAAGTAAAATAAATAGAGTAATAAATATGTACAAACATATATACATATATACAGGATGGACACAGTCCCTGTCCCACATGGGGCTCCCAGTCTCAATTCCCATTTGAAAGAAGAAGTAACTGAAGCACAGAGAAGTGAAGTGATTTGCCCAGGGTCACACAGCAGACAAGTGGTGGAGCAGGGATTGTTGGGAGAATATAATACAATGGAGTTGGTAGACATGTCTTCTGCCTATAAGGAGATTACAGTCTAGAGGGTCTCTTTCTCTCTCCCTCAGAAAACAGAAGTAGGATCTAGTTCAGGGGCTGTAACTTCAAGGAGTGAGCATTGTTTTTGTGATAATTTTCCATTAAAGGCAGGGTGTCTTTCTCATACAGGCAAATGGATGAATGCTCCTCCTGTCTCTTCCCAAGATTTGCAAATCTGGTCTCCTGGCTCAATGCCTTGGCTCCAAAGTATCTTGAGCTGATCCAGATTTTGAAAATTACCATTTTGACCCTAAATCTGAGTATCTTACACCAAATGTGTGGCTAAGCCTGGAAGTCAAACCCATCCAAGGGTACCCGGGTTGGAGAATGTAAGCACCTTGTAGGCAGGGGATGTGTTACTCGCTATGGGGGGGGGACCGTATCTACCAACTCTTTGGTGTTGTACTCTCCCAAGTGCTTAGTACAGTGCTCTGCATACAGTAAGCTCTCGATAAATAACATTAATTGGTTGATTAGTCTGTGTTTCCCAGCAGGAAGTGGGCATTCGGTAAATGCTAATAATAATCACTGTGGTATTTGTTGAACACTTACTATATGCCTACAAGATAATCAGTTTGGACACAGCCTCTGACCCACATGAGGCTTACAGTCAAGGGGGAGGGAGAATTTAATTCCCATTTAAGGAACCGAGGCACGGAGAGTCAATCGACCAATCGGTGGTATTTATCGGGCACTTACTGTGTGCAGAGCACTAGAGAAGCAGCGTGGCTCAGTGGAAAGAGCTCTGGCTTTGGAGTCAGAGGTCACGGGTTCAAATCCCGGCTCTGCACATTGTCAGCTGTGTGACGTTGGGCAAGCCACTTAACTTCTCTGTGCCTCAGTTACCTCATCTGTAAAATGGGGATGAAAACTGTGAGCCCCCCATGGGACAACCTGATCACCTTGTAACCTCCCCAGCGCTTAGAACAGTGCTTTGCACATAGTAAGCACTTAATAAATGCCACTATTATTATTATTATTATTATTAAGCACTTGGATGAGTACAATACCAACAGAGCTGGTAGACTGAAGTGGTCATTGGTGATGATATGTACAAGTAAAATAAGTAAAATAAGTAAAATAAATAAATAAATAATTATTTTGTTATTATGTTTGGTTTTGTTCTCTGTCTCCCCCTTTTAGACTGTGAGCCCACTGTTGGGTAGGGACTGTCTCTATATGTTGCCAATTTGTACTTCCCAAGCGCTTAGTACAGTGCTCTGCACATAGTAAGCGCTCAATAAATACGATTGATGATGATGATGATGGTGAGTCAGGCAGGTTTTGGGGCTGTGATCACCATTGGTTGCCCAATATTTACTCCTTCCTGTTAAACCCCCACTTGCCTGCTGTGTGACCTTGGGCAAGTCACTTCACTTCTCTGGACCTCAGTGACCTCATCGGCAAAATGGGGCTAGACTGCGAGCTCCCATGGGACAGGGACTGTGTCCAACTCGATTTGCTTGTATCCACCCTAGCGCTCAGTGCAGTGCCTGGCACATAGTAAGCGCTTAACAGATACCAACATCATCGGTGAGCCCGGGACTAGTGGGGGCGGTTCAGGCTGGGACATCCAGAGCCCATCCAGGCCGACATAGAGGGAGGAGCTTGGCTGCAATCTCTCTTGGGTCTTCGGGCCTGGGGTTGACCTGCAGCCCAGTGGGCTCAACACCACGGGGATTAGCCGGTGCCAGACGGCCCCTGAAAGATGCCTTAATTTCATTATCAGCAGCCACTTGCACCAGAGCGAGCACAACTAAATGCGGAACAAATAGGAAAGAATGCTGATCCGAGCTGTACAACTTCCTTGGGGGCATATTGGGTGGTAAAACACTTTCTGGGCTGATGATATTTCGGGACTCTTGCGCAAGGCACAAAATAAGCTTGATCAGTACTTTTCTTTCCAGCAAGGTCCCCTCTGGGTACTAGCCTGAATTAGCGATGCTCCTCAGAAGAAGCAGCGGGGCTCAGTGGAAAGAGCACGGGCTTGGGAGTCAGAGGTCATGGGTTCTAATCCTGGCCCTGCCACTTATCAGCTGTGTTACTTTGGGCAAGTCACTTTACTTCTCTGTGCCTCAGCTACCTCACCTGGAAAATGGAGATTAAGACTGTGAGCCCCATGTAGGACAACCTGATGACCTTGTATCTCCCCCAAGTGCTTAGAACAGTGCTTGGCACATAGTAAGTGCTTAACAAATACCAAAATAGTAATAATAACAATAATAATAATAATGATAATAATAATAATTATTATTATCTCTAAATTGCCAATGGGATTGCTGAAGAGGGGCTTGGGTTACCCAGGGGGCTCTGGCAGTTTTAAACAATTTAGACACAATTCTTCCTGTGCACTGCTCTCTGAAAAAGAGGAAAAGATGGGGGATGAGGAGGAAGCACATTGTTTTCCCTCTTGGGTCTCATTTATTTTCTTTCACACCCCTCTCCTTCCCCTTTTATCTGGTCTGGGCCATTGGAAATGGGTCACAGGAGGAGGGCCAGTCTGGTTTTCTGCAGAAGCAGCTAGTGGAAATCTTGAAAGACAGACAGAGACACAACAGGACTGGTCTCCACATGTGTATGAATATGTATACATATACATACACATGTGGAGAACAGTCCTATCCATATATATATGGTCAGTCAGTCCATCATATTTATTGAGTGCTTACTGTAAGCACTTAGAAGAGTACAATTTAACAATAAACACATACGAGCTGTCCACAACGAGCTTACAGTCCAGAGGGGAGCACTTAGAAGAGTACAATTTAACAATAAACACATACGAGCTGTCCACAACGAGCTTACAGTCCAGAGGGGAGGACAGACATTAATATAAATAAATACATTACCAATATGTACGTAAGTGCTTTGGGGCTGGAAGGTAGGGGGATGAATAAAAGGAGCAAGTCAGGGTGATGTGGGAGTGGGAGAAGAGTCAGGGAAAACCTCTTGGAGAAGATGCTTGCAGTAAGGCTTTGAATGGGGGGAGAGTAATTGTCTATTGGTATTGGTTGACTGTATGCAGAGCACTCTGTACAACCCAAAAGAGTTGGTAGAACGGATCCCTGCCCTCAAGGAGCTTATGATCTAACTGGGGAGATAGACATTAAAATTGATTTCAGCTAGGGGAAGTGGCAGAATATAAGAATATGTACAGAACTGCAACTGGGCTGATGGTGGGGTGAATATCAAAGTGCTTAAAGAGTCTCATCTTGTCCTATGCCGTTGAGTCATTTCTGACCCATAGCAACGCTACGGACACATCTCTCCCAGAACGCCCCACTCTCCAGCTGCGATCCTTCTGGTAGTGTATCCATAGAGTTTTCTTGGTAAAAATACGGAAGTGGTTTACCATTGCCGCCTTCCGCGGAGTAAACTTGAGTCTCCACCCTTGACTCTCTTCCCTGCCACTGCTGCCCAACACAGGGGAGTTTTGACTTGCAGCAGACTGCCTTCCATTCGCTAGCCACTGCCCAAGCTAGGAATGGAATGGGTAGGCCTCTGCTTGACTCTCCCTCCCGTAGTTGAGACTGGTAGAGTACTGGAAACTCTCCAGGTGGGACCCTGAGAGGGATAAGAATATGCACAGAACTGCTACTGGGCTGAGGGTGGGGCTTAGTACAGATCCAATTACCTAGGCAATGCAGAAGAGAGGAAAAATAGGGTGGGAAATGGGCTATTAGTCAGGGAAGGCTTCTTGGAGGAGATGTGATTTTAGGAGGGCTTCGAAAATGGGGAGAGTGATGGTCTGTTGATATAGAGAGGGAGGGAGTTCCAGGCCACGGGGAGGACATGGGTAAGGGATTGGCAGCAAGACAGATGAAACTGAGGTACAGTGAGTAGACAGGTGTTAGGGGAGCCAAGTGTGAGGGGAGGGCTGTAGTCGGAGATTTATGAGGTTAGGTAGGTTGGGAAAAACTGTTTGAGTGCCTTAAAGCCAGTGGTAAAGAGTTTCTGTTTGATGCAGAGGTGGATGGACCACTATCGAAGCGTGGCTCAGTGGAAACAGCACGGGCTCGGGAGACAGAGCTCATGGGCTCTAATCCCGGCTCTGCCACATATCTGCTGTGTGACCTTGGGCAAGTCACTTAACTTCTCTGAGCCTCAATTCCCTCATCTGTAAAATGGGGATTAAGACTGTGAGCCCCATGTGGGACAACCAGATCACCTTGCATCCTCCCCAGCACTTAGAACAGTGCTTTGCCATAGTAAGCGCTTAACAGATGCCATTATTACTATTATTATTATTATTCTTGAGGCGTTGGAAGACCTGGAATGAGTGGGGGTTTTTTATTTTGAAAAAGGACCCTTTAGCAGAGTGAAGTATGGACTGGAGGGGGAGAGATTGGAGGCAGAGAGGTTAGTGAGGAGGCTGATGCTGTAGCCAAAGCAGGTTAAAGTGGTGATCAGCACGGTAGCAGTTTGGATGAAGAAGAAAGGTGGCTTCTAAAAATGTTATGAAAGTAGAATGGACAAGATTTGGTGTGTATATAATGAATTATATATACTCAAGAAGCCACTCGGACTAATGGAAAGAGCACAGGAATAGGAGACAGAAGACCTGAGTTCTAATTCTGAGTCCACCATTTCCTGGTTTTGGGGACCCTGGGCATGTGACAACTTCTGGGGAGGTGATGTGGCATAATGGGATAGCTGCGGTCCTGGAAGTTGGAAATCCTGGATTCTGATCCGGGGTTCTAGTTCCGGCTTTGTCACCTGTCCCCTGGGTGGCCTTGGGCAAGCCCCTTAGTCTCCCCATGTCTCAATTTCCCCAGCTGTAAATTGGGGATAATGACACCTGAACCCTACCTCAAAGGGGTGTTGTGGGGAGTAAATAAAAATAACTAATTCAAGGTGCTTTGGTAACCACCTCCACATCAGCAGAAACTCCTTACCATAGGCTTTGAAGTCCTCAATCACCTTGCTACCTCCCACCTCACCTCACTACTCTCCTACTACAGCCCTGCCCTCACACTTGGCTCCTCTAATGCCATCCTTCTCACCATACCACGAGCTTGCAGCCGACCTCCAGTCCACATCCTGCCTCTGGCCTGGAACACCCTCCCCCGCCATATCTGACAGACAATTACTCTCTCTGCCTTCAAAGTCTTATTAAAGGCACATCTCCTCCAAGAAGCCTTCCCCGACTAGCCCCTCCTTTCCTCTTCTCCCACTGCCTTGTGTTTCCCTGACTTGCTCCTTTTATTCACCTCTCCTCCCAGCCCCAAGGTACATATCTGTAATTTTATTCATTTATATTCATGTCTGTCTCCCACTGTAGATTGTAAGCTCATTGTGGGCAGGGAATGTGTCTGTTATACCATGATATTGTCCTCTCCCAGCACTCACTATAGTGTTCTGTATATCTATACTTAATAGACACTATTACTACCTCGTTCTCTCCTGTCCCGCTGTCAACCCCTGGCTCACATCTTTCCTCTGGCCTGGAATGCCCTCCCTCCACACAGCCACCAAACTAGCTCTATTCCTCCCTTGAAAGCCCTACTGAGAGCTCACCTCCTCCAGTAGGCCTTCCCAGACTGAGCCCCCTTTCCTCTCCTCCTCCTCCCCATCACCCACCTCCCTCCCTCTGCCTTACCCCCTTCCCATCCCCACAGCACTTGTGTATATTTGTACATATTTATCACTCTATTTTATTAATGATGTGTACATAGCTTTAATTCTATTTATTCTGATGGCATTGACAACTATCTACTTGTTTTGTTTTGTTGTCTGTCTCCCCCTTCTAGATTGTGAGCCCACTGATGGGTAGGGACCGTCTCTATATGTTGCCGATTTGTACTTCTCAAGCGCTTAGTACAGTGCTCTGTGCACAGTAAGTGCTCAATAAATACGATTGAACGAATGAATATAGTAAATGCCAAACAAATACCAATCTATCAATCATAGTTACTGAGTGCTTACTGTGTGCAGAGCACTTACACTGAGCTCTCTGGGAGAGTACAATATACCAAGGTTGGTTGATCCTGCCCACAATGAGCTTACAGTTTACCACCACAATTTACATATGTATGTATATCTTTATATATCTAATATATATTTCTATCAAAGTCACAGATATTGGGTGCAAGAATGACTACTACTCTTGACACATCAACTCAAATGGATTGCAGAAGGAGGCGCCTGTGGAAAATGCGGTTAGCTTACCTCCCATAACCCCTGGGCTACACTAAAGCAGAGCTTCAGAGCCCCAAACTTTAAAACCTTTTTACCAGCCTCACGGTTTCCTGTTACACGCTGCCCCGTGGTTACAGAACGGAAATACAGGAGTTTCATTGTGGGTTTGCTTAATCAACAAGGGCAGAGGGGATTAAAAATGAAGTTGTCTTTTGGGGCACACCCAACTAACTTGTTTCACCTGAAGTCACAGGTGGCTGACAAAGTAAACATTGGGCTCTCCTCCTTGACCTCCAGGCTTGAAAGCCAGGAGCCCTGTATGGCTGTTGGTGCCTGGATTTGGTTTTGGAGACAGCAGACGAGGGAAATGAATGAGGGCCAGTCTGTCCAGACCCTGGAATGGCTGAACTGCAGGCTGGGAGAGCCTTCTAAGACTTCCACAGCCTTGAACTGGATGGTGAAACTTCACTACTCTCTTGACCCAAGAAAACAAATAGATGCTAACAAAACCCCCAGAAAATCACCATAGAGACAGGCTTGCCAGCGTGGCTCTGCTCCTCTGTCATTAGACCCTTAGCTGGGTCCCCTTTTGTGGCTGGAGCATAGGGGGCCAAGGAGTGTGGAGTGTGTGTGTGTGTTTGATAGGAGGGAGCAGGGAAGGTGAGCAGTCCATTTTGAAGCAGGAGAAGTACCAGGTCCAAAGAGCTGGGGGCCAGGTGGCTCTAATCACTCTTTAGCCCCCTGACTTTGCCTCCCAGCTGTGGTAGCAACTAGAAGGTGGGGCTGCAAGTGAGGGGCAGGGACCTGCAAGTGGCTTCATTTCTGACTCCCACCATGTGTAGCCTAAATGGAGAAGTAGAGCCAAAACATGCAGAAAAAAAGATGTTGTCCCTCTTCCAGGCTTCAGGAGAGTGTGCCTAACCATCTAGAGAAGCAGCGTGGCTCAGTGGAAAATGCCTGGGCTTTGGAGTCAGAGGTCATGAGTTCAAATACCAGCTCTGTCAATTGTCAGCTGTGTGACTTTGGGCAAGTCACTTAACTTCTCTGTGCCTCAGTTACCTCATCTGTAAAATGGGGATTAAGACTGTGAGCCCCACGTGGGACAACCTGATCACCTTCTATCCCCCAGTGCTTAGAACAGTGCTTTGCACATAAGTGCTTAACAAATACCATTATTATTATTATTACTATCTACTCACACACCCACGCACCTATTCATCCATCCATCCAACCAACCATTCACCAGTGCCTCCAGTCCAGTGGTGGTGATGGCCACAGTGGTCGGTGGCCCTGAGCACTGTTGGGTGTTTGCCACCCTTACAGATTAATTCGAGGCCATGAACAGGGCTTTAAATGCCCGGTTCCCCCTCTCTGGCTTGAGAGCCACGTTTGGATGCAAGAAGGGCCAGAGCTGGCTCCTGAGCCATCGGTTGGAGACACACCTGATTTAGGCTCTGGTGTCCTACACAGTTGTCCCACAGTTCAACATCATGAGCTCTATTTTTAATCATCAATATCATTACTGTTACAGTACAGTTATTAATTATTATTACAGTAAGATGCTTGGCACATAGTAAGCTCTTAACAAATACAATCAGAATGATAATCAATTAATCACATTTAGCGAATACTCACCGTGTGAAGAGCACTGTACCAAGCGCTTGAGAGAATATAAGAAAACAGAGTTGGTAGATAGATTCCCCGCCCATAATGAGCTTACAGTCTAGATGGAGGGACAGACATTAAAATAAATTATGGATCTGGACATAAATGCTGTGGGGCTGAGGGTGTGGTGAATAAAGGCACAAATCTAAGTGCAAGGGTGATGCAGAAGAGAGTCGGAGAAGAGGCAAAGGGGTGCTTAGTCAGGGAATGCAAGACTGCAGGTGGGGGGAACCTTGTAGGACTTCCACAGTCTTTACCTGAACCGTGAAACTGCCCCACCCTCTCGCCCCAAGAAAGCAAATAGATGCTAACAAACACCCTGGAAAAATCACTGTAGAGGTGAGCTTGCCAACGTGGCTCTGCTCCTCTATCACTAGACCCTGAGCTGGTTCTCCTTCTGTGGCGCGGCTGTTCCGATTCAACTTTACCCAGTGGTTTTGACCTCTCTGATCATTTCTGCTCATTGGCTATTGGGGGACAATTTCTATATAACTTTTGTTCTGTCTTTTATCTCATTTCTTCTTGCAGAGATTAGAACAAAAGAACATGCTCTGCTTACCCAACAGTGGCTGCGATGGAAGCACACTGTTTTCCTCTATCCTTCCTTTTCTTTTACATTTTTAGCTGAAGTGCCCTGTCTGCAGTCATAGTTTCATTTTCTGTCAGTCAGTTATCCTACAGTCCTTCCTTGGGAAAAGCCTCAAATCTTAATAATGTGTAAAGAATAAGAAAAATAATTCAATACTCTAAGGCCTTCTGATTTTCAATTTTGGGGGAACTCCAAAACTTATGGAAAATGTCTTCCGCTCTCTTAAAATCATTTTCCGGATAGGGGAGAGAGTCTGCTTTTATGGCCTGGCTCTCCATCATTGTAGATACCTGGTCCTGTTCACCCCAAGCCCTGTGGGGTCAAACTGAGGGAATGGATCCTCCTAAGTATTTCATGCTCAACCACAGAGGCTTGTTGTCCTTGAAAAGCCTGGACCCATTCTAAGAATAATAATTATTATAATAATAATTGTGATATTTGTTGAGCACTTACTATGTTTCAGACACTGTTCTAAGCTCTGGGCTTGATATGAGATAATCAGGTTGGACACAGTCCTTGTCCCTCCTAGGGCTCACAATCGTAATCCCCATTTTACAGATGAGGTCACTGAGGCACAGAAAAGCTAAGTGACTTGTCCAAGGTCACACAGCAGACAAGTGTCGAAGCTGAGACTGGAAATCAGGTCTTTCTGACTCCCAGGACTGTGCTGTAACCACTAGACACACTGCTTCTCTATTGATAATAATGATAATAATAATTGTGGTAATTGTTAAGCACTTACAACATTCCAAGGACTGTGCTACACACTGAAGTATATACAAAATAATCGGGTTGGACAGTCCTCTAGTCGGTAAGCTCATTGTATCTACCAACTCTGTTGTATTTTACTTCCCCAAGTGCATGGTACAGTGCCCTGCACATAGTAAGTGCTCAATAAATACCACTGATTGACTGACATAGTCCCTAGCCCAAATGGGTCTCATGGTCTAAAGAAGAGGGAGACTAGGCATTAAATCCCCACTTTAAAATTGGGGGAACTGAGGCACAGAGAAGTTCAGTGACTTGCCCAAGGTCACACAGCAGGTAAGTGACAGAGGCAGGATTAGAACCCAGGTTTGCCGAGTCTGATGCCCATTCTCTTTCCACTGGGCCTAGTTGCCTCCCATCACCCTGAGACCTATAGAAAGGTTATCTAGGATGGATCAGGACCCTCCATAAGGGAACCTTTTTGGGAATACTGAACTAACTCAGCTAGAACTGAGCCAGCATGGAGACTTGCAGGGAGCCACAATCTGCATTTGGCTTCTCTTCAGTTAATGGCCCTGGTCTACTTACTCTGGCCACACCCAGCATCCTGTGAAGTAGGAGAGGAAGAAAGGGGAAGCTAAATTGCTGGGGAGCAGAGGAGCAGGGGGACAGAGTTGGAGTGAGGAACTCCTCCCTGCCCATCCTGTACTCCATACCCTCTTCTTCCTTCTCCTCTCCCCTTCCCCAGAGCCCAGGCAACAATAGGAGCAGGAGGGGTGAAACTGAGTGTAGGCAAGGAAGAAGGGACAGAGATACTATACTGGCAAAGGAAAATAAGGGAAAGTGAGCAGCCAAAGGAGAAATGAGAGAGAGAGAGTGAGAGATTATCACAGTGAGGGACATAGGGAGAGACAAAGACAGGCAAGATGGGGAAAGGGAAGTCTTGGGAGATGAAGCTGTCAAATTTCATTTATAATTTTTTAAAATTCTGCTTTTCACTTATGATTTGAAAATGACTGATCGTCTCCTAAGTTTCCAAATTGAGTTTGCCATTTTTGGAAGAGTCCAACTGTCAGCTCTCTGGGACCTGACCTTCCCAGGAATTAGATTTATTCCCAGAAACCTCTCTCCTCGCTCCTGTGGAGACCTTCTGCTGTGGCGTTTGGGTCTGCAGGCTGCTCAGCACCTGTCTAAACCTACAGTAACAGAAGAGTGGGGCAGGAAGGGGGCCATCAGACCAATCACATCAGGGTTGAGAGGATAGTAGATAAGGGAGACGAAGAGAAACAGAAACAGTCACATAACATATAGCATGAGAGAAAAATAGCAAGAGAGTGACGAGAGAGAGAGAGAGAGAGAGAGAGAGAGAGAGAGAGAGAGAGAGGCACAACCCAGAGGTAAAAATATAAATAAAAAGGGAGGAACAGAAAGACCTAGAAGTAGCATGAGACAGAGAAATAGAAAGGGAGACAAAGAAATAGGCACAAAGACAGAGTAGAAAGAGGCAGAGATAAATACCAAGATAGGGGCAACAGGACTACCTGTACTCATATGCAGGAGCAACATATAGCTGAGGGTGCACAAACGCACACACACACACACACACACACACACTCTCCCTCTCTCATTATATCCTTGTATATATTCCCATTATATCTTTTTTTCTGTCTTTCTCTGGTTAGGTCTCTCTCTCTGTCTCTCCCACTCCTGGCCTGCAGTGGAGCAACAGTAGCAGAGTCTGTGAACTCGTTGTTGGCAGGGAATGTTTCTTTCTATTTTTATACTGTACTCTCTCAAGGGCTTAGTACAGTGCTTTGCACACAGTAAGCACTCAATAAATACAAGTGAGTGAATGAAGGAAGGAAAATAAGAGAAACAGCAACCAGTGTCAAACCCATCACTGCTCCTGGCTTTCTGGAGGTTGTCATCTCATCCCACCCCCGACCGTCCCTGCTGCCTTACATATGCCATCTTGGGCAACTGGTAGGGAACACAGAGACAGCGATAGCAGGGCCGATAGTGGTGGAATCGGCTGCTCTTGCTTATTTTACTTCATCCTGCAGCTGTTGCTCTTCTCTGCCCTGAGGAGCCCTCGGCTTTTGCCTCCATGGTTGCCACTGCAAAGCCTACCATGGCCAGAAGCAGGCTTTCTCCAGCCTCCACCACTTGTCCTTTGGGGCTGGGATCAAGGAGAAAAATCCATGATAATCTCTTCCTCTCCGGCCACTCACCCAGTTGGTAACCTCTCGCTCATGGCGGCTTGGAAAAGGCAAAACTCCAAAGACAGCCAAACTCAGAAACACGAAGCCAGCTGAACAACTTTGTGTTTGGATATTTAAAAACGTTTGGGGAAAGAGAAAGCTTTGGCATACTTCATTCAATCGTACATTCAGGCATATTTATGGAGTACTTACTGTGAGCAGAGCACTGTACTAAGCACTTCAGAGAGTACAATAGAACAATAAACGGACAACATTCCCTGCCCACAACAAGTTTACAGTCTAGAGGGCAGAGTCAGTTCGGCATGGAGCTGATTACAGACAGATTGGGCTGAGTTTCAGTGCCCTCCTCCAGGCATTCTATTTCAGGTCGGGGTGGTGGGGCTTTTCAAACAGAAAGTGGGAATATGTTCAGTTCAGAGGGGCTTTTTATAAGTCAGTTGCAGTGTGGCAATACCACTCTTGCCTTGCCAAAGTTAATTAATGGGCTGGTTCAAGCCTCAATGACAGGGTAAGAGTGGGCTTGTAATAGGCAGGAACTGGTTTGAATGGACTTGCGAATTTGGGCTTTCGTGAGTCTCCAGGAGGAAGCTTTGGGTTTCAGAGAGAAGGGTCAGTTCTTGGTCCTCTTCTGTTCTCTATCTACACTGACTCCCTTGGTGAACTCATTCATTAATTAATTCATTCAATTGTATTTATTGAGCGCTTTCTGTGTGCAGAGCACTGTACTAAGCACTTGGGAAGTACAAGATGGAAACATATAGAGACAGTTAATACCCAACAATGGGCTCACATTCGCTTCCATGACTTCAACTTTCATCTCTACGCTGATGACACCCAAATCTACATCTCTGCCCCTGCTCTCTCTCCCTCCCTCCAGGCTCGCATCTCCTCCTGCCTTCAGGATATCTCCATCTGGATGTCTGCCCACCATCTAAAACTCAATATGTCCAAGACTGAACTCTTTATCTTCCCTCCCAAACCCTGCCTCCTCCCTGACTTTCCCATCACTGTAGACAGTACTACCATCCTTCCCATCTCACAAGCCCACAACCTTGGTGTCATCCTCGACTCCACTCTCTCGTTCACCCCACACATCCAATCTGTCACCAAGACCTGCCGGTCTCACCTCCACAACATTGCCAAGATCTGCCCTTTCCTCTCCATCCAAACCGCTACCTTGCTGGTTCAATCTCTTATTCTATCCCGACTGGACTGCTGCATCAGCGTCCTCTCTGATCTCCCATCCTCCTGTTTCTCCTCACTTCAGTCTATACTTCACTCAGCTGCCTGGATTATCTTTATGTAAAAACGCTCTGGGCATGTTACTCCCCTCCTCAAAAATCTCCAGCGGCTACCAGTCAACCTACACATCAAGAAAAAGCTCCTCACTCTCGGCTTCAAGGCTGTCCATCACCTTGCTCCCTCCTACCTCACCTCCCTTCTCTCTTTCTCCAGCCCAGCCCGCACCTCTGCCGCTAACCTCCTCACTGTACCTTGTTCTCACCTGTCCCACTGTCGGCCTCTGGCCCACGTCCTTCCTCTGGCCTGAAATAATAATAATAATGGTATTTGTTAAGTGCTTACTATGTGCAAAGCATTGTTCTAAGCGCTGGGGAGGTTACAAGGTGATCAGGTTGTCGCAAAGGGGGCTCAGAGTCTTAATCCCCATTTTACAGATGAGGGAACTGAGGCACAGCGAAGCTCAGTGACTTGCCCAAAGTCACACAGCTGACAGTTGATGGAGCCGGAATTTGAACCCCTGACCTCTGATTCCAAAGCCCATGCTCTTTCCACTGAGCCATGCTGAATGCCCTCCCTCCACATATCTACCAAGTTAGCTCTCTTCCTCCCTTCAAAGCCCTACTGAGAGCTCACATCTTCCAGGAGCCCTTCCCAGATTGAGCCCCCTTTTTCCTCTTCCCCTCCCCATCCCCCTCCCCCTACCTCCTTCCCCTCCCCACAGCACTTTTGTATATCTGTACATAGTTACTATTCTATTTATTTTATTAATGATGTGCACATAGCTTTAATTCTATTTTTTTCTGCTGATTTTGACACCTGTCTACATGTTTTGTTTTATTGTCTGTCTCCCCTTTCTAGACTGTGAGCCCGTTGCTGGGTAGGGACTGTCTCTATATATTGCTGACTTGTACTTCCCAAGTGCTTAATACAGTGCTCTGCACTAAGCAGTCAATAAATACGATTGAATGAATGAATGAATAATTTGGGGGAGTAGGGATGAGGGACAGCTTTTGACAGCCAGGGAAAGAGAACTTTTTAAATCCTCATTACGCTTGACTTCAGTGTCCTCATTTGATGAAACAGGAATTGTAGGTGACAGCAGGAAAAAGTAGAATAAGAAAGAAAACAGAACTGACTGCAGGGGGAAAAGAGACACTTGGATGAGACTTGAATTAAGTGGAGAAATGACAAGGCAGAACAATTCACGAAATCTGTTCTTGATGACAAGTTTGGGGAAGGAGAAAGCATTTGGATAAGCTATTAGGAGCACAGATACCAGGTACCAGGCAAGTGAATAACCCAGGCAGGAGACAGATGGGAGGACTAGTAAAATGTTCTGGAGGAAATCCAAGAAGGGATTTTTAAATCAAGAGAGCAGTACTCGAGCTCAATAGGTTTAATTCGTTGTGGTGACAGTACTTCTTTATTTGTCAGTTTGAAGGTTTCTAAATCTGTGTGGATCAATCTTTTTTCATCTGTAATCTTCTTTTCCATTTGTGTGTCGGTTCATGCGCTATTTTTTGTCTTTCTGTCCGATTTGGCTTTAACAAATTCTTTTATCTCCCCCCCGCCGCCTGCCCACCAGCTACTATCTACCGACCAAGACTGTACCCCCCTGCCCCAGGCCATCTGTTTCCCAGCTGTGATGATCATCTCCTCAACTTTCCACTGTCCCTAGGTCAGGTAACCCCTATGCCTTTTTGGCTGGAGGAATTGGAAGGGGTTGATTTCACAGTGTTCTTCCCCTGAGGTGAAGGGTGAGTCTGGAGGCTTCTCTCAGCCCACATAGGGCATGCTTTCTCACTTCCTTCACAGGGCTATTTCATTTCCATCCTTCCAAATTCATTCATTCATTCATTCAATCGTATTTATTGAGCGCTTACTGTGCGCAGAGCACTGTACTAAGCGCTTGGGAAGTTCAAGTTGGCAACATATGGAGACGGTCCCTACCCAACAGTGGGCTCACAGTCTAGAAGGGGGAGACAGACAACAAAACAAAACATATTAACAAAATAAAATAAATAGAATAAATATGTACAAGTAAAATAAATAGAGTAATACATATGTACAAACATATATACATAGTGACTTGAATATAAATAGCACACCCCTCTAAATGTTTATCACAACCAAAAATTTGGTAACCCAGTTTTCTGGATATGCATATGCTAGGTATCTAAGCATGGGGACTTTCCTTTTTTCAGATCAGTAGTTGCCCCAAATCAATCAATTAATCAATGGTATTTATAATAAGAAGAATAAGAATGGCATGTATTAAGTGGCTACTATGTGCCGAGCACTGTTATAAGCGCTTGGGAGGTTACAAGGTGATCAGGTTGTCCCACGTGGGGCTCACAGTCTTCATCCCCATTTTACAGATGAGGTCGCCGAGGCACAGAGAAGTGAAATGACTTGCCCAAATTCACACAGCTGACAAGTGGTGGAGCCGGGATTAGAGCCCACAACCTCTGATGCCCAAGCCCATGCTCTTTGTATCTACCCCTGTGCCTAGAACAATGCTTGGCACACAGTAAGCGCTCAACAAGTACCATACGTATTATTTTTATTATTCGCCTGCAATTGGGAGCAGAGGATGGGTGGAGTTGAAGTGTGATTTTTCAAGATTTTTAGTCTAGTTCTGTAACTCTTCACGTTGTGGCATACTGGATAGAGCATGGCCTTGGGAGTCTGAAGGACGTGGGTTCTAATTCCAGCTCCACCACCTGCCTGCTGTGTGACCTAGGGCAAGTCACTTCACTTCTCTGGGCCTCAGTGACTTCATCTGTAATCACTTCTCCCAGTTACCTCATCAGTAAAACGGTGATTGAGACTGTGAGCCCTACGTGGGACAGGGACTGCGTCCAACATGATTTGCTTGTATCCACTCCAGCACATAGGACAGTGCCTGGCACATAGTAAACGCCTAACAGATACCACAATTATTTTATTATTATTTCTCATGGGACCACCTTCCAAACTGGAGCAGGAGAAAGATGCTCAAATACATTACAGATGGATATGTACGTAAGTGCTCTGGGGCTGGGGGAGGGACGACTATGAAAATCCTTAAGAAGAACTGATCAATCAATCCATCAATCAATCGTATTTATTGAGTGCTTACTGTGTGCAGACCACTGTACTAAGCGCTTGGGAAGTACAAGTTGGCAACATATAGAGACAGTCCCTACCCAACAGTGGGCTCTGATCCAAGTATATAGGCGATACAGAGGCAGGGCTTACACAGAGAAGTGAGGGCTTAGTTGGAGGGGGGAAGGTCTCCTGGAGGAGATGTGACCCCTCCTGCCCCCAGAAGCAAGACCATATTGACAGCCGACTCCTGGGGTGCACGTTCAAAGGAAACCACCATCTTTGGGGAAATAAACAGGGTGTGGATTTGTGTTATGCACAGATAGCTGAGTGTAATTTGATTTGCTGGCAGCCTGCTTGTCAAAGGAATTCCACCGCAATAATGGAAGTTTCATTAAGGATTTCTCTTTAATCTGCAAGTGTCAGACTCTGAGAGGACTGTCGGAATCCATTTTCTCTGCAAGTCGCGCCCTGGGAACGTCTCTGTTCCAAAAACCAAATAAAACGAAGAAGTGTATGCAGTGACAGCTGTGCTCGGTGTGGAATGCTGGAGGAAGCATTATTACCGGAGCTGGGAACTGAAGAAAAGATGCAGGGTAATTGATAGCCCTGCCTTCCTTACACCTCACAGAGTTGCCGTGGCTTAGCACGTGGACCCTCATCTTCTGCCCATCTGCATATAGATTGGACAAAACCGAAGGAGGCCTGAGATATAATAGTAATAATTGTGGTATTTGTTAAGCGTTTACTATGCGCCAGTCTCTGTACTAAGGGCTTGGGTAGGTACAGGAAAATTGGGTTAGACCCAATCCCTGTGAGCCCACTGTTGGGTAGGGACTGTCTCTCTATGTTGCCAAATTGTACTTCCCAAGTGCTCAGTACAGTGCTCTGCACACAGTAAGCGCTCAATAAATACGATTGATGATAGGGCTCACAGATGAGGGAATGGAGGCACAGAGAAATTAAGTGATTTGCCTAAGGTCACACAGCAGATGTGGCAGAGCCTGGATTAGAACCCAGGTCCTTCTGACTCTTAGGACTGTGCTCTATCCACTAGGCCACACTTCTTCTCTAACCCAATCAATCAGTCGCATTTACTGAGCATTTACTACAGAGCACTGTACTAGGTTCATGGGAGAATACAATGCAGCAGAATTAGGAGATGCATTCCCTGCTCATAACGAGTTTACAGGTTAGTGGGGCAGACAGGCATTAATATGAATAAATAAGTCTTTTATAATCTACCATTTCAATTATTTAAATTTAAATCCTTCCATCCTTAGTCTTCCAGATGAGGGTGACCTTGGGGTTCATGAAGCCTCACTCAAAGTGGCTTGTGGGAAACCCATGAAAGGTGGATGGGGGACTAAGTTGTAAAGCAGCATTGCCTAGTGGATAGAGCACAGGACTAGAAGTCAGAAGGACCTGGGTTCTAATCCTGGCTCCACCACTTGTCTGCTGTGTGACCTTGAACAAGTCATTTCACTTTTCCGGGCCTCAGTTGCCTCACATGTAAAATGGGGATTAAGAATGTGAACCTTACGTGGGACAGGGATTGTGTACAACTCAATTACCTTGTATCTACCCCAGCTTGTTTTACAGTACTTGGCACATAACCAGCCCTTAGAGTTGAGGTCAGACCAGGCAGGAATCTGGACGTGCCAGCTTAAACGTTCCCACCCAAGCAATACTGCAGCCCTTAGGAGCAGGGATCTGCTGGGGGGCAAAATTCAATCAGTCGAACAGTGATATTTAGGGAGCACTTATTGTATGCAGAGCACCACACTAAACGCTTGGGAGAGTACAATACAACAGAGTTGGTAGTCACATTCCCTGCCTACAAAGTACTTACAGTCTAGAGGGAGAGACAGACATTAACATAAATAATTTATAATACGTAATTGATAGATATGTACACAAATGCTGTGGGCCTGAGGGTAAGGTGAATATCAAAAACCCAAAGGTCACAGATCCAAGTGCAAGAAAGAGACACAAGGTCCCACATGAGACCCTAGACACAGATCAGGTCCCTGCAGACATAGAGCTGAAGGGAAGCTACTACACTGAAAGCTGCTCACACACTCTAATGCTCACCCAAGGCAAACAACTCCTACCATGTGAGGACTCAACAATGCTGATTTCATCAATACTACTATTACTACTTCTATCAATCATTCAGTCATATTTATTGAGCACTTACTGTGTGCAGGGCACTGTACTAAGCGCTGGGAAGAGTGCAATATAACAGAGTTGGTAGATGCCTTCCCTTCCCACAATGAGCTCACAGTCTAGAGCAGGAGACAGACATTAATATAAATAATGAGTAAATTACAGATATGAACATTACTGCCGTGGGGCTGATAATATTACTACTACTAATAATGATAATAATAATAGTACTACTACTACTACTACTACTACAAATAATAACATTTATGTGCTTACTAAGTGCCAAGCCCTATACTAAGTGCAGTAAGTACTTAACAAATACCATCATTATTATTATTTTTACATAAAGTAATCAGGCTGGACATAGTTCTATTTGTTCTGATGACTTTGACACCTGTCTACATGTTTTGTTTTGTTGTCTGTCTCCCCCTTCTAGACTGTGAGCCCATTGTTGGATAGGGACCGTCTCTATATGTTGCCGACTTGTACTTCCCAAGCGCTTAGTACAGTGCTCTGCACACAGTAAGCGCTCAATAAATATGATTGAATGAATAGCTCATGTTCCATAAAGGACTCTCAGACTAAGAAAGAAGGATTAGGATTTAATCTTCACTTTACAGATTAAAAATCTGAGACCTAGAGAAGTTAAGTGACTTGCCCAAGGTCACATAGCAGGCAAATAGCAGGGTCAGGATTAGAATCCAGGTCCCCTGACTCCTAGGCCCGTTCTCCTTCCACTAGGCTAAGTCCTTCTCTGATAATAGTGATAATAATAACTAGGGCTCTCTCCCAGCCCGTCAATCAATCACTGATATTTATTGAGCACGTGCTGCGTGCAGAACGCTACTTTAAGTGTTAATAACTATGGTATTTGTTAAGCGCTTACTCTATGCCAAACACTTTTCTAAACTCTGAGGTAGGTAGAAGGTATTTGAGTCGGACGCAGTCCTTGTCCCACATGGGGCTCACAGTCTTAATCCCCATCTTACAGATGTGTTAACTGAGGCCCAGAGAAGTTGAGTGACTTACCCAACATCACACAGCAGACATATGGCAGAGTCAGGATTAGAACCCACATCCTCTGATTCCCAGGCCCGTGCGCTTTCCACTAGCCCACACTGCTTCCCTGTCAGTATGATGTAACAAGGGTGGCAGACACAGTCCCTGCCCAAAATGATCTTAAATTCTAGAAGGGGAGACAGACGTGAAAATAAATGAATAAATAAATAAACAGAGACGGAAAGGGATCCCATCTCCCCAGTCAAGTTTTTTGTTTATTTGCTAGGCCAAATTAGGCCATTCATTTACATCCACTGATTGAGAAATACACATCCTGGAACCTGGATTGACTTTCAGTTTTCAGTAAGGAACCTCTTGGAATTAAAAACAAAAATCACTAGTAATGTCCAGGGTCAATACATATTTCCGATAACTCCTCTGGGCTCTGTTCCTAGAGTGCAAGAGGCGGGGGTGGGGTTGGGGATAGAGGGAAATCAACTTCAAAAATAGGAGCTATGACACAATCCTTCCTATATCGGGGTGAAACCACATCTCTTTGAAGATGGTGTGAGAGAATCAAAGAAGTCATAATAATTGTGGCATTTGTTCATCTCTTATAATAATGATGGCATTTATTAAGTGCTTACTATGTGCCAAACACTGGGGAGATTACAAGGTGATCAGGTTGTCCCCCGTGGGGCTCACAATCTTCATCCCCATTTTACAGGTGAGGTAACTGAGGCACAGAGAAGTTAAGTGACTTGCCCCAAGTCGCACAGCTGACAATTGGCAGAGTCAGGATTTGAACCCATGACCTCTGACTCCAAAGCCTGTGCTCTTTCCACTGAGCCATGCTGCTCCTCTATGTGTCTTATGCCAGCCCCTGTACTAAGCTCTGGGGTGGATACAAGCAAACTGCGTTGGACACAATCCCTGACCCATGTGGGACTCACAGTCTCAATCCCCATTTTACAGCTCAGGTAACTGAGGCACAGTCAGGTGACTTATCCTAAGGTCACGCAGCAAAGTGGTGAAGCCAGGATTATAACTCTGGTCCTTCTGACTCTCAGGCCGGTGCTCTGTCCACTACACCATGCTGGCCGGGAGCTGACAGGGCTTTCCTCCTGTGAATCCAGATGTCTCCGCCTCTGTGCCGGAGAAGGGGATTTCTGCTGACCAGGAGAGCGACCGCAGGCCTAAGAGGAAGAAGCACTAGATAGGATGATCAGGAGTCCCAGCAGACGCCTAGGAGGGAGCATAAATCTGGGTTTGGTAGCAGGTGAAAGAGCACATTGAGGAAGAAAGAGGAGGCAACACTTTCCCCGTCGGCCTTCCCCGTTCTTTGCGTGGTCTGGCAGGCTCCCTATATGCAATGCACAGACACCGCAGCAGCAAGTTTGGCGTGCTTCAGAATATCTTGAAGGGTACCTGCATTCTAGAACTAAGCTGAGCCAGTTCCAGGAAAACCAAGCAAATCGAGTGTCATTAAAACGAGCTTACGATGCCGTGCCCGGTGCTGGATTCTTCAAGGCGGAGGTGTCCCTGTGGGGCAGGGGAGGGTGGTTCAGGAAGGGTGTTTCCTCCCTCCTGCCCCAGTTCCCCCACCTTGTGGGAACAAGAACCCGTCCTCTGTTCAGTGAGGTGGGGAAAGCTACAACTCCCCCAACCCAAGCACTATCAAGCAGTGACAGGAAGCACATGGGCAATGTGGCCAGAAAGAGGAAGTTGGTCCGCTCAGTCCTAGAGGGCTTTTGTTCTTGGGAACAAGCTGGGACTCCCCTGGCATCTCCAGTTTGGCTGAGTTGGGGGTGGATAATAATAATAGTAATAATAACTCTGGCATTTGTTAAACTCTTACTTGTGCCAGACAAAATGCTGGGGCAGAGACGAGTAAATTGGGTTGGACACAGTCCCTGTTTTCTTTCTCTCTCTCTCTCTCTCTCTCTCTCTCTCTCTCTCTCTCCAGTCTTGCCTCTCCACCTGCCTTCAAGTCATCTCTACTTGGCTGTCCTTCCATCACTTCAAACTTAACATGTCCAAAACAGAGCTCCTTATCGTTTCACCCAAACCCTGTCCTCTCCCCGACTTTCCCATCACTGTAGACGGCACCACCATCCTTCCTGTCTCACAAGCCCCTAACCTTAGAGTTATCCTTGACTCCTCTCTCTCATTCAACCCACATATTCAATCCATCACTAAATCCTGTCAGTCCCATCTTCACAACATAGCTAAAATCTGCCCTTTCCCCTCCGTCCAAACTGCTACCACTTTAATCGAAGCACTTATGCTATCCCTACTGGATTACTACAACAGCCTCTTTGCTGACCGCCCAGCCTCCTGTCTCTCCCCACTCCAGTCCATAATTCACTCTGCTGCCCGGATCATTTTTCTACGGAAATGTTCAGAACACGTCAACCCGTTTCTCAAAAAACTCCAGTGGTTGCCCAGTTACCTCAGCATCAAACTAAAACTCATCAGCATTGGCTTTAAAGCAGTCCACCACCTTCCTACTTCACCTCCTTGTATAACCCAGCCTGCACACTTTGCTCCTCTAAGTGTTAACCTTGTCCCTCGATCTCGCCTGTCTCGCCTCCGACCCCCACACCACGTCCTGCCTCTGGCCTGTACCACCCTCTCTCCTCAAATCCAACAGACAATGACTCTCCCCAGCTTCAAAGGTTTATTGAAGGCATATCTCCTCCAAGAGTCCTTCCCAGACCAAGCCCCCCCTTTTCCTCATCTCCCACTCCTTTATGTGTCTGACTTGCTCCCTTTGCTCTTCCCCCCTCCCAGGCTCACAGCACTTGTGTACATATCTGTCATTTTATTTATTTATATTGATATTTGTGTTCCCCACTCTAGACTGTAAGCCGCTGTGAGCAGAACATGTTTATTGATGTACTCTCCCAAGCACCCAGTACAGTGCTTTGTACACAGTAAGCGGTCAACAAATATGATTGAATGAATGAATGAATAGGGCTCACAGTCTTAATCCCCGTACACAGTAAGTGGTCAACAAATATGATTGAATGAATGAATGAATAGGGCTCACGGTCTTAATCCCCATTTTGCAGATGAGAGAACTGAAGCGTAGAGAAGTCAGGTGACTTGCCCAAGGTCACAAGGCAGACAAGTGGTGGAGGCAGGATTAGAACTCAGGCCCTTCTGACTCACAGGCCTGTGCGCTAACCATTAGGCTACACTGCTTCTCTCGAGCATACTACCTTCCCAAACCCAGAAAATTGTTAACGTGGTGGCATTGTGCTAACTGCTAGGACTGAGCCCGATTCTCCTCCTCATCAACATCATCATCATTCACCTAATGACTGCTGGTTATATAGCATCCGAGTAGACCATTAGGGACACAGCACACGTGGAAGACAAGGTTCCTGCCTTCAAGGAGCTTCCAATCTAATTGGAGAAGTAAGCGGACCCAAAATGACTGTAAGCTCGTCGTGGGGAGGGGATGCATCTGTTTATTATCAATCAATCAATCAATCGTATTTATTGAGCGCTTACTGTGTGCAGAGCACTGTACTAAGCACTTGGGAAGTACAAGTTGGCAACATATAGAGACAGTCCCTACCCAACAGTGGGCTCACAGTCTAAAAGGGGGAGACAGAGAACAAAACCAAACATACTAACAAAATAAAATAAATAGAATAGATATGTACAAGTAAAATAAATAAATAAATAGAGTAATAAACATGTACAAACATATATACATATATACAGGTTTATTGTTGTATCATACTCTCGTGAGCGCTTAGTACAGTGCTCTGTACCCTGTAAGCTCTCAATAAACATGGTCGAATGAATTGCCAAACCCACTGTAGGTAAAAGAGAAAGAGCAGAGAAGTGAATGATAAAATGTAATCAATTCCAGAAATAGATGAAAGAAGAAATTAATGGGTGTACTGACGAGAGCTAACATGACAGTGGGTGTTGACCCCAGGAAGATGGGAATTAATAAGGGAATGTCTTTCGGGAGAGGTGTTTTTTCCGAAGGAGTTTTGAAGGTGGGAGGGGCATGATTTGCCAGATTTGGGGGAAGTAGTTGTTTCTGGCAGGGAGAAAGACATGAACGGTGGGGAGAGCTGGGAAATGGTGAGGGAGATGTTTAGTGGGTTAATGTGGGAGGATTGAAGAGTGCAAGCTCATAAGGGACTAGCTGCCGAAAAGCCTTGAAACTGGGGATTTGATTTTCCGATTTACGTGGGAAGAAATCAATCAATCCATAGTATTTATTGAGCTGTACAAAACACGTGGGAGACTACATTAGGGTCGGTAGACGTGACCCCTGCTCTCGAGAAGCTTCTAGTCTACCTGAGGAGACAGACACTAAAAGTACAGTGCTCTGCACACAGTTAGCACTCAATAAATATGATTGAATGAAATTACAGGTATGGGGAAGCAACAGAGTTTAAAGATAGGTATAGAGAACCATCACAGGTTTTGAAGAAGGGAATAATGTTTTCCAAACAGTAGTCATTATTCCATCCAAACTGCTGCTGTGTTGATGGAGAAGCAGTGTGGCTTAGTGGAAAGACAGAGGTCATAGGTTCAAACCCCGGCTCTGCCAATTGTCAGCTGTGTGACTTTGGGCAAGTCACTTCGCTTCTCTGGGCCTCAGTTACCTCATCTGTAAAATGGGGATTACGACTGTGAGCCCCCCGAGGGACATCCTGATCACCTAGTAACCTCCCCAGCGCTTAGAACAGTGCCTTGCACATAGTAAGTGCTTAATAAATGCTATCATCATTATTATTATTATAAAGAGCACGGGCTCGGGAGTCAGAGGTCATGAGTCCTAATCCTGGGTCTGCAACTTGTCAACTGTGTGACTTTGGGTAAGTCACTTCACTTCTCTGGGTTCTGTAAAATGAGGATTAAGACTACGAGCCCCACGTGGGACAACCTGATTACCTTGTGTCTACCCCAGCGCTTAGAACAGTGTCTGGCACATAGTAAGCGCTTAATAAATACCATCATCATCCCAGCACTTGCCCTATCTCACCTTCAGTTCTCCCAAATTAACCCTCTAAATACCTCACTCACCATCTCCCACTGCTAACACCCATTCACGTCTTTCTCCCTATCAGGAACAACCATCTCTGACAAATACGGCAAACCATGTCCCATAATACCTCAGCCTCCTTGCTGACCTCTCTGTCTCCAGTCCCTCTCCACTCCAGTCCATATTTCTCTCTGCTGACTAGAAAATTTTTCTAAAAAAAATTCAATTCATATTTCCTCACTACTCAAGAACCTCCTGTGGTTGCCCAACCATCTCTGCATCAGTCAGAAACTCCTTCCCATTGGCTCTAACACACTCGATCAGCTTGCCCCCTCCTATCTTATCTCACCGATTTCCTACTACAAACCTGAACGTTCATTTTACTCCTCTAACACCAACCAGCTCACTGTACATTGATCTCTTCTATCTCGCCACCAACCCCTTGCCTACATTCCTGTCTCTGGCCTGGAACTCCTTGATTTAACCCTCATCCCCCTTTAAGACTGTGAGCTCCCCCTTTTAGACTGTGAGCCCACTGTTGGGTAGGGACTGTCTGTATATGTTGCCAACTTGTACTTCCCAAGCGCTTAGTACAGTGCTCTGCACACAGTAAGTGCTCAATAAATACGATTGACTGATTGATTATTCCCCCTCCCATCTTGCATCATCCTTGCACATGAATTTGGATTTGTGTCATTTATTCAACCCCCCTTCTGTCCCATAGAATTTAATAATAATAACAATAGTAATAATAATAACAACAATAATAATAATAATTGTGGTATTTGTTAAGGACTAGTGGCTTAGTGGAAAGAGCATAGGCTTGGGAGTCAGAGGACGTGGGTGCTAATCCCCTGTCTGCCACTTGTTTGCTGTGTGACCTTGGGCAAGCCACTTAACTTCTCTGTGCCTCAGTTACCTCATCCATAAAATGAGGTAACGGTCTTAATCTGTGAGCCCCATGTGGGAGAACCTGATTACCTTGTATCTATCCCAGTGGTTAGAACAGTGCTTGGCACATAGTAAGCGCTTAACAAATACCATAATAATAATAATAATAACTATTGTTATTATTATTATTATGTACCAGGCAGTATACCAAGCGCTGGGGTGGAAACAAGCAAATGAGGTTGGACACAGTTCCCGTCCTACATGGGGCTCATGGTCTTAATCCCTATTTTGCCGATGAGGTAACTGAGGCCCAGAGAATGAAGTGATTTGCCGAAGATCCCACAACAGACAAGTGGTGGAGCAGGGATTAGAACCCACGACCTTCTGACTCCCATGCCAGTGCTCTATTCACTATGCCCCGCTGCTTCCCTATATACATATCTGTAATCTATTTTAATGTCTGCCTTCCCCTGTAGACTCTCTGTCTTCCCCTCTAGACTCTAAACTTCCTGTGGGCAGAGGACATGTCTACCAACTCTGGCAGAGTGTACTCTCCCAAGCTCTTAGTACAGTGCTCTGCGCACAGTAAACACTTGAAAAACACAACTGATTGACTGAAGAGGGTTTTCAGGAGCTGAAACAAGTAACTGGGTGTAGAATAGATTGAAGCAGGAAGAGGCTGGATGAGGGAAGCCAGGTAAGGAGGTGTTTAGAGTATCCAAACTGGGTGGAGAGAGGCCGAAATTGGGTGGTGGTCACACGGGTGGGGGGGAAGGGGCGGAACTATTACAAAATTATTACAAAGGCAGAAACAGCTTGCTCTGCCTCTCCCGCTGCACTTGTCCTAGTAGCAGTAGCGGAAAAAAAAAAAAAAGCAACAGGACTAGGGGCTAAGGGAGATGGTGATGGGAGGGGCAACTCGAGAAAGAGTGTGAGTCCTGCCTGGGAGTCAGAGGCCCTGGGTTCTAATCCTGACTCTGCCCTTGTTTGCTCTGTGACCTTGGGCAAATCACTCTCCTGCAACCCAGCCTTCACACTTTAATCTAGTGCTAACCTTCAAAACCGTGCCTCCATCACGCCTGTCTTGCGGCCGAACCCTAGACCACGTCCTGCCTCTGGCCTGGCACGCCCTCCCTCCTCTAATCTGACCGACAACCATGGTTCGCCCTCTCCTTCCCCTCCCTCTGCCCTACCCCCTTCCCCTCCCCACCGCACTTGTGTATATTTGTACACATTTATTACTCTATTTTATTAACGATGTGTATATAGCTATAATTCTATTTATTCTGATGGTATTGACACCTGTCCACATGTTTTGTTTTGTTGTCTGTCTCCCCCTTTTAGACTGCAAGCCCGTTGTTGGGTAGGGACTGTCTCTATATGTTGCCGATTTGTACTTCCCAAGCGCTTAGTACAGTGGCCTGCACACAGTAAGTGCTCAATAAATGCGATTGAATGAATGAATGTCCCCCGCTTCAAAGCCTTATTGAAGGCTCATCTCCTCCAAGAGGCCTTCCCAAACTAAGCCCCCCTTTTCCTTATCTCCCACTCCCTCTGCATCTCCCTGACTTGTTCCCTTTACTCTTCCCCCATCCCTGCCCCAAAACACTTAGGTACATAGCTGTCATTTTATTTATTTGTACTGATGTCTGTCCCCCACTTTAGACTGTGAGCTCATTGTGGGCAGGGAATGTCAATGTTTATTGTTGTATTGTACTTTTCCAAACAGTACAGTGCTCTGCACACAGTAAGTGCTCAATAAATAGGATTGATTGATTGATTGCCAACTTCTCGGTGCCTCCGGTACCTCATCTGTATAAAGGGGAAAAAGATTGCTGAGCTCTGTGTGGGACAGGGACTCTGTTTCAATCTGCTGATCTTGTATCTATCCCAGTGCTTAGTATAGTGCCTGGCACATATCAAGTGCTCAAGAATGCCATAAAAAAGTGGGGGAACTGTCTTACCTGTTTTCTTGTGTCAACCCCAGTTCTTTGTACAGTATGGGGCACATAGTAAGTGCTTAGCAAACACCACAGTTAAAATTACTATTAACTTTTTCCCTTCCTTCCCTTTGAGCAAGCACATCAGCTTCCAGATGCATAGCGGCAGTGGCCAGAGAGCAGACCATTCATTCATTCATTCAATCATATTTCTTGAGCGCTTACTGTGTGCAGAGCACTGTACTAAGCGCTTGGGAAGTACAAGTCGGCAACATATAGAGATGGTCCCTACCCAACAGCGGGCTCACAGTCTAGAAGGGGGAGACAGACAACAAAACAAAACATATTAACAAAATGAAATAAATAGAATAAATATGTACAAGTAAAATAAATAGAGTAATAAATATGTACAAACATATATACAGGGAGGGTGCATTTGGGCCTGTACCCTTTATTCACCCCTCCCTCAGCAACACAGCATTTTCGTGCATATCAAAAATTTAATTATATATATTAATGTCCATCTCCCTCTCTAGACTCTAAGCTCTTGGTGGGCAGAGAACGTGTCTACCACCTCTGTTGTATTGTACTCTCCCAAGTGCTCAGTACAGTGCTCTGCACGCAGTAAGCACTCAGTAAATACGATTGATCGATTGATTGAAAGGGAAAGGCTGGGTGCTTACGGGAGCGGAGACTTAGTGCCCACCCTTCACTGTTATTGCCACAATTGTGCAATGGTTGCCCCACTACCCAGCTGAGGGAGTAGGCCACCAGGAAGCAGTGTGGCATAATGGCTAGAGCAAGGACCCAGGAATCAGAAGGTCATGGATTCTAATCCCTCCTCCCCCACTTGTCTGCTGTGTGACACTGGGCAAGTCACTTAGTTCTCTGGGCCTCAGTTCCCTTATCTGTAAAATGGGGATTAAGACTGCAAGCCCCACATGGGACAACCCAATAACCTTGTACCTACCCCAGCTCTCAGAACAGTGCTTGTCACATAGTAAGAGCTTAACAAATACTGTCATCATCATCATCACCAGGAGAGTACCCCTATCTGAAGTCGCCTGGGACACCCACCACTCTGTGCCTCCGTGACCTAATCTGTAAAATGGAGATTAAGACTGTGAGCCCCATGTCGGGCAGGGACAGTGTCCAACTGGACTTGTATCTACCCTACCGCTTAGTACAGTGCCAAGCACCATTTTAAAAAAAACTCCAAGGGAATATGACTGTTGCTTCGAGTGACTGAGGGACGAATGTGTGAGCAAAAAAGGAAAGGGAGATGAATAGGGAGAAACAGTCCTGGAATTCAGTTTCGATAGCAATCAAAGGGAGCGGTCTTTAAAACATTCACCTGCAGTATGGTTTAGCTAAACGTCACCTTCAGGTGTGTGGAATTATTAGGTTGGCCAGAGTACTGTACTTGCTCGCTTCATCATCATCATCATCATCAATCGTATTTATTGAGCGCTTACTGTGTTCAGAGCACTGTACTAAGCGCTTGGGAAGTACAAGTTGGCAACGTATAGAGACAGTCCCTACCCAACAGTGGGCTCAAGTTTGCAGTTTAAATCGGCCATACAGTGTGCATGTATCTGCTTAGTTCTTTCACTCCCGACTTTGCCTTCCACCTGCGGTGGGCTTTGAAGGTCGGCGGGGATAAGGGAAGAAAGTCAGGCTTTCTTTCACACAGCTGGATGTGGGAATGGTGGAAGTTGGCTATTCTTCTGATTTTACTCTTAGGCCCCTCGGGGGCCTAATGGTGCTGGTCTCTGTCAACCCTACTTATTTGTATCTGCCATTTCCTCTCCAGTACCAATTCCTCAGCCCAAGATGCTACCCAAAAATTTCCTACTTGGTTGTGCATCTTATAACCACCACCTTCATCCCTTAGCTGAGACATTTAGCATCTTAAAGTCAAATCAAATTAGAAGGGTTTTCCTTCCAGTGGCAGGTGTCTGGTGAAAGTCACCAGTTTATAGGAAATATGGCTCCCATGCCACCTGATCTTCTGTCGTGTTTTCCTAAGCCTCCTATGGGACTGGGGACACTTTTAAAGGATCTAATAATAGAAATCTCCCTAAGATCTTTTCCCCGAGATCTGAAAAATGACGGCTATTTTCTGCCTCCCTGTAGCCTGTGAATAGCTGGGCAGGGGAGGTGTATTTCATTAATATCGCCAGATTTCTCTGGAAGCTCCATAATAGCAACTTTTTTTTTTATCTCAGAGGCGTTACTGATCTGATTGAAGCTGATCTTTAATGGGAACAAGTCCTATTCAGTCCCAGTTCAGGCCCTGGTTTCTTTCATTGGGCCTGAGGGGGCCCCTCTGGAGGAAGAGGGTGGATGCGGAGGTAGAAGTGGGAGTTTGCTTTTAATTGTGCTTCAAGGAAGCCCAGGAATCAAACTTGCCAAACACTACAGTGCTTTAAAAATGCACAAGGGGTTTTCGGTTTCGAGCCTGACTTCGACCTGCAGATCGCAATGAAGCACAGTGGCTCGGGATGCAAATGTAATGTAATGGGAAATACATCAAAAACAGCACCTGTATATATGTATATACGTTTGTACGGATTTATTACTCTTATTTGTACATATCTATTCTATTTATCTTGGTTTTGTTCTCTGTCTCCCCTTTCTAGACTGTGAGCCCACTGTTGGGTAGGGACTGTCTCTAGATGTTGCCAACTTGGACTTCCCAAGCGCTTAGTACAGTGCTCTGCACACAGTAAGCGCTCAATAAATACGATTGATGATTTTATTTTGTTAATATGTTTTGTTTTGTTGTCTGTCTCCCCCTTCTAGACTGTGAGCCCACCGTCGGGTAGGGACCGTCTTCTAGATGTCGCCAACTTGGACTTCCCAAGCGCTCAGTACAGTGCTCTGCACACAGTAAGCGCTCAATAAATACGATTGATTGATTGATTGATCAAAACTCATCCCTTTCTTTCTCACCTCGACATGGCCTCTACAGAGGCTGACGTGCAGTTGCGTTTCATGAGTGGCCAATGCCCACTGGAAAGCAGCTCTCTAGAAGGACTCTCCCTGAGTGCTTAATGCAGTGCTCTGCACACAGTAAGTGCTCAATAAACACCACTGATGGATTGATTTTGTGATCTAGAGACATTCTCCTGATGGATCACTGGCCGAGGGGACACGAGAGGCTAACATCTGGCAGGTCCAACTGGCCTTCCCTGAAAAGAGCAGGACCGGGGGGACAGTGGCCTTGTCCGCCCACCCGCAAACCAGGATCGGGTCCTGAGCGAGACTTTGCCACCTGCGGATGGAGGTTGGTCTAGAAAGTCCAGTGCTTAGAACAGTGCTTTGCACATAGTAAACCATTATATAGGGAAGGGAGTTCAGGCCGGGAGGCAGACGGTCCTCATCCTTAAGGGTGAAGCCGTGAGCTAACAATAATAACACTACTAATAAAATTGTGATATTTGTTAAGCGCTTACTACACGCTAGGCACTGTTCTAAGCACTGGAGAGGGTACTCTATTTTACTTGTACATAATAATAATAATAATGGCATTTATTAAGCGCTTACTATGTGCAAAGCACTGTTCTAAGCGCTGGGGAGGTTACAAAGTGATCAGGTTGTCCCACGGGGGGCTCACAGTCTTCATCCCCATTTTACAGATGAGGGAACTGAGGCCTAGAGAAGTTAAGTGACTTGCCCAAAGTCACACAGCTGAGAATTGGCGGAGCTGGGATTTGAACCCATGACCTCTGACTCCAAAGCCTGGGCTCACAGTCTTAATCCTCATTTTACGGATGAGATAACTGAGGCACAGTGAAGTGAAGTGTCAAGGGCACACCGCAGACAAGTGGCAAAGCCAGGATTAGAACCCTCACCTTCTGACTTCCAGTCCTGTGCTCTGTAATAATAATAATGATGGCATTTATTAAGCGCTCACTATGTGCAAAGCACTGTTCTAAGCGCTGGGGAGGTTACAAAGTGATCAGGTTGTCCCACGGGGGGCTCACAGTCTTCATCCCCATTTTACAGATGAGGGAACCGAGGCACAGAGAAGTTAAGTGACTTGCCCAAAGTCACACAGCTGACAATCAGCGGAGCCGGGATTTGAACCCATGACCTCTGACTCCACAGCCTGGGCTCTTTCCTACTGAGCCACGCTGCTTCTATTCTATTTATTTTATTTTGTTAGTATGTTTGGTTTTGTTCTCTGCCTCCCCCTTTTAGACTGTGAGCCCACTGTTGGGTAGGGACTGTCTCTATATGTTGCCGACTTGTCCTTCCCAAGCGCTTAGAACAGTGCTCTGCACACAGTAAGCGCTCAATAAATACGATTGATGATGATGATGATGATACAAGCAGATCAGGTTGGACACAATCCTTGTCCCATATGGGGCTCACAGTCTCAACCCCATTTTACAGATTCATTCATTCAAATGTATTTATTAAGCGCTTACTGTGTGCACAGCAGTCTCAACCCCATTTTACAGATTCATTCATTCCTTCATTCAAATGTATTTATTAAGCGCTTACCGTGTGCACAGCACTGTACTAAGGACTTGGGAAAGTTCAATACAGCAATAAAGAGTGACATTCCCTGCCCACAACAAGCTCACAGCCTAGAGGGGAGGAGACAGACATCAATGGAAATGAACAAAATTACAGATGTATACATAAGTGCTGTGGGGCTATTGTACTTTCCCAAGCGCTCAGTACAGTGCACTGCACGCAGTAAGCTCTCAATAAAGACGATTGAATGAATGAATGAATACGACCGAATGAATGATGAAAAGGGCAAAGGGAAGAAGTCAGGGTGACCCAGAAGGGTGTGGGAGAAGAGGAAGCTGAGGCGCAGAGAAGTGAAATGACTTGTCCAAGGTCACCCGGCAGACAAGGGGCAGGGGTGGGATTAGAACTCATGACCTTCTGACTCCTGGCCCCGAGCTGGGCCCCAACCCCCCCCGCCCTACCACCTTCCCGTCCCCACAGCCCCTGTATATATTTTTGTACATATTTATTACTCTATTTTACTTGTACATATTTACTATTCTATTTATTTTGTTAATGATGTGCATCTAGCTTTACTTCTATTTATTCTGATGACTTGACACCTGTCCACATGTTTTGTTTTGTTGCCTGTCTCCCCCGTCTAGACTGTGAGCCCATTGTTGGGTAGGGACCGTCTCTATATGTTGCCGACTTGTACTTCCCAAGCGCTTAGTACAGTGCTCTGCACACAGTAAGCGTTCAATAAAAACGATTGAATGAATGAAAAGGAGGTGCTGGGGGCAAGCTGAGGAGAAGGGCAAGGTAAATCCCGGGCTGCCGCATAATGGTGTAGGGGAAAGAGCACGGGCTTGGGAATGAGAGGTTGTGGGTTCTAATTCTGACTCCGCCACTTGTCTGCTGGGTGACCGTGGGCAAGTCACTTCACTTCTCTGGGCCTCAGTTACTTCATCTGTAAAGTGGGGATTAAGCCTGCGGAGCCCCATGTGGGCCTACCTGATTACTTTGTGCTTAGAACAGTGCTTGGCACATAGTACGTGTGTAACAAATAACATCATCATTTTTAATATTACTAATGTTAATAAATGGGGGCCTACGGAGAGATATGCAAATGAGGGGGCGGGGCTGTCAGAGGGAGGACGCATACAATCAATCAATCAATCGTATTTATTGAGCGCTTACTGTGTGCAGAGCATTGTACTAAGCGCTTGGGAAGTACAAGTTGGCAACATATAGATACAGTCCCTACCCAACAGTGGGCTCACAGTCTAAAAAATAGTGATGGCATTTGTTAAGCGCTTATTATGTGCAAAGCACTGTTCTAAGCGCTGGGGAGGTTACAAGGTGATCAGGTTGTCCCATGGGAGCTCCCAGTCTTCATCCCCATTTTACAGATGAGGTCACTGAGGCCCAGAGAAGTGAAGTGACTTGCCCAAAGTCACACAGCTGACAGTTGGCGGAGTCCGAATTTGAACCCACGACCTCTGACTCCAAAGACTGGCAAGCGTTTAAGAGCCCGGCCCTGGGCGTCGGGAGGTCCTGGGTTCTAATCCCGAATTCATTCATTCATTCATTCAATTGTATTGATTGAGCGCTTACTGCGTGCAGAGCACTGTACTAGACGCAGAGTGCCGGCCGGAGGGGGCGGGACAATGCAAATGAGGGGGCGGGGCCGCCTGAGCGGAGGACAAAGGGGCGGGACCATGTAAATGAGGGGGCGGGGCTTGTGAAGGCGAGACCGCAGATGGCCGGCTGGAGGGGCGGGCCCATGCAAATGAGGGGGCGGGACAGTCGGAGGGCGGGGCCATGCAAATGAGAGGGCGGGGCTACAGGAGGCGTGGACTCGGGCAGGCCTACGCAAACGAGGGGGCGGGGCTTGCGAAGGCGAGGACGTAGAGGGCCGGTGGGAGGGGGCGGGTACATGCAAATGAGGGGGCGGGGGCTTGTGAAAGCGAGGGCGCAGAGGGTCGGTGGGAGGGTTCCCCACAGCACCCGTATATATGTTTGTACATATTTATTACTCTATTTATTTATTTATTTGATTTATCAATTTGTTTAATTTATTTATTTTACTTCTACATATCTATTCTATTTAGTTTATTTCGTGAATATGTTTGGTTTTGTTCTCTGCCTCCCCCTTCTAGACTGTGAGCCCACTGTTGGGTAGGGACCGTCTGTATGTGTTGCCAACTTGTACTTCCCAAGCGCTTAGTAGAGTGCTCTGCCCACAGTAAGCGCTCAATAAATACGATTGGTTGATTGATCGATTGAGGGGGCGGGCCCATGCAAATGAGGGGGCGGCACCTGCGAAGGCGAGGGGGCGGAGGGGCGGCACCTGCGAAGGCGAGGGGGCGGAGGGCCGGCAGGAGGGGGCGGGCTCATGCAAATGAGAGGGCGGGGCTACAGGAGAGTACTCAGGGGGCGGTCCTACGCAAATGAGGGGGGCGGGGCTCGCGAAGGCTGTGAGCCCACTGTTGGGTAGGGACTGTCTCTATATGTTGCCAACTTGTACTTCCCAAGCGCTTAGTACAGTGCTCTGCACACAGTAAGCGCTCAATAAATACGATTGATTGATTGATTGATTGATTGAAGGCGAGGGCGCAGAGGGTCGGCGGGGGGGCGGGCCCATGCAAATGAGGCGGGCGGGGCTTGCGAAGGCGAGGGCGCAGAGGGTCGGCGAGGAGGGGGAGGGTCCATGTAAATGAGGTGGGGGGGTCTGCAAAGGTGAGGGCGCAAGGGGCCGGAGGGGAGGGGGCGGGGGCTGCAGGAGAGGACCCAGGGGGCGGCCCTACGCAAGTGAGGGGGCAGAGGGTCGGCAGGGAGGGGGAGGGTCCATGCAAATGAGGTGGGCGGGGCTTGTGAAGACGAGGGCGCAGAGGGCCGGCGGGGAGGGTTCCATACAAATGAGGTGGGCGGGGCCTGCGAAGGCGAGGGCGCAGAGGGCCGGCGGTGGGGGCGGTCCCATGCAAATGAGAGGGCGGAGCTACGAGAGAGGACTCAAGGGGCGGTCCTAAGCAAATGAGGGGGCGGGGCTCGCGAAGGCGACGGCACAGAGCGCTGGCTGGTCATGCAAACGAGGTGGGCGGGGCGGGCGAAGGCGAGGACACAGGGGGCCGACGAGGACGGGGCGGGCCCATGCAAATTAGGGGGCGTGTCTTTCCTAGGCCCCCGCCCCTCCCCGCAGCCGTGCCAGCCGTGCTGAGCTTAGCTGGAGGCCGCCGGCGGCGCCAGTGACAGGTCGGAGCTCCGCTCCGCTCCGCTCCGCTGGGCTGGGCTGGGCTGAGCTCCACGGGGCTGTGCTGGGCGCCGCGGCCGGACCGCACCGCTCAGCGCAGCGCCGCGCAGCACCGACGGAAGAGGGAGGCTTCTCGGTCCCTCCGGGCCCCGTCCGGCCCGAGCCCCCCGGAGCCCCCCGAGGGGCGCCCGGTGCCCGGCGCCCGGTGCCCGGTGCCCGTGCCCGGCGGCCGTGCCCGCGCCCAAGATGGCTGCTGAGCCGGCCGCGGGGCCCCCGGCGCTGCCGCCACCGATGCCGCCGCCGGCGCCGTCGGGCGAGGGCGAGGAGAACACGGTGCGGTTCGCCCGCAAAGGCGCCCTCCGGCAGAAGAACGTGCACGAGGTGAAGAACCACAAGTTCACCGCCCGCTTCTTCAAGCAGCCCACCTTCTGCAGCCACTGCACCGACTTCATCTGGTGAGGCCCTGCCCCGCGACGCCCCGCACCTGGCCCCCGTTCCCTCCTCTCCTCCCCTCCCCTCTCCTCCCTCTCTCCTTCCTCCTTGGGGCGGGCACCCCGCTCCTCCTCTGCCCGACCTGACGGGCACATCCCCCGCAGGGCACCCCACTTTTTTGCCCACTGTTGGGTAGGGACCGTCTCTAGATGTTGCCGACTTGTCCTTCCCAAGCGCTTAGTACAGTGCTCTGCATATAGTAAGCGCTCAATAAATACGATTGATGATGATGATGATGATGACCTGACGGGCCCATCCCCCGCAGGGCACCCCACTTTTTTCCACCTAACGGGCACATCCTCAGGGCACTACACTTTTCTTCCCGGGCTAACGGGCGCATCCCCCGCAGGGCACCCCACTTTTCTTCCCGGGATGACGGGCATATTCTCCTTAGGGCACCCCACTTTTCTGCCCGGGCTGACGGGCCCATCCCCCGCAGGACACCCCACTTTGTCCCACCTAACGGGCACATCCTCAGGGCACCCCACTTTTCTTCCCGGGATGACGGGCATATCCTCCTTAGGGCACCCCACTTTTCTTCCCGACCTGACGGGCCCATCCCCCGCAGGACACCCCACTTTGTCCCACCTAACGGGCACATCCCCAGGGCACTCCACTTTTCTTCCCGGGATGACGGGCGCATCCCCCGCAGGGCACCCCACTTTTCTTCCCGACCTGACGGGCCCATCCCCCGCAGGGCACCCCACTTTGTCCCACCTAACGGGCACATCCCCAGGGCACTCCACTTTTCTTCCCGGGATGACGGGCGCATCCCCCGCAGGGCACCCCACTTTTCTTCCCGGGCTGACGGGCCCATCCCCCGCAGGACACCCCACTTTGTCCCACCTAACGGGCACATCCTCAGGGCACTCCACTTTTCCTCCCGGGCTAACGGGCGCATCCCCCGCAGGGCACCCCACTTTTCCTCCCGGGCTAACGGGCGCATCCCCCGCAGGGCACCCCACTTTTCTTCCCCACCTGACGGGCACATTCCCCCGCAGGGCACCCCGCTTTGTCCCACCTAACGGGCACATCCTCAGGGCGCTCCACTTTTTTTCCCGGGCTAAGGGGGCACATCCTCCTTAGGGCACCCCACTCTTCTTCCCGACCTAACGGGCACATCCCCCGCAGGGCACCCCACTTTTCTTCCCTACCTAACGGGCGTATCCCCTGCAGGACACCCCACTTTTCTTCGCGGGCTAACGGGCACATCCACCTCAGGGCATCCCACTCTTCTTCCCGAGCTAACGGGCACGTCTACCTCAGGGTACCCCACTTTTCAGCGCCTAGAACGGTGCTCGGCACATAGTAAGCGCTTAACAAATACCAATATTATCATTATTGTTATTTTCTCCCGGAGCTAAAGGGCACATCTACCTCAGGGCATCCCACTTTTCTTCCCGGGCTAATGGGCGCATCCCCTGCAGTGCACCTCATTTTTCCCGAGCTAACGGGCGCATCCCCCGCAGGACACCCCACTTTTCTTCGCGGGCTAACGGGCACATCCACCTCAGGGCATCCCACTCTTCTTCCCGAGCTAACGGGCACGTCTACCTCAGGACAACCCACTTTTCCCGAGCTAACGGGCACGTCTTCCTCAGGACACCCCACTTTTCCCGAGCTAACGGGCACATCTTCCTCAGGACACCCCACTTTTCCCGAGCTAACGGGCACATCTTCCTCAGGACACCCCACTTTTCCCGAGCTAACGGGCACATCTTCCTCAGGACACCCCACTTTTCCCGAGCTAACGGGCACATCTTCCTCAGGACACCCCACTTTTTCCGAGCTAATGGGCACATCTTCCTCAGGACACCCCACTTTTTCCGAGCTAATGGGCACACCTTCCTCAGGACACCCCACTTTTTCCGAGCTAACGGGCACACCTTCCTCAGGACACCCCACTTTTTCCGAGCTAACGGGCACATCTTCCTCAGGACACCCCACTTTTCCCGAGCTAACGGGTGCATCCTCCTCAGGCACCCCACTTTTCTTCCCGGGCTAACGGGCGCATCTTTCGCAGGACACCCCACTCCTCCCTGCTGGGGTAGCAGGCCCAAACCCCCTCGGTTGGCATTGATTAGGCAGGCTGGCATCACCCCGCCCGGCCACACCATCGCCCCAGCCCCATGCCAACTTCTCTCCTGTCCTCAGGGATTCTCCCCATCCCCTGCCCTCCCACGAAGACCCCAGAAGGAGCTGGGCATCCAAGTGAGGGACCCCGGGAGCTGTGTTTGTGTGTGTGTGTGTGTCTGTGTGTTTGTGTGCCAACTTAACGCGACTCCTCTCTTCCTTTGCAGGGGATTCGGCAAACAGGGATTCCAGTGTCAAGGTGGGTGTGTTACCTGCCAGGGCCTTCAAATGGCTCTGCAGAGGGTGTGTGTGTGTGTGTGTGTGTGTGTCCGGGCAATCCCAAAGTCCAGCCGGGAGAGGGATTTCAGCAGTGGGATGGGATGGTTGGAAAGTTGGGCTCTCTGCATTGGGCAGGTGGCCGGTGACCACCATCTGGTGTCCAGTAACCACCAACTGGTGCCCGTTTAAAAGCAGTGGGCACCCCCCCATCAGGGGCTCGGTGGGGGCTCGGGGCGAGACACATAGCACATAGTAAGCGCTCAATAAATACGATTGATGATGATGAGGCCTGCTTTCACCCTCACAGTCAGGCAAGCCAGGAAATTGTTTAGTTTGGGTCCCAGCCCGCACCTCCGGTCACCCCATTGTTGGGGGACTGGGGACAGGGAGGGAACAGGGGGGCGGGGGAGATGATGCAGCACTAAACGCTGCACTTCCTGTCACACTGTGGTCTCTCAAACACGAGACGGAGTGTGGTTTCCCCCTCGACACTCAGCACCCCTTCTCCCAATTCAAGGCTATCAAAACGAGGCTTCCGTTTAGAGTCGTAATACTTATTATCCATCGTATTTATTGAGCCCTTACGGTGTACAGAACACTGCATTAAGAGCTTGGGAGAGGACAGTATGACATCAAGCACATTCCCTGCCCACAATACTTATTCCTTAAGACTGTGAGCCCCCGTGGGACAGGGACTGCGTCCAACCCGATTTGCTTGTAATAATGATGGAATACTTAAGACTGTGAGCCCCCATGGGTCAGGGACTGTGGCCAACCCGATTTGCTTGTAATAATGATGGTATTTGCTCAGCGCTTAATATGTGCCAAGCACTTACCAATCAATCAATCAATCAATCGTATTTATTGAGCACTTACTGTATGCAGAGCACTGTACTAAGCGCTTGGGAAGTGCAAGTTGGCAACATATAGAGACAGTCCCTACCCAACAGTGGGCTTACCAGACACCACACTTATCATTCCTGGGCTTTGAAGGATTCAAAGGTCATGGATGCCTGGGCTAGCCTAGGAGGCACTTCCTCCCCCTTTCTCCCAGCAATTGCTCAAGAAATCCAGTGTCAGACAGGTCTCTGAAAGAGTTCCTTGCTCTGGGTTCCAATTTTTTTTTTAAAAATGGTATTTGTTAAGCACTTGCTATGTGTCAGGTACTGTACTAAGCTGTGGGGTAGATACAAGCTGATCAGGTTGGACACAGTACGTGTGTGTGTGTGTGTGTGTCAGTCTGCATTTTACAGGTGAGATAACAGACACAGAGAAGTGAAGCGTCTTGCCCAAGGTTACACAGCAGGCAAGTGGCAGAGCCGGGATTAAATCTAGGTCCTTCTGGCTCCCAGGACTGTGCTCTATTCATTAGGCAACACTGCTTCTCTTGTTCTTTCAAGTATCCTGTTGGTTTTAATCTTGGGCTGTAGCTCCTCTCTTTCTAACTGTATGGGATCTGCTTCCCCCTTTAAGTTGCGGGGCCTTGTTGAGCCTATCCCATCTCTGGAGGGCTGGGAATCCGTGTTCAAGGATCCTCGGACTTCTTCTCCTCCTTCTCCGGAGCCTGGAGGAATCTCCTCAGGCAGCCTTGATAAAATCCATCTTGGAGAACCCCGATAGGGCCGTGGACCCTCTTGTTCTATTTAAAATGGGAAATCAGATTGCAGCCTTCTTGCAGGGGAGTTATTTAGCTCATTTCAGAACCCAAGTGATGTTATTGAATTCTTAAAATCTGGTAAAATGCATGCTTATGTAATTAGATTAATCATCTTGGGCAACACTTGCTTTCCATCATCCCCAAGGAGGGTCTGATTTGCTCTTTGGGGCTAATCACTTGTTTGAGGGGGCTTTTATTTTTCATCTTTATTTTCAAAGAAATTAGTGGAGATTGGTGATAAGCACCTGACAATTGGGATTTATGATTATTTTGATGTAAGGAAAAATGTAGAGGGGGACCTTATCTGTAGGAAAATGCAGGATTATAGTTTCCCTTTTGCATTCATTATGGGCAGGGAACATGTCTGCAAATTCTGTTGTCCTGTACTCTCCAAACACTTAGGACAGTGCTCTGTACATAGCAAGCACTCAAATACCACTGATTCAGTGATTTGATTTTTTAAGGGGTGGTGTGGTTAAGTTTTTAGGGTTGATTCCTTTATCTTTTCTTGAACCTTCTCAAACATCTGATTCCAGTGTTCCAAAGCACTTGAGGGAGGCAATTTTGAATGATTGGGGTGGCTTGCCTTAACAATATTATGGGGGAAATCTCTTAAATGCCACTAGCTGGGGAGTCGGAGGAGAGCTGTTTTACCAGACCTCCTATGGCTAACTGAATTCTCCTTCCTCTGTAATTCTAACATCAGGTGAGGGGATTCAACATCAATTTATGAAAGCAAAACTATTTAAGCAGTGGGTCGGAGCTTTGGCTGATATTCCAGATTTTGCAGCTATTTTTCCTCTACCCTCCTAGTGGTTGTGGGCTATTTTAAGGACCAATACTTTCCTTTTGCAGCCCTGCTTTAGAATCATCTTTCATTTAGTTTTTGAGAGGTTTAGTTTTTACACGGCTGGTCTTCTAATCCACCTGTTTTCTTACTAATACTGAATGCAAATGATGACAGTGAAAAAATCTGAAAGCAACAGGTGTTGGATATCTGAAGTCACCTTGGAAGCTGCAGGGCTGGGATTGCCTAGGCAGTGCTTTTCTGCTTCAAAAACAGCGACATTCTATTTGGGGCCCTTGGAAATCCTAGGTCGGTGAAAAGCAGGATTTTCTAAAATTCGTTATTCTTTTTTGAAGTGGAAATCAATCAGTTCTTCCACTTTTCGTTCTATAAATCTGTATAGGTACACAGCTGAGCAGATGTAATATTAATTTATGGACTCCCCCCCCACACTATAATTATAATTGTGGTATTAAATGTTTTTCAAGTGTCTAAACACTGGAGTGCAAACAGTGTAATCAAATCAGATATAGTGCCTGCCTCGCAGTTGTTTCTTCCCACTTGACAGATGAGGAAGTTGAGGCTCAGAGAGGTAAAGTGACTTGGCTTGGGTCACATAGCAGGCCAGAGGCAGAGCAACGCCTAAATGTAAGTCTGATGTTCTTTCCATTAGGCCATTCTGCCTTTTTACTAGTATTCCTTTAATCTGCTTATATGAGAAGTGGGAGCCCAAACTTCATAGTTTTCCTTTACATTCCACCTCTATTTTATCAGGGCCAATGCAGAGCGGTGGTGGTGGTGGTGGTGGTGGTGGTGTGTGTGTGTGTGTGTGTGTGTGTGTGTGTGTGTGTAAAAATAAGCAGGTCAAAGCTGCTTTAATTATCCCCATCCTCATTATTAATCTTGTGGATGACAGCAGTGGGGATCGCTCACCCCTCACAAAGTGGACATGTCCCCTAATTCTCTGTGTTTTCAAGAAACGGGAAAACTAGGCCCTTCATTGACCTGTTTTGTGGAGTCCTTTATCTAACGGAAAAGGCGTGAGCCCCGTCAAAGAAGCCGCAGTGCTTTGCACACAGTAAGTGCTTAGTAAGTACTCTTAAAAGGCTAAATCAGTATATCTGCAGAAGTAGTTTCAAGCCCCACCATATCTGAGGTGGAAGTTATTTGGATGAATTAGGACTTCCAATGAAGGATTTAGAAGTGTGTGGGGGAGATAAATGAAAGAATGACAATCAGGTGCTAGGTGTACCTAATACCTTTCCAAACAAATATTAAAAATGTGACCTTTTTCAGCCTAGCTGGTACCGCAGGCTCACTCCCAGACATTTACTTTAGGCATACGTTATGAACAAGGAAAATACACATCCCAAACATCAGTGAGATACTGGGTACTGTATAGAGCATGACTGGGAAGCAGCATGTCCTAGTGGATAAAGCACAGACCTTGGAGTCAGAGGATCTGGGCTCTAATTCCAGCTTCACTGCTTGTCGTGCTGTATTTCCTTGGGCAAATCACTCCACCTCTTTGTGCCTCAGTTACCTCATCTGTAAAATGGGGCTTAAGACTTTGAGTTCTATGAGGGACAGATAGATCTTTTACCCATCTCAATGCTTAGTTCAATGCCTGACACATGGTAAGTGCTTAACAAATACCGTGGAAAAAAAAATCTTGGAATTAGAATTGGGATGGCAAGGGAGCATCTTTGGGGGAAAGCATGAGAATGCACTCTAGGAAAGTGGTGGTGACTGAAAGTTCCTGTTTATCAATCCTTTCCTCATTCCTCTTGTGTTGAGGAAGAAGTGATGTGGAAGCTTTAAAAAGATGTAAGAATGGATTGAAAAAACATGGCCACCGGGGTATCGTTGACTCAAATGCTTTCATTTTGGGGTGGTGGGGGTTTGGGCTCAGCTATTTGGATCGCTAAGTGCAAATTCAAGTCCACTTCCTGGCTTTCTAATGCTACCCGCTGCCTAACAGTCTCAGATGAGTGCAAGGCAGTCTATTCCAATACAGATAATTCTTGCAAAGGATGGAGTGCTTAGGAGGTTAAAACCGTGACTCTCTTGAAAGGGTCGTTCAGTTTGGTTGCAAGGGAACTTCATCGACTGTTGATTAGGGTATCAGATAATAAGGCTCACTTCCTCTTTGTTTAGTGGCTGTGGCTTGTTAATTGCTCTTGAAAACTGAAATTCAGAACATTTCTGAGGATGCGGAGGGAGCAAAGCCAAGCCCACATTCTGAGAGTCGATGGAAAGTGTTTTGATGTCAACAGTTGAATATGGTTGGAATTGGATTTGTTTCTCTAAGTACATTTAGTGCCAGAGGCCGGGGGGAGCGAGGGGAATTGCTGCTACTACAGTGAGCAAAAAAGGAAGACTCAATCCTGGGATGAAAGATATAATAGATTTTTCTTTCTGAAGTTTATTATTGCAAATAATTTTTATGTACCATTGAATTCTTCTCATCTAATTCTTCAGGGATTCCCATTTTGCCTCTTACACCCTAGGTTCAAGAGGGGAAATGTCCCAGCTAGCTTGAAGAGGACAATTAAATCATTTTAGCATTATATTTGTGCTACCGCTAACCTTTCATTAAGTGTTTCCATTGTAAATTGAGTTCAGGAACAACAATAGGGAAGCACCATGGCTGCTTAGAACAGTGCTTTGCACATAGTAAGCGCTTAACAAATTCCATCATTTTTTTTTTTAGTAGATAGAGCACGGCTCTGGGAGTCAGAGGACCTGGGTTCTAAGCCCGGCTCTGCCACGTGTCTGCTGTGGGACCCTGGGCAAGTCACTTAACTTCTCTATGCCTCATTTACCTCACCTGTAAAATGGGGATTGAGACTGTGAACTCCATGTGGGACGTGGACTGTGTCCATCAATATTTATTGAGTGCTTATAGTGTGCAGAGCAGCATACTAAGTGCTTGGGAGAGTACAATATAACGGACACATTCCCTGTCCCCAACAAACTTACAGTCTAGTTTCCAATCTGATTGGCTTGTATCTATCCCTGGCACATCGTAAGTGCTTAAAAAATACCATTAATAAAAAAGCAAAAACACCCCAACAATACCAGTCTTATTTTTTGGGGAAATGGTCCAGGACACCTGCCTGGCCTTTTATTTTAAGGCATTGGTGAACTTGGAAGACCAAGTCCCACCCTGAGAACATTCTAAAAATGAAAAGACCTTGGTCTGCAAATTTACAATGGCTGACGCTGAGTGGGAATACTCCTGTCTTAAAGTTAAGAAAGAACATCACCCTTCTGCAGTAGACTGTAGCTAGCACATAGGGACAGAAGACATCATTCATTCATTTGATCGTATTTATTGAGTGCTTACTGCATACAGAGCACTGTACTAAGCACTTGGGAAGTACAAGTTGGCAACATATAGAGACCGTCCATACCCAACAACGGGCTCACAGTCTAGAAGGGGGAGACAGACAACAAAACAAAATGTGGACAGGTGTCAAGTCGTCAGAACAAATAGAATTAAACCTAGATGCACATCATTAACAAAATAAATAGAATAGTAAATATGTACACATAAAATAGAGTACTAAATCTGTACAAATGTATATACAGGAGCTGTGGGGAGGGGAAGGAGGTAGGGCAGGGGGATGGGGAGGAGGAGAGGAAAAAGGGGGCTCAGTGTGGGAAGGCCTCCTGGAGGAGGTGAGCTCTCAGTAGGGCTTTGAAAGGAGGAAGAGAGCTAGCTTGGCGGATGTGTGGAGGGAGGGCATTCCAGGCCTGGGGGAGGACGTGGGCCGGGGGTCGAAGGCGGGACAGGCGAGAACGAGGTACAGTGAGGAGGTTAGCGACACAGGAGCGGAGGGTGCGGGCTGGGCTGGAGAAGGAGAGAAGGGAGGTGAGGTAGGAGGGGGCGAGATGATGGACAGCCTTGAAGCCGAGAGTGAGGAGTTGTTGCTTGATGCTTAGGTTGACTGGGAGCCACTGGAGTTTTTTGAGGAGGGGAGTAACATGCCCAGAGCGTTTCTGCGCAAAGATGATCCGGGCAGCGGCGTGAAGTATAGACTGAAGTCGGGAGAGACAGGAGGTTGAGAGATCAGAGAGGAGGCTGATGCAGTAATCCAGTCGGGATAGGATGAGAGATTGAACCAACAATGGCTAAGGCAGACTTTGAACTCTAGTACAACAGTTCCAGGGAGGGAAATTCAATTCTCTTGACCGCTCTGGAAGGAGGAAACAGAGAAACCCCCTTTTCAAGCTTTGAATAAATACTTGATATTTAAAAAGGCTTCATTCATTTGGATTTTCTATCTATGCTGCACAGCAGACAGATCTATTTTTAGTTGACTATGCCTTCATTATTTTTGCACGTTTGACAATAGGGATATGTCTCCTTCACCCCCTAGAGAAATCTAACGTTATCATGCACATAATGTGTTTCCTTCTATAAATAGTTTTTCATCTGAAATCAGCATCTTTACGATATTCTCTTTCACCTAGGTCTTCATAATAGTAGCAGTGGTATTTGTTAGGCACTTAACTTAGTGCCAAGCCCTGTACTAAGTCCTGGACTAGACTGTGAGCCCACTCTTTTAGACTGTGAGCCCACTATTGGGTAGGGACTGTCTCTAGATGTTGCCAACTTGCACTTCCCACGTGCTTAGTACAGTGCTCTGCACACAGTAAGCGCTCAATAAATACGATTGATGATGGGATAGATACAAGACCCTGTCAGTTTAGCCACGAGAAGCAGCGTGGCTTAATGGATAAAGTACTTACCTGGGGGTCAGAAGGACCTGGGTTCTAATCCCAGCTCCACCACTTGTCTGCTCTGTGACCTTGGGCAAGTCACTTCACTTCTCGGTGCCTCAGTTATCTAAACTGTAACATGGGGATGAAGACTGTGAGCCCCATGTGGGACAGGGACTGTGTCCAATCTAATTAACTTGTACCTACCCCAGCGCTTAGAACAGGGCTTGACACATAGGAAGCACTTAACAAGTAGTGGGGTCCCAGTCCAAGTAGGGGAGAGAATAGGTATTGATTCCCCATTTTACAGAGTCCTGTAGTTAAGTGGTTTTCCCAAGATTGCTCAGCAGGATATTCACCCTCTTTTAAACCCAGCTGTTTTGTGGTATTAATCATTGCATTAAGTGGGAATGTCAGGAATTTGAGCTGAATGTCAGTAGTCACCTTCCATTCCATTTGTATTTTATAAACTTTTCTAGCCTAGATAGATTTCTGGATGCATCACATTTGATTTTTTTGGGGGCAGTTTGTGTTTTCATCAATAGCAATTAGTTCACTATATGGGGAAATGGTTTGATTTAGTTATGGCATTTGTTGAGCACTTACTATGGCACTGATGCCAAGGGCCAAAGTTGATGCACGCGGGATTCACAATTTAGGGCGGCTGTAGATTTGGAGAACTGCTGATCAACCAATGATAGTAAGTGCTTGCTGTGTGTAGGGCACTGTACTAGGTGCTTGGGAAAATACAGACCGAAAGAGTTGGCAAACATCCCCGTCCACAAGGAGCTTTCAGTCTACAGGAGGAGATGGACATTGAAATAAATTATAGATAGGGGAAATCGAAGAGTATAAGGCTATTTACCTGGTTATCCCATTTGGGTGGAGGAGGAGGGAGCTAGGAGAGGGAATAGAAATCAAGGAAACTCAAAGGTTACATCCTTTTGGCATTCCTGAAGATGAGACTGTACAGGCTGGTTGGGGCGATGCTTTCTGTAGACTTGGACTTGAGTTGCGATTGAGGGTTCACAATCTGTCTCATCCATTATTGATGCCTCATCTTTTTTTCATACTGATTGATAATGATATTTATTATTTATATATTTATTACCCTGGGAGAGTTACAAAATGAACAACTCAGACATGATCACATAAATATAGCTTGACTCCTTCTAGAGATTTTTTCTTTCAAAGTGTATTTATCATTTAATAATATTAATAATGATGATATTTGTTAAGCGCTTACTATGTGCCAAGCACTGTTCTAAGCGCTGTGGGTAGAGAGGGGGGAATACAAGATTCATTCATTCAATCGTATTTATTGAGCGCTTACTGTGTGCAGAGCACTGTACTTAGCGCTTGGGATGTACAAGTTGGAAACATATAGAGACGGTTCCCTACCCAACAACGGGCTCACAGTCTAGAAGGGGGAGACAGACAACAAAACAAAACATGTGGACAGGTGTCAAGTCATCACAGTAAATAGAAATAAAGCTAGATGCACATCATTAACAAAATAAATTGAATATTAAATCTGTACAAGTAAAATAAATAGAGTAATAAATCTGTACAAACATATACAGGTGATGTGGGGAGGGGAAGGAGGTAGGGCAGGGGGGATGGGGAGGAGGAGGAGAGGAAAAAGGAGGAAAAAGGAAAAAGATAAGGTACAAGATAATCAGGTGGGGCTCACAGTCTTAATCCCCATGTTACAGATGAGGAAACTGAGGCACAGAGATGTTAAGTGACTTGCCCAAAGTCACACAGCCGACAAGTGGTGGAGCTGGGATTAGAACCCATGACCTCATTTTGTCTCATTTTACCTCCTCCACATCCCCAGGTACTTTCCCCATTTTTTGGATGGAGAAACTAAGAACAGGGAGGCTGAAGGGACATATGTGAGTTCACAAACAGGCCGGTGGTAGAAACGGGAAGTGAAACACAGACTCTTTCCCCACGCCTTCATAGCTGACAGTTACCGCTCTCCCCACCTTCCAACCCCTCCTAAGATCGCATTTCCTCCTAGAAGCCTTCCCAGACTAAACCCTTTATTTCCCCTGCCTGACCACTCCTTTGCATTGACCACGCACTTGGCTGTGTGCCCCTAAATAATAATAATGATAATTAGGGTATTTGTTAAGCGCTTACTTGACAAATGCCAGGCACTGTACTAAGTGCTGGGGTGGATAGAAATAAATTGGGTTTAACGCAGTCCCTGTCCCCCGTGGGGCTCACAATCTCAATCCCCATTTTACAGATGAGGTCACTGAGGCACAGAGAAGTGAAGTGACTTGCCCAAGGTCACACAGCAGACAAGTCATGATCTTCTAACTCCCAGGCCCGTGCTCTATCCACTTCACTAAACCCAGCCCCACGGCACTTATATAAATATTCTTTTACCCTATTTCCCCATCCCTAATCTATATTTTATTGTCCATCTCCCCCTGTAGACTGTAAGCTACTCGCATCTACCAACTCTGTTGGAGTGTACTTTCCCAAGCACTTAATACCATGCTCTGCACCCAATAGATGCTCAAAAATCTCCAGTGGCTGCCAATCAACCTACGCATCAGGCAAAAACTCCTCACTCTCAGCTTCAAGGCTGTCCATCACCTCGCCCCCTCCTACCTCACCTCCCTTCTTTCCTCTCCAGCCCAGCCCGCACCCTCCGCTCCTCTGCCGCTAACCTCCTCACCGTGCCTCGTTCTCGCCTTTCCCACCGTCGACCCCCGGACCACATCCTCCCCCTGGCCCGGAATGCCCTCCCTCCGCACATCCGCCAAGCTAGCTCTTTTCCTCCCTTCAAAGCCCTACTGAGAGCTCACCTCCTCCAGGAGGCCTTCCCAGACTGAGCCCCCTTCTTCCTCTCCCCCTTCTCCCTCTCCCCATCCCCCTGCCTTACCTCCTTTCCCTCCCCACAGCACCTGTATATATGTTTGTACATATTTATTACTCTATTTTACTTGTACATATTCTATTTATTTTATTTTGTTAATATGTTTTGTTTTGTTTGCCTCCCCGTTCTAGATTGTGAGTCCACTGTTGGGTAGGGACCGTCTCTATATGTTGCCAACTTGTACATCCCAAGCGCAGTGCTCTGCACACAGTAAGCGCTCAATAAATACGACTGAATGAATGAAATACCATTGATGGGCAACACCCAGTCCCAACTTCATCTCTCGGTACTCTGTCGCTCCCAAATTCTTCACGACCTCAATAAATTTCATTGATCGAGAGATCGATTTCCCAACTGCTAGCCCTGAACTCTTTCCCCTCGGCCACGCTGTCTCTCTCAAAGTCTTAACTCACCGACAGAGGAATAGTCTTTGCTTGAGAGTTCACAGGCAACTAACGAGCAACTAACATTATTTGGGGGATGCGTCTCCTTTGACCCGCCTCATGTTAGATGTGTGGATTCGTATCGTTTGGCATAAAAACAATTCCCTGTCCCTTAATCCGAGAACCATTCACTTCACAGTTAAATGAATGCCTGTCATTCCTGCTCTTTTCTTGCCTCTCCCTACTGTCTACCTGGAAGTGCAACCCGTTTAAAAGACATGACATTCTTTTACCTTGCAAAGCAGATAACACATCTACCTACCTGGAGGCATCTATTTCCCTAGCAGTGAAGGTTCCCAGTTATAAACTATACATCAAGTAACTCAGTCATTGAGACCGATCGTCTATTCTATTATTTGTTGTTGATATTATCTTTCAGCCAGATGAACTATTTTTGATGTTTTAATTCGTTCTTGGTCTGACTGAAGGTGTACTTTTTTTTTCCCCTCCACCGTGGTTACAGAATGAATTTTGTAACCACAGTGAAACAGAAATGCTATTGCCTAAATAAATGGAAAGCAACGCTGGTTGGTTTTGTTACCAAGAAAAGGATAGAGTGACCATCGACAGCATTTATTGGGTGCCAGCTGAGTGCGGAGCAGTGAACTAACAGTCAGTTGTATTTATTGAGTGCTTACCATGTGCGGGACACTGCTCTAAGCGCTTGGGAGAGTATAATATAAAAGAGTTGGTAGACTTGTTCTCTGCTCACTACAAGCTTATTGTTTAGGGAGGGAATGAGGTGTTTTTGGAGTCCTTCAGTACTGTCAGCTCTCCCTGTACTGTACAATCGAGTGTGTTCTTCTGGAGTTTGTTTTCAGTTGTCTGTTTCTCTCTTTCACTTCTTCGCCATAGGATTTTTCCACCTGCTGCAAACGTGTCACTTGGACAACAAGGACATCCCCGGTTGCTCATGGCTCTTTCAGCCAATTAGTAGTACTTACTAAACGCTTATTGAATGCAGAGCGCTGTACTAAGTGCTTGGGAAAGTGCAATACAGCAAAAGTGGTAGATGTAAGCTCCCTCTAGACTGTAAGCTCGCCGTGGGCAGGGAATGCGTCTACCAACTCTGTTATATTGTACTTTCCCAAGCACTCAGTACAGGGCTCTGCACCTAATAAATGCTTAATAAATATGACTGCTTGATTGAAGGAGCTTAAAGCTACAGGAGAAGGGAAAGGATCCAGAAGAGAGGGGGAATTTCAGATCTGTCACTTTTGCTACTTATTCATTCATTCATTCAATTGTATTTATTGAGCCCTTACTTTGTGCAGAGCACTGTACTAAGTGCTTGAAAAGTACAATTCGGCAACAAATAGAGACAGTCCCTACCCAACGATGGGCTCACAGTCTTGAGAAACAGCATGGCCTAATGAATAGAGCGTGGAGCTGGGAGTCAGAGGACCTGGGTCTTAATCCAGGCTTTGCCACTTATCTGCTGTGTGACCTTAGGCAAGTCACTTAACTTCTCTGTGCCTCAGTTTCCTCCACTGTAAAATAGGGATTGAATCCTGCTTCCTCCTCTCTGGACTGTGAGTCCCATACGGAACAGGGACTGTGTCCAACCTGGTAATGCTGTATCTGCCCCAGTGCTTAGAACAGTGCTTGGCACTTAGTAAGTGCTTAATTATTAGAACTGTTAGCAGCTCTGGCAAATAGATCAAGCTGGGGAGGAAATGGGAGTTAGTGACCAGAGGATGCTTTTAGATTATCTGTAAGATGTTCACTGTGGCACCCTTGTCCTGTAATCACATGAGTGATCAAGTGTTGACTGAAATCCTTCACACATCCTTTTTTTTTTTTTCTCTGAAACATTTAAACATCCTGAAATTCTCCACATACTCATGGAGAATAAGCAACCTGTGGGATAAGAGAGGACGGGCCCAAATTCACTGATGAGTTTTAAAGGCTCTTTTCCAGTAGTACTTGTTTAATTGTTGACATTCGGCCCATCTTCTGGCTTTGTTAAGCTGCTTCTCTCTTTGTCTTCCCTCGGTTAGATTGTGAGCTCCTTAGAGAAGCAGCGTGGCTCAGTGGAAAGAGCACAGGCTTTGGAGTCAGAGGTCATGGGTTCAAATCCCGGTTCTGCCAATTGTCGTGTGACTTTGGGCAAGTCACTTAACTTCTCTAAGCCTCAGTTACCTCATCTGTAAAATGGGGATTAAGACTGCGAGCCCCACGTGGGACAACCTGATTGCCTTGTAACCTCCCTAGCGCTTAGAACAGTGCTTTGCACATAGTAAGCACTTAATAAATGCCATTATTATTATTATTGTGGATGGGAACTCTCTCGTTAAATTTTCTCTGAGTACATCTCCAAGCACATGTACATATGTACATCGAAAGTGCTCAGTCAGCCATTTCAGTGATAATAAGCAGCGGCCAACATCCTTTAATGGAGAAATGGAGAAACCAAGGAAGTGTCTGAACCCGAGACAGCTGTGAACAGAACAGAAGACTGGGCACCAGCTTGACTTTAGCTCTAGGCCCCACTTCCTCCATCTAATACCCTTTCAGAGAAAAAGGAAATTGGTTTGGTTTCTGGTTCCTTCCCTCAGAAGGCACCGGGCAGAAATGAGATTAAAATATTTTGGTCAGAAAAGAAACCAGCAGGCATAGCCTGCATTTAGAGCCTGCCACTGGCCAATTGGAAGCTGCTAGTTGCCTCTCTGAGTGTTGAGGGTTAAAATGGAGCCCTTTTGTTCGGAAATTATTTAAAATAAGAACCAGGCTGAGGGACCCTGGGTTCCAACTGTACATCCACGCCTCTGTGAATGCTCTCTGCAGGCATTGACAGAGTATCCACCCCGGCACTTAGTACAGTGCCCGGCACATAGTAAGCACCTAACAAATAATAATAATCATTATGGTATTTAAGTGCTTACTATGTGCCAAGCAATGTTCTAAGCACTGGCTTAGATACAAGGTAATCAGGTTGGACACAGTTCCCGTCCCACATGAGGCTCACACTCTTAATCCCCATTTTACAGATGAGGTAACTGAAGCACAGAGAAGTGAAGTGACTTGCCCAAGGACACACAGCAGGCAAGTGGCGGAGCTGGGATTAGAACCCACACCCTTCTGACTCCCAAGCCCGTGCTCTTGCCACTAGGAACAATTATTTTTATTATTACCAATCAATCATATTGTGTGCAGAGCAGTCAATCAGTAGTATTTATCGAATGCTTATTGTGTGCAGAAGACTGTACTAAGCACTTGGGAGGGAACAATATAACCCATTCCCTGCCCACAACAGGCTTACGGTTTAGTGGATGAGCACTGTACTAAATGTTTGGCCTTGTCTTATGCTGTTGAATCATCTCCGACCCATAACGATTCCTTGGACACATCTCTCCTAGAACGTCCCACCTCCATCTGCAAATGTTCTGGTAGTGTATCCATAGAGTTTTCTTGGTAAAAATACGGAAGTAAATAGGGATTACTGCCTTCTTCTGCGCAGTAAACTTGAGTCTCTGGCCTCGACTCTCTACTCTGCCACTGCTGCCCAGCACAGGTGGGTTTTAACTTGTAGCAGATTGCCTGCCACTCGCTAGCCACTGCCCAAGTCAGGAATGGAATGGGTAGGCCTCAGTTTGAGTCTCCCTCTCATAGCCGAGAGTAGTAGAATACTGGAAACTCTCCAGGTGGCATCCTGAGAGGGCAAACGCTTAGTAGGGTGCACTATAACAGCATTGATAGATTTGTTCCCTGCCCACAAAGAGCTTACAGTCTAGACGGGGAGATGACTTGAGACCTGTCCACATGTTTTGTTTTGTTGTCTGTCTCCCCCTTCTAGACTGTGAGCCCGTTGTTGGGTAGGGACCGTCTCTATGTGTTGCCAACTTGTACTTGCCAAGCGCTTAGTACAGTGCTCTGCACACAGTAAGCACTCAATAAGTATGATTGAATGAATGAAAGACGGTGTATTCCTGTTGCAAATCTGTCTTTGGAGACTTTTGAAGCAGGCTGGAAAAGAGAATGACCAACTCCCTCAGAAGCTAAACCCTGCCATTACTGGTGCATCCAACCCACTGTCGTCTCCACGGTACACAGGATGATTGGAGGAGCAGAATAATCAATCAAACGAGCCCGCTGTTGGGTAGGGACCGTCTCTATATGTTGCCAACTTGTACTTCCCAAGCGCTTAGTACAGTGCTCTGCACACAGTAAGCGCTCAATAAATACGATTGAATGAATGAATATTTATCGAGCACTTACTGTATGCAGAGCTCTGTACTAAGTGCTTGGAAGAGTACACTACAAGAGAATTAGCAGACAAATTCCCCTCCCGTAATGGTTGCTCTCCTTGATGCTGATCCTATTGTTTAGGTATATACCAACCGACGTCCATCATTTGCTGTTCCTTCCCGCATCCTTAACTTTTTTCCTTTTGGTATTTTGTTAAGCACTTACTAGGTGTCCAGCACTGTTCTAAGTATTGGTAGAGGTACAAGATGATCATGTTGGACACAGTTCTTGTCCCACATAGAGCTCACAGTCTAAATTGGAAGGAGGAAGATTTAATCCCCATTTTACTGAGGTAACTGAGGTGCAGAGAAGCTAAGTGACTGCCCAAGGTCCCACAGAAGACAAGTGGTGGAACAAGGATTAGAACTCAGGTCCTCTAACTCCCAGGCCCGTGCTCTTTCCATTAGGCCACAGTGCTTCTCATTCCCATTAGCAGTTTGTTTTGGACAACCCTTCTCTGAATCTGACCAAGCCCTTTGTGGATTGACTGACACTTTCCGGCTGCACAGCTTCCTGTGGTAATTAATTCTTCATGCCTACTTCCCTCTCTGTGTGTTGCTTTTTCTTTTGAGTCCAACCCACCCCAAACTTCAACGGGTGCCTCTCCATCTTGGTGTCACTGGCTTTAATGAACAAAAATCCCACGTTCTCTCCTGTCATAGGCCTTCTGAACATCTAATCTAAATCAGGCCTACTGGTTCCTCTCCATTTCCATATTTCTTGACTCTTTGAAAGAACTCCAGTAAATGAGTGAGGCATGATTTGCTCTTAGACAAACCATAGTCTCTTCCCCCAACAAGTTGTGTTTTTCTAAGTGCTCGCTGATGCTAAACTGATAATTGATTTACCAGGAATAGAACTGAGAGGTGCTAGTGTATAATTCACTGATGGAGCCCTCTTTGAAGAGGGCAATATGTCCCTCTTGCCTTAAGATGGCTTTTTGTAATGATGGGTTACACAGCATCACCAGGGATTCCTCAGCTTTCCTTCTGAATTCCTTCAGAAAGCTTGGGGAGATGCCTTCTGGCTCTTATAATTTGTCTCCAGCTAGTTTGTCAATTTTATCTACCACAACCACAGCTTGATATAGCTCACCGGATCTGTCTGCTACAAAAGACAATTTGGGTGTGAGAGCCTACCGGCTTTCTCCAGGAAGGACATTCTAAAGAACTCATCCCCAGTCATCAGAGGATAACTCTTCTTCATCCCAGAATGCACTTTTTACCCCAAGATTTTCTAGTAATCCTCACCAATTCCCTAGCTGGCTTCTGGCTTTTAATAGTTGTTAAAGGTTAAAGGTTGTTAATAATTGAACAACCTTTTTGATTTTGTTTCCACCAGACCCGTCATATTTATGGACTTTTCTGTACTCAGGTGACCTTTCCATTTTTGAAAGGATAATCTCTTCCCTCTGGTGCCCTCTTTTACCCCACCAGTTTTGTTTTGAAGTGTTTTTTGGGGGTGCAGGGGGAGGGAGAGACAGAGAATGTAAGACACATTTATCTTGAACCTCTGTGATGGTATTTATTCCCCCCCACGCCCCCCACCCCCAGGCTTCTAGTAGGTCATTTAGCTAAGTTTTTTGGGCTACCCTGCTTCCCAACTACGGACTTTTTTTTTGTAGTTTCCTTTTCTAAAATTAAATAACCCGGTGCTATTTTTTGGCCTACCCTTTGACTCCCTCCCCCACCACCCCCAGCAAGAGTGTTTCATGGCATTGTGGTTACTATTACAGAGTGTTTCTCTCACCTGCACATCCTGTAGCAGCTCTCAGTTAAGATGAACTCCACTGTACTTTTTTTTTTCCTCTTGACTCCATGACTTGCAGTTACAGAAAAGTAATCGATCCTATCCAAAACCCTTGCTCCTCCCACGTGATTTCCTGATGAGTTTTTCAGCCAATCTGTGTGGGGAATTTTCTACTTTCCTGAAATGACAGGGTTTGTGAATCCCTTCTAACCTTTGCTGATCCCTTTCCTCCTCCTCGTTAGGTGGTTCATAGAACACTCCTACTATGACCTTTTTATTTGTCTGGAATTTCTCTCCAGTTGAATTCTGTGGCACTCATGTGATCCACTAAGATTATTGTGTGTGATATTATAGTTTGTTGCACATACCCAGGGCTTTCCTATAGGTCTTATTGTCTAATAACACAGGTTTTCTTCCTCCAATTCTTCTAGAGGCCAAGTATTTCCAGATTCTTCCCAGCCACTGACATTTCCTGTTCATCCCCTGAAATTTTTAGACTTCTAGCATTAGTACAGAAGTATTTGTATAGTTTGGCTTTGATTTATTTGTCAATTCCCACATCTTCCAGTCTGCATATTTGATGGACAGCCCAACCTCTCCTCATTGTTTTCATCAATTGCCCGTTTGATTCCCTCTGGACTCTGTCACCATTCCTTTGATCTCTTTCCCTTTTCTTCCCCTTTTTCCTTTTCTCCCTCCTGTCTTTCCAGAATTTAGATAAATCCAGGTCTCCTGTTTTTCTGCACTCACTGGCTGTTTCCCAGTTTTTGTTTTAAAAATGGCTCTCCCAATTTAAATTTTTAGAGCAGCGGTCAGTTGCCGTTTTTAGCTCCACCTGTCCCACAAGGTCCCTTTTGTATCGAGGGTAACAGAGTCCCTTCCTTCTGTCCCATTGCTAAATCCAGACACCTTTCCAGGGTGTTGGTTGGCCTCCGTGAGTAGAGCCAGCCATCTTTTGGAGAGGCTTACCAAGAACCTCTTGGACATCCATCTCCGATTAAACATCCTAAATTTGGAAAACGGTGGGGTCTAATGGACAGAACGTAGGCCAGGGAGCCAGAGGACCTGGGTTCTAATCCTAGCTCCAGCTCTTGTCCACTGTGTGACCTCAGGCATGGGCAAGTCACCTGAGTTCTCTGTGCCTCAGTTCCCTCAACTGTAAAGTGGGGATTCAATATCTGTTGTCTCTTTCCCAAGACTGTGAGCCCCATGTGGGACAAGGACTGTGTCTGTCCTGATTAGCTTGTACCTACCCTGGCACTTATAGCAGTGCTGGTGCATAATAAATGCTTTACAAATACTATAAAAAACAAAACATCCTTACTACTGTTTCATAAGTCAGTATCTTGAATATCATCTCCCCATCTTAAAGCCAGTGTACATATAGCAGACAAGTCACCTTGCTGCCCTCCCTGGATATCACAAGCCCATGCTTATGAGTCTAAGGATGGAATTATTATTATTACTAACAATAGTGATAATTGTGTTATTTATGAAATGCTTACCATGTGCCAGGCACTGTACTAAGAGCTGGGGTAGATAGAATGTAATTAATAAGAATAATTATGGTATTTGTTAAGCATTTACTATGTGCCAGGCACTATACTAAGTGCTGGGGTGGATACAAGCAAATTGTGTTGGACATAGACCCTCTGCCAAATAGGGCTCACAGCCTTAATCCCCATTTTCCAGATGAGGAAACATAGGCACAGAGTAGTGAAGTTGGTGGAATTGCCCACCAGCACCAAAGAGAGACTCTCTCCCTAGAATAGTAACTTCAGTGCGAGAATGTACCATGACAGCAGCTCACTTACTTTCCCCAATTTATTGAAGGCACATCTCTTCCGAGAGGCCTTCCCTGACTAAGCCCTCCTTTCCTCTTCTCCCCCTTCCTTCTGTGTCACCCTGACTTGCTGTCTTTATTCATCTCCCCTCTCAACTACACCACACTTAGGAACATATCTTTTATTCATATTAATGCCTTTCTTCCCCTTTAGACTCTAAGCTCGTCGTGGGCAGGGAATGTGTCTATTATATTGTACTTTCTCAAGTGCTTGGGACTGTGCTGTGCACACAGTAAGCACTCAATAAATGCTATTGACTGCCTGACTGGTCCTTAACAGGGGTTGTTTTGTGTAGAGTGTGTGTGTGTGTGTGTGTGATGTCGTGGTTTTTCACCAAGACCTCCCAGCAGCCCTCCAGAGGATTTTCCTGGATAGACAAGGCACTTAGAGAAAGTGAATCAGCTCCCTGTTGTTAACCAGGACTCAGTAGGAAAGAAGTGCAGTATGACAAGCAGCTTGAAGATAAACCTTCTGTAATTGCCCCTGCCCCCGTGGTCTGCCAAGCAACTGTTGGGCAGCCACCTTTCCTCAATGGGGCTGACAGGCCTCCAGGGACCCTAGCCAGGACAAGTGGCTCAGAAGAAACAGAGTGAAACCTGTCTGATGGGAGGGTGTCAAAAAAGGACACTGACAGAACCCACATCAGGTAGGAAACGCGCCAGGAGGGCAGCAAGTGCTCGTTATGGTGATGATAATGGTATCTGTGAAGCGCTTACTATGTGCCAGGCACTGTCCTAAGTGCTGGGATGGATACAAGCAAATCGGGGTGGACACGGTCCCTGTCCTGCAGGAGGCTCACAGTCTTAATCCCCATTTTACAGATGAGGGAACTGAGGCCCAGTGAAGCGATTTGCCCAAGGCCCCTCAGCAGACAAGTGGAAGAGTCTGGATTAGAACCCATGACCTTCTGACTCCAAGACTTAGGCTCTTTCCACCTCGCCAGGCAGGGAAGGGAATGTCTCTGTTTATTGTTGTTCTCTCCCAAGTGCTTAGTACAGTGCTGTTCACACAGTAAGCACTCAATAAATACGATTGAATAAATGAATGAACCATGATACATCACTGTTGATCTAGTGATCTAGAACCAATAAACTTGGATCTGCACCCTCTGGGAATTTGGTATTCACCCCACCCGTAGCCCCACACCTAGGTACAGCTCTGTAACATTTATTTTTATTTATGTCTGTTTTCTCTTCTAGTCTGTGACTTCATAGTGGGCAGGGAATGTGTCTGTTGTATTGCTATGTCTGTTTCCCCCTCTATACTGTAAGATTGTTATTGGCAGGGAATGTATCACTTATATGGTTGTATTCTACTCTCCCAAACCCTAATTCAGTGCCCTGCACTCAGGAAGCGCTCAATAAATATGATTGACTGGTTGAAAACTTCATGATTGGACCCAAGAAGCCTCCATCACCTTAAAGTTGAGTCCCCGGCCTAGGCATAAGAGCCCGCAATGATAATAATAACAATAATGATGGTAATAATAACAGAGATATCTGTGGTATTTCAGCACTTGGTGTGAAGCACTCTATTAAGCGCTGGGCTAAATACAATATAATTAGGTTCCACATAAGGCTCACAGTCTAAGTAGGAGGGAGAACAGGCATTTAGTCCCCATTTTGCAGATGAGGGAAATGAGGCACAGAGAAGTTGTCACTTGCCCAAGGTCACACAGCAGACAGGCAGGGCAAGGATTAGAACCAAGTCTTCTGTTCTCTTTCCTTTAGGCAACACTGCTTCTCACACTGCATACCTGACCTAAGGCAAATATTTGCATCTTTAGAGGACCACCTGCTCCTGAACTGGGGGATTAGTTTGGGTGAAGCCTGGACCCTTTTTTTAATGTTTTTTTTTTTTTTTGTGGCATTTGTTAAGCGCTTACTGTACTTCAGGCACTGTTCTAAACGCTGGGATAGATACAAGGTAAGGAGGCTGGACAAAGTCCATGTCCCCTCATGGGGCGCACAGTCTTGATCCCCATTTTACAAATGAGGTAACTGAGGCAGAAGTGAAGTGACTTGCTCAAGGTCACTCAGCAGACAAGTCCTTCTGACTCCCAGTCTCGTACTCTATCCATTAGGGAACATATTAGGCATTTACAATGTGCCAAGCGCTGTAGTGAGCCCTGGGGAAGACAAGCGAATCGGTTTGGACACAGACCATTTCCCGCAAAGGGCTCACAGTCTTCATCCCTATTTTAAAGATGAGGTACTTGAGGTGCAGAGAAGTTAAGTGACTTTCCCAAGGTCACACAGCAGACACACTTCTCCATGTTAGAATCCATGTGAGATGCTATGCACAGTAGCGCCTCTCTTTTTTTCATTACCTTTGCCCGTCTCCGGTGCTGAACGTTTCTTTGGGGCTTTGTATTGTACCGGCATTGGCAAGCCTGAATGCCAGCTGTCTGCCGAAAAAGAAACCGAGGGAGAGGAAACGTTGCCTTAGGTCAGTCATGGCCTCTGTTTCCGTAATGGTGGGGGACCTTGCTTCGCCTCAGACTTTCGCTAAACCAAACTGAGGAAGTTTCAAGGTTAAGCTTACAGTGCCGAGCTGAAAAGCACAGTGCAAGTTAAGACATTTTTACTCAGATGGGATTAAAATTTTATGTATCTCTAGCTGAGTTTGTGCTGCAGGGCGGTAGAGACGGGAAATAATTTACTACCGGCTGGGAGCATCACTTCTTTCCTTCCCGCATTTTTCAACAGCAGCGTTAAGGGCGTCTGACTGCTTTTTAAATTTACAACCACCGCTGCCTGGCTAGTTAGCTCCCTCGGAATAATGAGGACGGATCCGGGTTTGTGTTAGCTTAAAGGCTTTAGGGAATTATGCAGGAGAAGGAAATTCGCTGTCTTAAAGGAAGACCTGCGAAGGTGTAGTCCTTGCTTTTGCTGCTATCCGACTTTGATGAGAGGACTGGCAACTGGAAGACGTGACTAGCTTAAACCAGGAAATATCTGGCACATACCGAGGCAGTCAGATTCTCAGATGGTTGGGAGCAGAGGTAATGTGACCTCGAGGAAATGGTGTGGGACTAGGTGACGGCTTCAGTTTTCTCACCTGGAAAATGGGGAATCAGGCAAGGTTGACCATCTGGAATGCCCAGTAACTTCCATACATAAAAAGGGGATGCTAGGCACCCCTGTTAATTTTAGGTGCTCAGTTTGATTCTGCCATTCGTCTTTCCAGCCTCCTTTTGGGGGATTACTACCTCTGATTTTTCAGGGAAGAAAGTGGAGTTGTCTTTACATACCCCATTCATAAGAAACTTGAAGGCTTTTCTCTCATCTCAAGTTCAAGACCAGGAGGTGATTAAGGTACTGTAGGCTTTCAAGGAAAATTGTACATCCCCTTGTTTCTTAAGAAATACCCACTCCTTGTAAATCTCAGTGCCAGAACTAACCTGGGGGTTATGGAATTTGTCCTCTGTTCATTTTGTCCTTTGGAATTTTTTTGAGTTTAAATGTAATTGGCCACTGGGGAAAGAAAGAGGAGGAAAACTCCATTTCAAACCCTTGTCTAAAGGGTAGGACCTTCAGTATCTTCCCAAGGTTTATTTGCGTGTGGGTTTTATTTATTTATTTATTTTTAACGTGGAGTTGGATGCGGTGGGAAGTTTTTGCCTCTGGAAGCACGTTGGTCAGACATTTGGGGTTTTGCCAGGAATGTATGGAATTGTGAGAAGCAATATGGCTTAGTTGAAAGAGCACAGGCTTGGGAGTCCCTGCCACATGCCGTATGACCTTGGACTTCTCTGGGCCTCAGTGTCCTCATGTGTAAAATGGGGATTAGGTACCCCTGTTTTCCACCCTCTTAGACTGTGAGCCCCATGAGAGGCAAGGACTGCACCTGACCTGATAATCTTATATCTTCCCTAGCTCTTAATACAGTGCTTGGCACACAGGAAGTGCTTAAAAATACCGTAACTTTTTTTCATTCATTTAGAGATAAGCATTGATTGCTGAGAGAGGACAAACGGAACCTGAAAGCATAAAAAACATGGAATGTCTCCACTGTGAGCAGGGGGAGTGTCCAAAAATATTAGTACCAAGGACGGGGTCAGTCCAGATTTCAGTAGTAAGTTCAATTAAGGGCTTTTTGGCAAGCTTAATAGGTTCAATTGGAACTGTTCAGAACAACCATCTTCCTCCCACCCTCCTCCTGATTTCACTGTTTGCTATTCTGGTTATGGCTGGAGAGTGGGCAACTTGCTGTAGGCTGAGTTCTTTGTTATGCTAGATATTTTCAGATATTGATTTGCTGACATAAGATAAATTGGTGATTTTCCGTTTGTAATTTGAATAAATTTTGTTTGATTTTTTGGTTCAGGGACAAAAAGTAGAATTTCTTGAGTAGCAAATGGGAATTTTCCAGTTTTTGAAACACAGATAAATAGTTGTCACCTCTCTTCCTTTCCTTGACATTACTTTTTTACCTCAACTTCTTGCCCTCCTTTCCACCCCTCCCACCCAGCTAGTGAATGTTAAGGCATCTCTGTGAGCTGCCTTTGCTCCCAGTCTTCCTCAAGGCTCTGTTGATGTGGAGGAAGAATCCAGGTGGTGAGACATGGAGACCCCAAATCCTGCTCCTCCCCAAGGCTCTAGGTGTCCTTTTCCCATTTTTTCCAGCAGCCTAGCCTAGTGGGTAGTGTGGACCTCGGAGTCAGAAGGAGCTGGGTTCTAATCCTGGCTCTGCCACTTGTCTGCTGTGTGACCTTAGGCAAGTCACTTAACTTTTCCGTGCCTCAGTTACCTCATCTGGCAATTAATACTCTATTTTATTTGTACATGTTCTATTTATTTTATTTTGTTAATATGTTTTGTTCTCTGTCTCCCCCTTCTAGACTGTGAGCCCACTGTTGGGTAGGGACCGTCTCTATATGTTGCCAACTTGTACTTCCCAAGCGCTTAGTACAGTGCTGTGCACACAGTAAGCGCTCAATAAATATGATTGAAGTGAAGTGAATACTGTGAGACCAATGTGGGATATGGACTGTGTCCAACCTGATTAGCTTGTATCTGCCCTAATGCTCAATACAGTGTCTGGGTGAGTACAGTAGAGTAGGGAGGCACAATTCCTGCCCTCAAGGAGCTTAAAATCTAGCTGGGGACACAGATTAAAATAGATTGCACTTGCAATAGACTTGGGGATGAAAAAGGTACAAAGGTTCATAGTTGGAGTAGAGCACCACAGATTTGCAAAGGAAGGTGAAAGAAAACAAGAGACAGAGTTTTTCCGCTATACAAAGACAATGTCACATCTGTACTTGGAATAGTGCATAGAAGGAATAAGAAAGTTGGAGAACTCCAAAGGCGAACAACTAAAGTCAGGGCGATGGAGCCACTTCCCTAGGTAGATAGATTTAAAAGAGTGTTCCTCTTCAGTGTGTAAAGATGAAGGCTGACAGACACATGGTAGAAGTCTATAATAAGAGCAAATACAGAATTGCTGTTCATCAAAACAGAAGGAAATAGTGAATTTCCTTCAATCCAAGGTATTAAGTGCTTACTGAGTGCAGAGCCCTGTACTAAGCACTTGGAGAGGATAATATCCAATGAGCAGGAAATTAAGGCCAAAAAATGTCAAGAGGTTAAGGGGAGTTTGGGTAAATTAGTGGACCAGAATGACATCGTGTGTTATTAAGCCCTACTGAGAGCTCACCTCCTCCAGGAGGCCTTCCCAGACTGAGCCCCTTCCTTCTTCTCCCCCTCGTCCCCCTTTCCATCCCCCTCATCTTACCTCCTTCCCTTCCCCACACCACCTGTATATATGTATATATGTCTGTACATATTTATTACTCTATTTATTTATTTTATATGTACATATCTATTCTATTTTATTTTGTTAGTATGTTTGGTTTTGTGCTCTGTCTCGCCCTTTTAGACTGTGAGCCCACTATTGGGTAGGGACTGTCTCTATATGTTGCCAACTTGTACTTCCCAAGCGCTTAGTACAGTGCTCTGCCCACAGTAAGCGCTCAATAAATACGATTGATGATGATGATGATGTAGGCAGGGAATATGTCTACCAACTCTGTTGTATTGTCCTCTCCCCAGCCCTTGGTACAGCGGTCTGCACATGGTAAGTGCTCAATAAATACCACTGATGGTGATTAAATGGAAAGGAAGGGAAGAGGAGGAGAATGGTAAGACTATCTAAATGGTAGGATGGGTGTTAATGAAGGTGTTCATCTCATGATTCCTCCAAACATCTCGATGCCTTAGAGACAGAATAATAATAATACTACTTGTTAAGCGCTTTCTATATGCCAAGCCTGTACTAAGCCCTGGGGTAGATACAAGTTAATCAGGTTGGGCACTGTCCCTGCCCCCATGGGGCTCACAGTCTTCATCCCCATTCTAAGGATGAGGTAATTTAGGGCCAGAGAGTGAATTGACTTGCCCAGGGTCACACAGCAGACATGTGGCAGAGCCAGGATTAGAACCCAGGTCCTCATGCTCTATCCACTAAGCCACTCTGCTTCTCAGCATGGGCTGGGTGGACCAGTAGACCTGTTTATGATTTTATGGCTTTATATTCTAGCAGCCCAGAAAAAGATGCTCTTTAAGTGGATAGAGTGGGGGAGAATGTTAGTCATACATCTGCTTCCTCAGCTACAGTGACGTTCTTAGATAAAATCACACCATCCGTTGTATCATCTTCAAACTTGAAATACTGGTTGCTATGTAAGTCTAGGAAAAATGGTCTATACATCTTGCATCGATCAGTCGATGGTATTTATTGAGCGCTTAATGTGTGCAGAGCACTGTACTAAGTGCTTGGGAGAGTACAGTACAGTTGGTAGATGCGTGATCCTTGCCATTAAGGGATCTAGAGGAGTTTACCGTGTAGAGGCATCAGAACAAGTCCGTTTCCCCTCATTCTGAGGGAAATCATCACATTATAGTGGGCAAATTCAGTTCAGCTACATGACTTAACACTATGATAATAATAACAGAGAAGCAGAGTGGCTAGTGGAAAGAGCACAGGTTTAGGAGTCAGAGGTCATGGGTTCTAATCCCGGCTCCACCACTTATCAACTGTGTGACTTTGGGCAAGTGACTTAACTTCTCCGTGCCTCAGTTACCTCATCTGTAAAATGGGATTAAGACTATGAGCTCCACATGGGACAACCTTATTATCTTGCATCTACCCCAGTGCTTAGAACAGTGCTTGATACATAGTAAGCGCTTTACAAATACCATCATTATTATTATTATTATAACAATTGTGGGTATTTGTTAAGCACTTGCTTTGTGCCAAGCACTGTACTAAGTGCTGGAGTAGATACAACATAATCAAATTGGACACAGTCCCTGCCCCTTAAGGGGCTCCCCATGTAAGGGAGAGGGAGAACAGGTTTTGAATCCCCATTTGAGAGATGAAGAAACTGAGGCACAGAGCAGTTAAGTGACTTGCCCAAGGTGATACAGCAGGCAAGAGGCAGAGCTGGATTCAAACCCATTTCCTCTGCCCAGGCTTTCTCACCTCAGGTCTGCTGTTTGCCATTTGTTGTTATGTGGCTTCTGTTGTTAAGTGTCAGATTCTTTCTCTTCCCAGAGGTCCCACCCTGTGGGCCTCACCATTTAATATTTAAGATACCCCAGTGCAGACTGATTAATCTACAGATCTGGCTAGTGAGTTCGGATCATTTGGAATACTCTCAATAGTTATATCGAGCTTGGCACTCCGTTTTCGTTATGTTGTCAAAGGCCAAGAACATGGGGTTGGGTGGGACCCGGGTGGCGTCTGTGATTTGCGTGTGCCTACGAGACTTTTTGAGAAGCAGTGTGGCTAAGTGGATAGAGCCTGGGTGTCAGAAGGACTCGGGTTCTAATCGCGGCTCTGCCACGTGTCTGCTGTGTGACCTTGGGTGAGTCACAACTTCTCTGGGCCTTGGTTACCTCATCTGTAAAATGGGAATTAAGAGTGTTAGCCCCATGGGGACAAGTAACTTGTATCTACCCCAGTGCTTAGAATCAATCAATCAATCAATCAATCATATTTATTGAGCACTTACTGTGTGCACAGCACTGTACTAAGCGCTTGGGAAGTACAAGTTGGCAACATATAGAGACGGTCCCTACCCAACAGTGGGCTCACAGTCTAGAAGGGGGAGACAGAGAACAAAACAAAATGTATTAACAAAATAAAATAAATAGAATAGATATGTACAAGTAAAATGAATAGAGTAATAAATACGTACAAACATATATACATATATACAGGTGCCGTGGGGAAGGGAAGGAGGTATGGCGGGGGGGATGGAGAGGGGGAGAGGAAGGAGGATGGGACCCAGGGGTGGAGTGGAGAGATTCCCCTGACCAGACCCATAATAAAGAATAGTGCTTGACCCATAATAAGTGCTTAACAAATACCAGTATAATTATGATTATTCCTATATGCATTCCCCAGAACCTAACTTGCGAGGCCTTCAGGTTGAATCCAACCCCAAGGGACAGAATACCAAACATGGAACTTAGTTTGTACAACTGAATCAACATTTTTGCCTACGGTCTGACAATGAGTATAAGTAGGTTCTTAAGTGCTAGAGAAGGTTGATGGTTCTATATGACTTGGGTTAAGGGAAGCTGCCTTCAAAAACAGAACTTTAAGTAACCTATTGAGGTGGTGGTGGTGGTGGTGACCATTCCCCTGGCAGCTAGACAAGACTTGGCTTTTTCTCTTCCAGGTTCTTAAAGTTCTCCAGGGAAGGAGATCTTAAATTCTCTTAGGAATTTGCAGCCATTACTAAAGGGAGTTTCTTTGCATCCAGCTAAGATCCCTCGCACTGTAATAAAAGCCTTACTCCTTTTTGCCTCAGTGGAAAGATCAGACCTGTTGGAGGGCAAGAGTCAGCAGGGGCAAATCTTGGTCATTCAAATATGTATCTGCAATGGAAAAGTCAGAGTTTCAAAAATATCATGAAATAAAAGGAGCTTCTTGTAATAAAAAATGCCTGGCATATAGTAAACTCTTAATACTGCAATTACTATTATTATTTTTATTGTTATTAGACCAAGAGAGTGGCTACAGAATTCTTGATTTTTAGTTGGTTTCCATTTATTTACTTTTTTTTAATGGCATTTGCTAAGAGCTTACTACGTGCGAGGCACTAACCTAAGCACTGGGATAGATACACGCTAATCAGGTTGGACACAGTCCCTGTCCAACATGGGGCTCATGGTCTTAATCCCCAGCGAGCGGATAGGTAAGGTGGGGCCAAGTGACAGACAGCCTCGAAGCAGATTATGAGGCGTTTTTGTTCGCTACGGGCCTGTGTCTGCTGATTCTGTTGTATTGTCCTCTCCCAAGTGCTAAGTCCAGTGCTCTGCTTGCAGTAAGCGCCCAATACATGCCATCGGTTGATTTTTGTTGGATATGCAGGGACACAGAGCCAGTGAGGTGTTCTGAAGAGAGGAGAGATGTGGAGAAGCAGCGTGGCTTAGGGGCAAGAGCACAGGCTTCGGAGTCAGAGGACATAGGTTCTGATCCCGGCTCCACCATTTGTCTGCTGTGTCCAAGCCACATAACCTCTCTGTGCCTCAGTTACCTCATCTGTAAAATGGAGATTGACTGTGAGCCCCACGTGGGACAATCTGATTACCTTGTATCTACTCCAGCTCTTAGAACAGTGCTTGGCACATAGTAAGCACTTAACAAGTACCATAATCATTATTATTATTATTATATGGTCGAGTGATGGTTCAGGAAGATGATCTGTGCAGCAGTGTGTAGTATAGTTTGGAGTGAGGAGAGGCTGGAGGCTGGAACACCAGCGAGGCGGCTAATACGATGGTCTAGTTGGTCAGTCGGTTGTATTTATTGAGAGCTTACTATGTGCAGAGCACTGTACTAAGCACTTGAGAGACTGCAATATAACAGACACATTCCCTGCCCACGACGATCTTACAGTCTAGAGGGGGAGACAGACACTGATATAAACTCCAGGTATGGACGTAAGTGCTGTGAGGTTGAAGGGGGAGTTGAATAAAGGAATCATGTCGGTGACACAGAAGGGAGTGGGAGCAGAAGAAAGGAGGGCTTAGGGAAGATCTCTTGAAGGAGTTATGCCTTCAAGAAGGGCGGAGAGTAATTGTCAGATATGAGGAGGGAGGGAAGTGGCAGGCTGGGTTGAGGAGCAGAGCAGCGAGGTGAGGTAGGAGGGGGCAAGGTGATTGAGTGTTTTAAAGCCAATGGTGAGTTTCTCCTTGATGCAGAGGTCTATTAGAGGCAACATAAAAGCTTGTACCAGGGAGATAGCAGTTTGGCCAGGGGGACTGGAAAGACTTAGTCTGGGAGTTGTTGTGCAGAAAAAGTAGCAGCAGTGCTGACACCATATTCAGGTTTCCCTGGTCCACGGGCCATACCTTCCTCTAGACTTTAAGCTTGTTGTGGGCAGGGGGCGTATTAACTAACTCTCTTATATTGTACTTTCCCAAGTGCTCAGTACAGTACTCTATATATTTGTACAGATTTATTACTCTATTACATGTACATATTTACTATTTTAACGATGTGCCTATAGCTTTTATTCTATTTGTTCTGATGATTTTGACACCTGTCTACGTTTTGTTTGGCTGTCTGTCTCCGCCTTCTCGACTGTGAGCCCGTTGTTGGGTAGGGACCGTCTCTATATGTTACCGACTTGTACTTCCCAAGAGCTTAGTACAGTGCTCTGCACACAGTAAGCGCTCAGTAAATGCGATTGAATGAATGAATGATTGTATTCAGTAAACGCTTAACAAATGATTAGGAAACATTTATTCAACCAAGTGCATCTTCTTGAATATTTGCACGGTTCCAGTATTTTCAAGAGTTCCAAACTCCCGAAAAGTTTGGTGATTCATAATCAAAGCACTAATATATACTAACTTTTTGATAGAGGTGAAATATTGAAAAAGGAGGGGCAGAACGCTTTTAACTTTGACCATTGTGGTTATTTTTTCAAGAAAGAATGATCAGGCCTGGAAATTGCTGCAGTTTACAACAAGCCACAACATCATGAACATAAATATGATGTGTGAAAGAGGGGAAAATGTTGTAACTCTCACCCTTTGCTGTCTCCGATGGATTGATTGATTTAAGATCAGTTGTACTTACTGAGCGCTTACTGTGTGCAGAGCCCTGTACTAAGTGTTTGGGAGAGTTGGCAGATGAAGGGGAGACTGACATTAGTAGAAGTAAATTTCAGGTATGGACATAAATGTCGTGGAGCTGAGGGGGTGGGGTGATTAAAGGGTACTTATCTAGGTGCAAGGGTGATACAGAAGGAAGAGCGAGAAGAGGAAATGAGGGCTTAGTTGGGGAAGGCCTCTTGGAGGAGAAGTGACTTTAATAAGGCTTTGAAGGTGGGGAGAGTGATGGTCTGTCGGATATAAAGGGGGCAGGCCTGAGGCAGGATGTGGGTGAGGGAGTAGGCAGCATTAGAGGAGTAAAGTGAAGGTGCTGGGTTGTAGAAAGAAATCAGAGAGGTTTTATAGGAGGGGGCAAGGTATAGAGTGCTTTAAAGCCAATGGTAAGGAATTTCTGTTTGAAGTGGAGGTAGATGGGCGCCCCTGGAAGGTCCCCAAAGAATGGGGAAACACTACTGAACTGTCTTTTGGAAAATTGATCCGGGCTGGAAAATGAAGTATGGCCTGAAGTAGGGAGAGACGGGAAGCAGGGAGTTCAGCAAGGAGGCAGATGCAGTAATCAAGGTGGGATGGGATAAGTGCTTGAATCACTGTGGTAGCAGTTTGGATGGTAAAGGAAAAGGCAGATTTTAGCGATGTTGTGAAGGTAAGAGCCAACAGGATTTGGTGATAGACTGAATATACAGATTGAATGAGAGATGAATCGAGGATATGGGGCTTGTGAGACAGGGAGGCTGGTGGCACTGTCTACAGTGATGGGGATGTAAGCACGCTGTGGGTAGGGAATGCGTCCGTTGTAGTCTCCCAAGTGCTTAGTATAGAGCTCTGCACACAGTAAGTGCTCAATAAATGCGATTGAATGAATGAATGAATGAAAATCGAGGGGAGGACAGGGTTTGAGTGGGAAGATGCGGTGTTCTGTTTTGGGTATTTGAAGTTCTAGGTGTCAGCAGGACATCCAAGTAGAGATGTCCTGGAGGAAATATACGACAACCGAGGAGGAGAAAGGTCAGGGCTGCAGATGTCGATTTGAGAATCATCTGCATTGAGATGGTAATTAAGGCATGGAAGCAAATCATAATAATAATAATAATTATGGTATTTGTTAAGTGCTTACTATGTGCCAAGCACTGTTCTCCAAGGAAGTAAGTGTAGATGGAGAATAGAAGGGGAATGATTGGCTAGAAAGAGGAGAACTAGGAGAGGACAGTATCAGTGAAGCCAAAGTTAGATAATGTTAAAGCATTCCTTTTGTAAACTGCCATGGGGCCCAAATTTGTTCCACTCATTAGTCAAATAGATGAGTAGCTAGCTGGTATTTGGAATAACAGTAAATGGGGATTACTCATTTGTGCTGGTCATACATGACAGTAGTTGGTGGGAGAGAAAGGATTCTCCATAATCCATCGATCATATTTATCGAGCTTTATTATGTGCAGAGCTCTGTACTATGTGCTTGGGAGAGTTCAATACAACAGAATTAGCAGCCATGTTCCCTTCCCATCATGGGCTTCCATAATGACCCTATAGGAACAATGAGACCTGGGCTTAGGATTCAGAAAGAGACTGAATGTTTATTGCTAAAACCAGTCCCCATCAGTGGATGATGTGAAGATTAGTGAGAGCAATTATCTAGAAAATGTTTAGAATTGCATGGAGAAATATTAAAGTTCTCCTTAATTTCGAAAGGCATGGAGAGGCAAGAGTTCTGTGGAGCAAAGCTATCAGCTACTTCAAAGTTCTGATAATGATATCCTATTTCTGATGCCTGCTGAATTTACCTGCTTTTGACAGTAAGGCTCAAGCTCATCATTTGTACCTCTTAATGATCCATATAAACAGAAGAAGATAATTATTGTGTATAATTCTATTTATTTATATTGATGCTACTGATGCCTGTCTACTTTTTTTGTTTGTTTTGTTGTCTGTCTCCCCCTTCGAGACTGTGAGCCTGTTGTTGGGTAGGGATTTTCTCTATTTGTTGCTGAATTGTACTTTCCAAGCGCTTAGTACAGTGCTCTGCACACAGTAAACACTCAAATACGATTGATTGAATGAATGAATAACATTATAATTATGGTATTTGCTATGCATGTACTATGTGCCAAGCACAGTTCTAACCACTGGGCTAATACAAGTTAGGTCAGAGTGCTGTCCCACATGTGGCTTACAGTCTAAGTAGAAGGGAGAACAGGGATTGAATCCCCACTTTACATGAGAGGAAACTGAGGCACAGAGAAATTAAGTGACTTGCTCAAGGTCACACAGCAAACAAGTGGCAGAGCTAGGATTAGAATCCAGGTCCTTCGGCTTCCAGGCCTGTGCTCCTTTTACTAGGGCAGCTGCTTATCATTATATCGAAAGAGTATGATATTTTTAAAACATTAAGCTAAACTCTAACAGAGACATAAGATGATCAGAAAGGCCACAATCCCTCTCCTGCATAGATCGACAGTCTGTGGGGGGAGGATCAGGAATTGTATCCACATTTTCCAAATGAGAAAGCGGAAACCCAGAGAAGTTAAGGACTTGCTCCAGTTCCCGTATGAGGCAGATGGTGGAGGCAGGATTAGAACCTATGCCTCCTCACTCCTAGTCAGTCATTTGTATTTATAAAGCCCTTATTGTGAGCAGTTCACTGTACTAAGCGCTTGGGAGAGTGCAATAGAACAGGGGTGGGGGGCAAGTTCATTCATTCAATCCATTCAATGGTATTTATTGAGCGCTTTCTGTGTGCAGAGCACTATACTAAGCACTTGGGAAAGTACAATACAACAATAAACAATGACATTCCCTGCCCACAAGGAGCTTACAGTCTAGAACCCTGGGCTCTTTCCACTAAGCTGTGCTGCCTCCTTCCATTGTTTGTGCTTCTTTCTCTAATTAATGCTAATTAAAGCATTTAGCTTTAATTCTATTTATTCTGATGACTTGACACCTGTCCACATGTTTTGTTTTGTTGTCTGTCTCCCCATTCTAGACTGTGAGCCCCTTGTTGGGTAGGGACCATCTCTATATGTCGCCAACTTGTACTTCCCAAGTCCTTAGTACAGTGGTCTGCACCCAGTAAGTGCTCAATAAATGTGATTGAATGAATATATGGTATGTGCTTTCAAGTTGACTAAACTTGTCTACCTACTACCTGCAGGGCAGGCTAGAGTTTGCAGTAAAGGAGGAAAGCCCCACTCAGTTCACCAGCTGAACTTTCCCAAAGTATTTGACACCACTCACATCCTCCTTGTTTCTGAAACTGCAACCTTGGCAATATCCCCGACTTGTCCCTCTTTTTCAACTTGCGTATTCAGTTGGTTCCCAAATCCTTTATATTTTTCCTCCACGATATCAATCAATTGATCAGGGGTATTCATGGAGTGCTTACTATGTGCAGAGGACTGTACTAAGCACTTGGGAGAGTACGGTACAGCAGAATTAGCAGATGGGTTCCCTGTCCGTAATGAGCTAACAGTCTAGAGGGGGAGACAGACCTAAATATGAATACATAAGTAATTTATAAGACAAAATTTAAAGACATGTACATAATTTAAAGATATTTTCAGGATCTAGCTTTTGTTTGCTCTCAACTAGCCACAGTGCTGATTCAGACACTTTTCATAGTCCGGATTAACAACTGCATCAGCCTCTTCTCAGTCCTCCCTGCTTCTGATCTCACCCCTCTCCAGTCCATATTTCCCTCTGCTACCCAAATCATTTTTCCAAAATACCATTCTTCACATGTAGTAATTATGGTATTTGTTAAGCTCCTGCTATGTATGAGTCACTATAGTAAGTGCTGGGATGGATAGAAGCAAGTCAGTTTGGACACAGGCCCTGTCTCATGTGGGGCTCACAGTTTTAATCCCCATTTGACAGATGAAGTGACTGGGGTCCACAGAAGCGAAGTGACTTGTTCAATGTCATACGGAAAACAAGTGGCAGAGCCGAGATTAGAACCCATGACCTTCTGATTTCCAGGCCCATGCTGTATTCACTATGCCATGCTGCTTTTCCTGCTGCAGGCCTCCCCTCCCCTCAGAAGTCCCCAGTCATTGCCCATCCCTCTCACATTAAACAGAAACTCCTGACCGTTGGCTTTAAGGCACTCAGTCAACTCTCTCCTGCCTATTTATCCTCTCACCTTCCACTACACCCCAGCTTGCACTCTTAGCTCTTCAAAAGCCAATTTACTCACTGTACCACTTTCTTGTCCCTCCTGCCACTGTTCCTTTCACTCACACACTTTCCCAGCCTTTAATTTCTCGTTGTTTCAAATTTGACAAACCACAGATCTTCCCATCTTTGTAGCTATCCTCAAATCCCATCTGCTCCAGAGACCTTCCTGGATTAATTTCTACTCTCCCAACAGCCATTTTAGCACTTCTGCACCACTTGAACACTTGTGATCTCCCAATCTCCACAGCAATTAAGTACACATTTTACACACCCAATTACTTATCCCCTTTTGTCTTTCCTTCCATTTGTAAATTGTTTCCTGTGGCAATCTGTAAACTCCTTGCAAGCAGGGACTGTGTTTTCTAACTCTTCTGTTCTGTCCCTAGCACTTGGTATGCAGTACTTGAGCACACATTAAGTGTTGAATAAATACTGTCAAGTGAACAATTTCTGGCATTTTAAATACATGAGAAGCGCTGTGGCCTAAAGGATAGAGCACAGACTTGGGAGTCAGAAGGACCTGGATTCTAATTCTAGCTCTGTCACTTGTCTGCTGTATGACCATGGGCAAGGCACTTTTCTGTACCTCAGCTCCTTATCTGTGAAATGGGAATTAAGACTGTGAACCCCAAGTGGGACAGGGACTGTGTCCAACCCAATCACCTTGTATCTACCCCAGCACATAGTGCAGTGCCTGACACATAGTAAGCACTTAATACCACTATTATTATTATTATTGTTATTACTAATGTTAAAAAAAAGTATAGTCTGGTTCATTTTTCATTAGTAAGAAATCTGGATAAAGATTGACTTCAAAAACCAAAATGTCATTAAAATAATTTCAAATTCGTTGGATATGAAGAATTAATTTCTTCCTTGACTATTGCCCACCTTCAGGCTGGTGGGAGGGCTTTAGTTAGCTTTTCCTAAGCCAGGCTGTCGCAGCCTGAAGCAACAAGGGCAGGGGACCGCTAAGGGTAAGGAGAGATATTGAGACACCTTGGAAAAAAGGAATGGAATTGGGGGCATTTTGATCTAAAATGAATAACCACCAAATTTTTCAAAATTAATGGGAGTAATCTCTCCTGAATGAGAATTGATTTCCTTTCCATGTGGCACTGTAGTAAGTGCTGGGGGGTGTCCAGTAGAAGGATAAGACACTATCCCTGCCCTTGAGGAGCTTACCATCCAATAGAGGAGTCAGAAGAACAGAAATTCCTTAAAAGTAAAGGGAGCAGAAGAAGGACTGGTGCTATACAACCTGCAGAGAATGAGTGCAAAAACCAAGTTCTAAATGGGGGCTTTTGAATTGACACAACATGGGGATGAGAAGCTTAATTGGGGGTTCTCTTCTGGAGGTGGGTCTTCAGGAGAGCTTTGAAGATGGGAGAGCTGTGGTCTGACCAGGACAATAATAATAATACTAATGGTTAATAATAACACACTGTTCTAAGTGCTGGGGTAGATACAAGTTAATCAGATTGGACACAGTTCCTGTCCCACATGGGGCTCACATTCTTAATCCCCATTATACAGATGAGGGAACTTAGTCGCAGAGAAGTGAGATGACTTGCCCAAGAGCACAGAGCAGAGAAGTGGCAGAGTCAGGATTAGAACTCAGGTCCTTCTGACCCCATACCCATTCTCTATCCATTAAACCACACTGTTTCAATCTCATTAAATTGCATGGGTAAACTCATTGCAGGCAGGGACTGTCCATTTATTTTTACACTGTACTCTGCCAAGTGCTTAGTACAGTGGTCTGCACACAGTAAACGCTCAATAAATATGATTGAATGAGCTGGTCTTATTCATTCATTCAATCATATTTATTGAGCGCTTACTGTGTTCAGACCACTGTACTAAGCACTTGGGAAGTACAAGTTGGCAACATATACAGACTGTCCCTACCATACAGTGGGCTCACAGTCTAGAAGGGGGAGGCAGAGAACAAAACAAAACATACTAACAAAATAAAATAAATAGAATAAATATGTACAAATAAAATAGAGTAATAAATATGTGGGGAGGGGAAGGAGGTAAGGTGGGGGGATGGGGAGGGGGAGAGGAAGGAGAGGGTTCAGTCTGGGAATAATGATGGCATTTGTTAGGCACTTACTATGTGCAAAGCACTGTTCTAAGCACTGGGGGGGGGATACAAAGTGATCAGGTTGTCCCGGATGGGGCTCACAGTTATCATCCCCATTTTACAGATGAGGTAACTGAGGCTCCGAGAAGTTAAGTGACTTGCCCAAGGTCACACAGCAGACACGCAGTGGAGCCGGGATTCAAACCCATGACCTCTGATTCCAAAGCCCCTGCTCTTTCCACTGAGCCACGCTCACCACCTGTGCCATTTTTTTATGGTATTAAGCACCTACTATGTGACAGGCCCTGTACTAAGGACAGGTTAGCTATAATTCTATTTGTTCTGACGATTTTGACACCTGTCCACATGTTTTGTTTTGTTGTCTGTCTCCCCCCTCTAGACTGTGAGCCCATTGTTGGGTAGGGACCGTCTCTATACATTGCCGACTTGTACTTCCCAAGCTCTTAGTATGGTGCTCTGCACACAGTAAGCGCTCAATAAATATGATTGATTGAATGAATAGAAGCTAATAAGGCTCGACACAGTCCATGTCCCACATGGGACTCACAGTCTTAATCCCCTTTTACAGATGAAGGAACTGAGGCCTAGAGAAGTGAAGTGACTTACCCAGGGTCACAAAGTAGGCAAGTGGCGGAGCCAGGATTAAAAACCCAAGTCTTTCTGATTCCCAGGCCTGAGCTCTAGCCCCTAGGCCACGCTGCTTCTGCACCTGGGGAGACCCCCAACATGAAGTAGTTTCATGTGACTAATAAGGCATTTGTGACTAATAAGACTGACCCTGATGAGGCAAACCACTGCCACCTGTGTCCATGGGGAAAGAATCTTCTGGGGCTCTCACTTTGCCCCCTCTTCTCTCCCCTCAACTCTCATATCTCCTTTTGACAGAGCCTAAGATGTCAAGGAGCAGAATTTCTTTGGTTACATTACCTCTCCAAGGGTGTGCTCTTGAACAAAGGCTTATAAAATGTATTAATATTGTGCCTATTAATTTTTATTTTTATTATTGTACTATTTTTTGAGCTCTTGGTCAGATGGGCACATTCAACAGTGGACAAATTCAAGGATAGGAAGTCCTAGTGGAGAAGAGGAAGTGTAAGGGAATTAAGTGGAATTTGGTCAAGAACAGCAATCACATGGTTTTCCCAAGCATCTTGTTGCCGCGGTTGGAGACTGAATATTTATCTGGATGGATGAATAGTCTGAGCCCAGTAGCAACATTGCTTGGATTACTGTAATGGAAACAAGCCTATTTTCTGTTGATTGGGGGATTTTTTAGGTTGCCTGGAATAACTTAGTTTTAGATCATTTATCTTTGACATTTGGGATTTTAGTTTGATGTGGCGAGCTATCACAATATACAAACTTCAAAGCAAGTTTTGAAAAGTTTTAGGGATCGATGACTGAAATAATAGCCAACCTGAGAACTCTGAATCCTTTTTTTTTTTATTTGGTATTTTTTTAATGTGCTTTGTATGTGCCAGGCACTGTACTCTGGGGTAGATATAAACTAATCTGGTTGAACACAGTTCGTGTCCCGCATGGGGCTCACAGCCTAATCCCCATTTTACAGAAGACATAACAAGAGGGTTTTACATAACTCCTATTAACCCTATGGTTTTTCATTCTGAATGTTGCTTGAAGTAACTGAGACCCGTCTTCCACATTTCCTCTTGCAAAAGGTAGTTCTGACATCTGCACATCTGCCATGCCATTTTTATCATAAATTGGTGCTTGGTGAAAATTATACCACAGAGAGCCTTCGGGACATTTCCTTTGTCTTTTCTCCTGCCCCAAGTGAGGTCTTTGTTTTTTTATCATTATTATTATTATTATTATTATCATTATTATTATTGTTGTTTAACTTTAAGAGCCTACACAGATCAGAAAGAAGTTGTGGTTTGAAACCAGGAAGTTCAAAGTTCTATTAGGGTTTTTTTTGTTTGCTTAAAGAAAGGAGGAAGTTACTGCTTTCATCTCTCACTAGACTGAATTTGCTGACAAATATATCAATCCCTAAGAGAGCTGTAATTTAAAATTTCCAATGGGTTCCAATAAGAATTCCCATGAAAACCTCAAGCCACTTGTTGAAGGGAGCCCAGGACAGCTGCCCCTTAGATTTTGAGCCAGTGGGCCTTTGAAATCCTAGCTGTGCCAAGTTCTGGTAAGAATACAAGTTCAACAATTCAAACCTTCCCTGTCCCACACGGGGCTCAATTTTAAGTTGTGGAAGACAGATATAAAGGCCAATAACAGTGAATTATGAACGATAGGCCACTCAGCTTAGGAAGTAGCATGGCTAAGTGGATAGAGCACAGGGAGTCAGAAGGACCTGGGTTCTAATCCCAGCTCTGCCACATGTCTGCTGTGTGACTTTGGGTGAGTCTCTTGACTTCTCTGCTCAGTTACCTCATCTGTAAAATGGGGGGTTAGGACTGCGAGTCCCCTCTGGGACAGGACTGTGTCTCAACTATTTAGCTTGTATAATAATAATAATAATAGTATTAAGCGCTTACTATGTGCCAAGCACTGTTCTAAGCACTGGGAAAGATACAAGATAATTAGGTTGTCCCACGTAGGGCTCACAGTCTTAATACCCATTTTACAGATGAGGTAACTGAGGCACAGAGAAGTTAAGTGACTTGCCCAAGGTCACACAGCTGACAAGTGGTGAAGCCGGGATGAGAACCCACAACCTTTGACTCCCAAGCCCGGGCTCTTTCCACTGGGCCATGCTGCTTCTATATCTACCCCAGTGCTTAGAACAGTGCTTGGCACATAATATATGATTAACAAGTACCATAATAATAATTATTATTATTGGAAAGAGCTCTGGACCTGGAGTCAGCAGAGCTGGATTCTAATCCCAGCTCTGCCATTTGCCTGCTGTGTGACGTTGGTCAAGTGGTTTCACTTCTCTGGGCCTGTTTCTTCACCTTTTAAATCGGGAATTCAATCCCTATTCTCCCATTCCCTTAAACTGTGAGCCCCATGTGGGACAGGGGCTGTGTCTGATCAGCAGGGAATGTTTCTATTTATTGTACTCTCCCAATAAGTGCTTAGTACAGTGGCTTGGTGGAAAGAGCACAGGCTTGGGAGTCAGAGGTCGTGGGTTCTTATCCCGGCTCTGCCACTTATCAGCTGTATGACTTTGGGCAAGTGACTTAACTTCTCCGTGCCTGTTACCTCATCAGTAAAATGGGGATTAATAATAATAAAAATGGCATTTATTATGTGCTTACTATTTGCCAAGCACTGTTCTAAGTGCTGGGAGAGATTAAGACTGTGAGCCCCACGTGGGACAACCTGATTACTTTGTACCTACCCCAGTGTGTAGAACAGTGCTAGCACATAGCGCTTAACAAAATACCATTATTATTATTATTATTACAGTGCTCTGCCCACAGTGAATGCAATTGAATGAATGAATGAATCAAATTGTATTGCAACTACCCATGAGTTTGGCACATTGCTTGGCAGATAGCGGGTTCTTAATTAGTACCAATTATGATTGTTATGGTTCAATAGCCAACATTCAACTAATTAGCTGAACAAATACTTGGGGGAGGCTGGTTTCAGGGTTGTCATTGGTCCAGATCCTCTCCTCAGCCCCTCCATCGCTCTAAGGTTCTTCTGAGAAGCGGCGTGGTTTATTGAATAGATCTCGGGCCTTGGAGTCAGCAGGCCATGAGTTCTAATCCTGCCTCTGTCATTTGTCTGCTGTGTGACCTTGGACAAGTCACTTCCTGGCTCTATCATTTGTCTGCTGTGTGACCTTGGACAAGTCACTTCACTTCTCTGTGCCTCAGTTACCTCATCTGTAAAATGGGGAATGAGACTGTGAGCCCCATGTGGGACAAGGACGGTGTCCAATCTGATTTGCATGTATTCACCCCAGCGCTTAGTACAGTGCCTGGCACAAAGTAAGTGCTTAACAAATACCACAATTTAATTATTACATCCAAGCAGAATTCTGACAGCAAGTTTGTTTTGTTTTTATGGTATTTGTTAAGTGCTTACTATGTGCCGGACACTGTTCTCAACACTGGTGTAAGATACAAGGTGAGAAGTTTGGACACAGTCCCTGTGCCACATGGGACTCACAGTCTTAATCCCCATTTTACAGTTGAGGTAAATGAGGCGTAGAGAAGTTAAGTGACTTGCCCATGGTCACGCAGTAGACAAGTTGCGGAGTTGGGATTAGAACCCAGGTCCTCTCACTCCCAAGCCTGTGCTCTTCCCACTAGGCACACTGCTTCTCTCAGTCTTCAAGGTAAATATCATCATAAAAAAATTCAGTTCACCTGAAAATAAATGATCAGACCCTGAATAACTTGATGTTTTGACCCATTAAGGGGCAGACTCTTTTGACTATCATCTGGCCCTAATTACCAGAACACTATTGCTTCCTACTGTCACTTTAAATGCACAGGTAGTAGGGTGAATTTTGACTACTTTAAATAGGTTTGGAGGCAGATCAAAATGCCTCAAGATATCATTATTTTCCAACCTTTATTCTTCCTCAAAGAGAATTGAACCAGACATCTCTAGAGTAACGTCTGTTTAATTATTCATTTCTTTTTCAAACAGTTGGAGGCAAACTCTTCTGTGAAGCCAAGGGGTAAGGTTTACACTGGCGGTGAAATTTGGGCAATTCTGTTGTATGGTACTTTCCCAAACACTTAATACAGTGCTCTGCACATAGTAAGTGCTCAATAAATACCATTGATTGATAGCATACTTTCAATAGTGGAATGTCTTCCAGCTGGGCAGACTAGAATGCGCTTGTAAGTTTACATGTATGTCAGGAGAATTTTTGTGGGTCACGATCTATAATTTCACTGTGACTGGGACTGGAGGTGGGGGAGAGGACACAAATGACTGCCATGGTCATACCTGGAGGCTAGGCTGCCCCACCAGAAAGGGAGTTTGTGGACGTTACCAACTGACCCTGTGGGCTTCTTATTAATGATATTTACTGAGCACTTACTGTGTGCACAGCACTATATTGAACACTTAATCCTGTTCTATGGGAGTAAGAGACAGAGTGGGGCCACAAATCAAGTGCTCTGTGTTTTCAAGAATAAAAAACACCAGGAAATATCGGTTTAGAGAACAGGCTTATTTGTGGCTGTTTAGGATGAAAGGACAACTATTTGCCCAAATATAGCCAGTGTTACTCTTCTGAAAAATTATCTTTCTTATGGCATGCTAATCAGCTAACACTTTCGCCCCATCTTCTTATTCCTGCTCTTGCACACTTGTAGTTACTCGAACTCATTCATTTTTTTTTCATTCAATCATATTTATTGAGCACTTACTGTATGCAGAGCACTATAATAGGCACTTGGGAGAGTACAATACAACAATAAACAGACACATTCCCTGCTCACAATGAGTTTACAGTCTGGAGGGGGAGACAGACATTAATATAAATCATTACAGATATGTACATAAGTGCTGTGGGACTGGGAAGGGGGAAGAACAAAGGGAACAATTCAGGGTGACGCAGAAGGGAGTGGGAGAAGAGGAAAGGGGGGGCTTCTGGAAGAGATGTGCCTTCAATAATGCTTTGAAGTGGGGAGAATAACTGTTGGATTTGAGGAGGGAGGGTGCTCCAGGCCAGAGGCAGGACGTGGGCCAGGGATCAGCAGCGAGATAGGCAAGATTAAGACACAGTGAGGTTAGCTTTGGAGGAGCGAAGTATATGGGCTGGGTTGTGGTAGGAGAGTAGTAAGGCAGAGTGATGGAGTGCTTTAAAGCCAATGCTGAGGAGTTTTTGTTTGATGCAGAGGTGAATGATGATGATGATGGCATTTGTTAAGCGCTTACTATGTGCAAAGCACTGTTCTAAGCGCGGGGGGGGGGGGGATACAAGGTGATCAAGTTGCCCCACGTGGGGCTCACAATCAATCCCCATTTTACAGCTGAGGTAACTGAGGCTCAGAGAAGTTAAGTGACTTGCCCAAGGTCACACAGCCGTCATGTGGTGGAGTCGGGATTCAAACCCATGACCTCTGACTCCAAAGCCCGTGCTCTTTTCACTGAGCCACGCTGCTTCTCATGGGCAACCACTGGAGTCTTTTGATGAGTGAGTGACCTGTCCTGAACGTTTTTGTAGAGAAGTGATCCGGGCAGCAGAGTGAGGTAGGGACTGGAGTGGGGAGAGGCAGGAGGCTGGGAGGTCAGCAAGGAGGCTGAGGCAGTAGTCCAGCATTCGGAGCAATACAACTTGCCTTAGTGGGATTTTGGAGGAGTGTAGAGGAGAGAAGGCTGTCAGCTTTAGAGAGCAGCATGGCATAGTGATTAGAGCACAGACCTGGGAATCAGAAGGTCATGGGTTCTAATCCCAGCTCTGCCACTTGTCTGCTGTGTGACCTTGGGCATGTAACTTAACTTCCCTGGGCCTCAGTTACCTCATCCGTAGAACAGGGTTTGAGACTGTGAACCCCACATGGGACAGGGACTGTGTCCAACCCGATTTACTTGCATCCACCCCAGCACTTCGTATACTGCCTGTCATATAGTAAGCACTTAACAAATGCTACAATTACTATTCTGTTTTAGCAGTCCTCGTCATTCATTCATTCATTCAATCGTATTTATTGAGCGCCTACTGTGTGCAGAGCACTGGACTAAGCGCTTGGGAAGTACAAGTTGGCAACGTATAGAGACGGTCCGTACCCAACAACGGGCTCACAGTCTAGAAGGGGGAGACAGACAACAAAACAAAACATGTGGACAGGTGTAGAGTCTTCAGAATAAATGGAAGTAAAGCCAGATGCACATCATTAACAAAATAAATATGTACAAGTAAAATAAATAGAGTAATAAATCTGTACAAACATATATACAGGTGCTGTGGGGAGGGGAAGGCTCACTTGTTATCTTGTGTTTACAACAGCGCAAGGACTGTTTCTTATGCAATTTCATTCTCCCAAGCTCTAGGCACAAGAGGTGCAAAGAAGCAGTACTTTGACTAGTAGCCCCATGTGGGACAGAGACTGTGTCCAACCTGATTAACTTGTATCTACCCCATTGCTTAGTACAGTGCTGGACACATAGTAAGCGTTCAATAAATACGATTGATTGATTGATTAACAAATAACAAGAACAATAATGATAACAGCATTTGAAATGAGCCACAAACTTAATCCCCACCTACCGAGGTTATTTTTAAGTTATAGACCTTCCTCTTGCCTCATCTTTTCTCCTGAACTGTGAGGCTGGAATTGGTAAATGTCTCTTCCATTCAGTGAAGGGGTTTCAGCTGGTCAGGAAGGTCACTGCTGCCCTGGTCTACTGAAATATTTTTCCTCTCAGGCAGTTGTTGACTTTATGCTGCTGTGGTCTGGTCCTTCTGTGGCACTTTCCAAGTGTTTTGTGCAGTGCATTGCACCCATAGTGGGCTGAACAATCATCACTACTAGAATTATTGTTCAGTCATTGGATGTCATTCCCGTGGGCCTCAAATGCTCTTCAACTGCATGGTGAACGGCCTTTTCTTTAGCGATCTCTCATCGCCTTAAAGAATTTATTCTCACAATAGTACTGGAGCTGGATGTTTGGCAGTCTTCTCACTTTCCGGACAAAGGAACAGAGACCCGGAGGTTAAGTGACACTTTGGAGGCTAAACCAATCCCAGAACTAGCATTTCCTGAGCCACCTGCCTCTTGGATTCTCAGTGCTCTGGACGTGGCCAGGCTGAGCCGCTTTAATCGGTAATAACAGCAATCGTCACTGTGGCATTTGTTTAGCTCTCACTAAGGCTGTGGAGCAGTGTGGGCTGCTGGAAAGAGCATACGTCTAAGAGTCAGAGGACTTGCGTTTTAATCCTGGCTCTGCCACCAGCCACTGCGTGACCTTGGGCCAGTCACTTCACCTCAGTTACGTCACTATGTGCCCCACGTAGAACATGGGCTGAGTCCAACCTGATTATCTGTACCTACCCCAGTGATGATAATAATGATAGCATTTATTAAGCGCTTACTATGTGCAAAGCACTGTTCTAAGCGCTGGCGAGGTTACAAGGTGATCAGGTTGTCCCATGGGGGGCTCACAGTCTTCATCCCCATTTTACAGATGAGGGAACTGAGGCCCAGAGTAGTTAAGTGACTTGCCCAAAGTCACACATCTGACAAGTGGTGGAGCCGGGATTTGAACCCATGACCGCTGACTCCAAGGCCCGGCTCTTTCCACTGAGCCACGCTGCTTCTCTAGTACTTATTACAGTGCCTAGTACATAATCCTGGACAAATACCATTAAAAAAAGTCACTTCTCTGTGCCTTAGTTTTCTGATCTATAAAATGGGGATTCAATCCCTGTTAATAATAATAATAATAATAATAATGATGGCATTTATTAAGCGCTTACTATGTGCATTGCACTGTTCTAAGCGCTGGGGAGGTTACAAGGTGATCAGGTTGTCCCACGGGGGGCTCACAGTCTTAATCCCCATTTTCCCCTGTTCTACCTCCTACTTAGACCGTGAGCCCCATGTTGGCCAGGGACGGTGTCATGTGATTACTTAGTATCTACCCCAGTGCTTAGAACAGTGCTTAACAAGTACCACACTTATTGGATGCCAAGTACTGTACTAAGCACCGGGGTAGATACAAGATGATAAGGTCCTACACAGTCCCTGTCCCATGTGGGGCTCACAAACTAAGGAGGAGGGAGAACAGGTATTGAATCCCCATTTGACAGATGAGGAAACTGAGGCACAGAGAAGTCAAATGACTTGTCCAAGAGTCACACAGCAAGCAAGTGGCAACACTGGCATTAGAACCTAGGTCCTCTGACTCTTAGGCCCGTGCTCTTTCCACAAGGCCTCACTGCTAATAGGGATGATTGTGTTACTGCTTTATTCCGAGGAGCTCAAAGAGCTTCTCAAGATGCCTCATGTATCCTCACAACGTTCCTAGCAGTTAACATGCGGGCCAGAATCACTAAACACATTTTACAGATGCCATGTGGAATTGCTGCATGGGCAGGCCAAGTAACACAATTAGAGTTTGACAGCGGAGCATGGATTCCTTCAAAGGGGAATTCTTCTAGCTGCCCATTTCCTACTTTCAAGGGAGAGAAAGGGGTTTGCTATTTTCACCATTTGATACCTCAAACGGGGAGAATGGGAGATGAGAGTGTTGCTGGGGGCAGTTTCAGGGCAATACAATAAGATGAAACAAATGAATCAATCACAGGTATTGATTGAGCACTTACTATATACAGAACACTGTACTAAGCGCTTGGGAGAGCACAGTACAACAGAATTAGCAGACAGGCTCCCTGCCTATAACGAGCTTAAAATCTAGAGATGGTCTCCCCAAGTTTATTTCTAAGACAAATGATTCTAATCTTCTCACATAAATCTACTCCTCCCTCAGAATTGCATGGAATCGTCAGCTATTCAATATGAAAGATAGTTTTCCCTCAGTTTATTAGTTTTTCATTTGCCATTCTTGTTCTGCTTCAGGGGAATCACAGCCATTTTCCAGCTGTGTACAAAGTCAGCCATCAATTGCTTAGCTAGAAACAATTTTTGTTTTCTGACCTGGAAGAAGAATTTCGCTGTTAGATATTGCTAAAAGAATGCCCTATCAGGAAGCAGCTGCCCTAGGATTTTGAATGTTTATTAAACACATTTCCAGCTCTGAAGGGTGGCTGATATGTTAGGCTCTAAAGGAGAGATCATTTTTCAAAATCTGGCCATGGCGAAGGTCTGAAACTCAGAATGTTCTATGCCTTCTATTTGTCCTTCGAGCAAGAGAGAGACAAGGGCATAGAGGAGTCAGGGTTCTGCGAAGAGAGTCGGTTGGACGGGATCCCTTGAGAGGGGGAAGGGGTACCAAGAAAGAGACAGATGTTCCTGGGACATCAGTGGTGGGGTGGGTAGTAACGGTATCTAGAGAGAGGGATGGGAGCATGACTGAAATCATAAGTTCTCTATGAGGGTATGTCCCTCGGGAGTGGGGTTAGCTCTGAAGAATAATAACACTGGCAAGTATTAAGTGTCAGTCAGTCAATTGTATTTATTGAGCACTTACTGTATGCAGAGCACTGTACTAAGGCCCTGGGAGAGTACAAAAGTCACATTACCCGCCCACAGTGAGCTTAGAGTCTAGAAGGGGGCTAACTTTAATATAAATAAATAAATGACAGATATGTTTGTAAGTGCTGTAGGGCTGGGAGGGGGGAATGAATGAAGGGAGCAAATCAGGGTGACACAGAAGGGAGTGAGAGAAGAGGAAAGGAGGACTTAGTTAAGGAAGGCCTCTTGGAGGATTTGTGCCTTCCATAAGGCTTTGAAGGGCGGGGAGAGTAATTGTCAGATTACTTTGTTTTAAGTACTGTTCTAAACTCTGGGATTCATAAGGTTGGACACAGTCCCTGTCCTACATGAGGCTCACAATCCAAATAGGAGGGAGAACAGTTATTGAATCCCATTTTACAGTTGAGAAAACAGGCACAGAGATGTGACCTGCCCAAGATCATAAAACAAGCAATTGACAGGGTCAGGATTAGAACCCTGGGTCTTCCGACTCCCAAGCCTGTGTTCTTTCCACTAGGCCATGCTGCTTCTCTCCACTTCTTTCCAGTGAATATGCTGCTGAGGAAGGTGTTGTCGTGAGGAAGATACCTCAGAGTGACAGTGTAGTCTCTGGTGGAAGTTACAAAGTACGAAGAGAGGAAGCGGTGCCCTGAAATATGTATTTGGCTGTCCTTTGTTTTTGAAGAGGGCACCGGTGATGGTGATATTCACCTATGAGTGTTGAGAAGCCAGCCCAGCAGGGGACCCACAGTCCTGACTTCATTAGGCACACAAAAAGCTGTCCCTTGTGTGGTCTCGTTTGATGTTTACAGTACCTTATCCTGTTTTCTCTTTGGCCTCCTTGTTTCTCATTCCTTCTGAAGGTTTTCTTCCAAAGGAACTGCTCCATTCTTAATAGCGGCACACCTTGCTGTCAGCCTATCATCAACCGTTGAATTCCCAATTTTCAGCTGTGAAGAAACATGGTCTGAGGCTGTTTCATTGCATTTCTAAAACAGTTTCTCTGCTCCCCTTGTTTCAGTTTCCTAATTTCAGCTCTCCCCAGAGCAGTTGTTTGAGTACCCTTCTGCCGTTCATTCTCCTCAAGGCTTCATGACTTCTGAAGAAGGGTTTGAGGGAGCGGTAGTGGAGTGCTTTCTTGTGGAGAGATGGGGGCCCTTTGTGGGTGAGGGGGATACTAGGAGCGTGTTTGTTCTTAAGGAGTTTTACTCCCGATTTGGGGAGGGTGCGGGGAAGGATGGAGGGGGCTGGCAGTTGTGCTTGGAGGCAGGAATTCCAAGATGCAGTTGCTGGAACTGATTGAGAGAGAGAAACACTTACTCTCTGACTCAGTGGGTAAGGAGGACCTGTGGAGGAAGACTCTCAAAGCTTCCATTCCTCCCCTGCCTCAGTTTTTTTTCCTCCCCTCCTTTCTTCCCTCTTCTCCCCCAGCCCTTTTCACTTTTTTCCCCCAGATATACTCCCCGGACCTTCAAGAGCAACTAGGAGACTTCTTTGGTATTCCTTATATATGAACTGTTGCTTATTATTTGTATGTTAATGCACTCAGCCCTATTAAACTGGTTGAAATTCATTGCAGGGCCAGAAACAGGAGGAGCTGGAGGGAAAGCTACAGTCCTAGTATGGCAGGGCATATCTAACAGTGAGGAAGGGGATTGATTGGGGAAAGGGTTTGTCCTGTTGTGGGGAGGGGCTCTAGGGTGTCCCAATGAGGGGGTCAGTAGAGAGTTTGATCAGTGGCATATTTGGGAGGACTTGCCCCTGGGAGGCAAGCTGATTAAGGAATGGGGAGGCTTTGTGCTTCTTAGGCGGTCTCTGTGAAAAGAGGTATTCCTAAAATTCCCACTAGACTGCAAACTCCTTGACGGCTGGGATTGTGCCTAATAATAATAATTATGGAACTCTGTGCCAGGCCCTGTTCTAAGCACTGGGGTAGATAGAAGTTAATCATGTTGGATAAAGTCCCTGCCCGACATGAGACTCACACTCATAATCCCTGTTTTACAGATGAGGTACCTGAGGCACAGAGAAGTTAAGTGACTTGCCTAAGGTCACACAACAGACACTTGGCAGGGCTGGGATTAGAACCCAGGTCCGTGCTCTATCCACTAAGCCACGTTGCTGTTGTTTGAGCACTGTACCAAGCTCTTGGGAGAGTACAATATAACATTAAGCAGACAGGTTCCCTGCCCACAACGAGTTTACAGTCTAGAAGGGGAGAAAGGCATGAATATAAATGGATAAGGAAGGCCAGCGTGGGCTGCTAGCTAACGGACCCAGGGGCAGTTGGAAACTGGGAGGACCCTGATCCTATGTCTTCTAGACTGTGAGCCCGTTGTTGGGTAGGGATCGTCTCTATATGTTGCCAACTTGTACTTCCCAAGCGCTTAGTACAGTGCTCTGCACACAGTAAGCGCTCAGTAAATACGATTGAATGGATGCCCAGTTCCACCTCATCCGGCTCTAAATGTTCAGCTCCCATCACTTGTTGAATTCTTTGGTGTCAGGTGGCCCTTTTTTCCCCTCCCGGTGCATATGCTCAGTCCTTCAAAAGCGTCTGTGTATAAACCGAGACACTTGCCTTTTCTTCGTAGCTGAAGCTCTAAAAATTCCAGTTCTTGGCTTGGAAGCAATGAAACAGTTTGATAGATGGTTATCCTGTTTAGCTTTTCCATAAAAGAAGCTGTCTGGAGGACTTCGAAACGAGGCACAGGCTGCTAGCAGTTGTTTAGAAATGCAGAATGTGGTGAATGACTTACACATCACAGGGGAGAGCTCTGCCCGTTTCTTGGAAAAGGCAGCAGGTCCTAAGAGAAGCAGCATGTCCTAGTGGAAAGAGCCCTGGACTGGGAGTCAGAGGACCCAGGTTCTAATCCTGACTCCTCCACTTGTCTGCTGTGTGACCTTGGGGAAGTTGTTTAATCTCTCTTTGCCTCAGTTTCCTCACCTGTATAATGGGGATTATTACCAATATTTTTAATAATAATAAGGGTACTTCATTCAATTGTATTTGAGTGTTTACTGTGTGCAGAGCACTGTACTAAGCGCTTGGGAGAGTACAATATAACAGTAAGCTGACACATTCCATGCCCACAAGGAGCTTACAGTCTAGAGGACAAGCTTACTTGTTTAATACTACTACTACTAATAATAATGATAGCATTTATTAAGCGCTTACCATGTGCAAAGCACAGTTCTAAGCGCTGGGGAGGTTACAAGGAGATCAGGTTGTCCCATGGGGGGCTCACAGTCTTAATCCCCATTTTACAGATGAGGGAACTGCGGCACAGGAAAGTTAAGTGACTTGCCCAAAGTCACACAGCTGACAATTGGCAGAGCCGGGATTCGATTCCATGACCCCCAACTCCAAAGCCCATGCTCTTTCCACTGAGCCACGCTGCACTCTCTATGTACCAAACACTGTCAGGTCAATACAAGTTAATCATGTTGGACACAGTCCCTGTCCCACATGGAGCTCACAGTCTAAGCAGAAGGGAATTGAGCCCATTGTTGGGTACGGACTGCCTCTATCTGTTGCCAAATTGTACTTTCCAAGTGCTTAGTACAGTGCTCTGCACACAGTAAATGCTCAATAAATTTGATTGAATGAATAAGATTAAGACTGTGAGCCCCATGTGGGGCAGGGACTGTGTCCAATCCAATTACCTTGTACCTACCCTAGCACTTAGTACAGTGCCTGGCACATAGTAAGCTCCTAACAAATACTACAGTTATTCGAAAGAGAAATGCCCATGGGGCTCTAGAAGACTGTAATCTTCCCTGGGGAGAGAAGCAGCGTGGCTGACGAAGCAGCGTGGCTCAGTGGTAAGAGCTTGGGCTTTGGAGTCAGAGTTCGTGGGTTCAAATCCCGGCTCTGCCCACTGCCAGCTGTGTGACTTTGGGCAAGTCACTTAACTTCTCTGTGCCTCAGTTCCCTCATCTGTAAAATGAGGATTAAGACTGTGAGCCCCACGTGGGACAACGTGATCACCTTGTATCCCCCCAGCGCTTAGAACAGTGCTTTGCACATAGTAAGTGCTTAACAAATACCATCATTATTATTATTATTATTATTATCTCCTGGATGCCATTTTAAAACGCTGAACATTTCATTATGTAGCCTCCTGCCTTTGCTTCCTTCTGATTCTGCAGATCGTGTCTCCCTGATGTTAGTGACCAGAGTGCACGCTGCTTAGTAATAGCCAGCCCCTCCCACACCACCACCTCTGACACTGGCAGCATCCCAAGAGGGCCAAGGGAGAATTTAAAAAGTGCCCTAAGCACAGAAAAGGATGTGTATATTTTGGATAAATAAGATAATTAGAAACCATTGACTATATATCTCTCTTGCGCCTCATATGAGCCTCTTATGGGACAGAGCTGGTATCTCAGAGTTATCTTGTATTTACCACAGTGCCTAATCCTTCTAGACTGTTAGCCCTTTATTGGGTAGGGACCGTCTCTATATGTTGCCGACTTGTACCTCCCAAGCGCTTAGTACAGTGCTCTGCACACAGTAAGTGCTCAATAAATACGATTGGATGAATAATATACAGTGTTCAGTGCTTAGAAATAGCCCCTCCCACACCACCACCTCTGACACTGGCAGCATCCCAAGAGGGCCAAGGGAGAATTTAAAAAGTGCCCTCAGCACAGAAAAGGATGTGTATGTTTTGGATGTATAAGATAATTGGAAACCATTGACTATATATCTCTCTTGTGCCTCTTATATTATAACCCTCTTATGGGACAGAGCTGGTATCTCTGAGTTATCTTGTGTTTACCACAGTGCCTAATCCTTCTAGACTGTGAGCCCTTTATTGGGTAGGGACCGTCTCTATATGTTGCCGACTTGTACTTCCCAAGCGCTTAGTACAGTGCTCTGCACACAGTAAGTGCTCAATAAATACGATTGAATGAATAATGTACAGTGTTCAGTGCTTAGAAATAGCCCCTTCCAGACCACCATCTCTGGCACTGAAAGTAACTCAAGAGGGCAAAGGGAGTGTTAAAAAAAGTGTCCTTGGGAACCAGAAAGGGAAGCAAACATTTGTGATGTATAAGACAATTGGATTGGACTTAAATGGAAACCATTTACTATATGTCTTTCTTTTGCCTATTATATTCTGAGCCTATTATGGGAAAGGGGTTAGTCTGAGTTGTTTATCTTGTGTTTATCTCAGTGTGTAGTACAGTGCTTGGTATATGGTAATGCTTAATAAATGTCTTAAATAATGGTAATGCTTCACAGGAAACACAAACATTATTTAGGTCTAGGCTGGGCAGTAGGCCAGGAAGAAAAAAGGAGGACTCATTTTGGCCTCGTTTTTTCTAGCTCCATTTTGTTAAGTTTTATGTGGGAATTGGGCTTGTGTGGGGGGAAGTACGTGTGGGCAGTCTAATGATTTATAGAGAGGAGGGAGTGGAAGGAAGAGTAAAGAATGGCTTTAGGAAATATGGGTAAGCTCCAATGCAAATTTTATGGTCTGATGAAAATGTTTCCAGGACCAGAGTCTTTTTGCAACTGACCGGCAGGTAGCTTTATGAGTAGCTTCTCTTTTCCCTCTTGGCATGCTGGGCTTATTCATTCTTAGTTTTGTTTGTGGCTTGCTCGCTGCCTTTCTGAGCCATGTAAGGGAATCACTTGATTCCAGTCCATCTCCCTAAGAAGATTACGTCAAGACTCTGTGGCCGACCCTTCATTTTTCCAACGGACCGCCCGGTTTTCAGCTGATTTATGCACCGTCCGTAACAGTGGCTCTTGAGTTGGTTTCAAAGCATTTCAGTCAACAGTATTTATTGAGTACCTACTTTTTGCAGAGGGCTGGGATCATGTATACTACTTCTAATGCACTCTCCCAAGCTGTTAGTACAATGTTCTGCACACAGGTGCTCCGTAAACACTGTGGGTTGATTGCCGAGCACTGCATTAAATGTTTCAGGGAGTACAATAGAGTTAGAAGACATGATCGTTTACTGCCTTGCAGGGGAGACAGACACAAAATAAATACAGGTAGAAGAAGAGAAAAGAAAAAACAGATGTGAAACTGAGTCAGTGATACTAGTTAATTAGGTACCGAAGTCCTACAGGGGTGAGTGTGATCAGGAGTGTATAATTGGTGCAGAAGGGTTTCAAGTGCAGTTCTAAGTGCTGAGGAAGATGTGAGGTTATCAGGTCAGACTCAATCGCTGTCCCACACATGGCTCACAATCTGAGTAGGAAGAGAACAGATGAGGTAACTGAGGAACGGAGAAGGGCAAAGACACAGAACAGACTTGTGGCAGAGCTGGGTTTAAAACCCAGCTCCTCTGGCTCTCAGGCCCATGCCGTCTCCTAGGCCATGGAAAAAAAGTAATTGAGGAGGGAGTCCTGCATTGTGATTTCAGGACTATGAACTGGTGGGCTTCAAAAGAGAAAAAGTTTTAGGCAGGATCAAAGGTGTGAGGAGATGATGGAGGCAGGAGAGAGAAAAACTCCTCATCATTGACTTCAAAACAGTCAAACACCCTACCTCCCCTCCTCACCTCGCTACTCTCCTACTATGATCCAGCCCACACACTTTGCTCCTCTAATGCTAACCTTCTCCCTGTATCTCAATCTCATCTATCTCACTGCCAACCCCTCACCTGTGTCCTGGTTCTGGCCTGGAACGCCCGCGCCACCCCAAATCCTACAGAAAATTACTCTCCCCCACCCTTCAAAGCCTTACTGAAGGACATCTCCTCCAAGAGGCCTTCCTACATCCTCCTTTCCTCTTCTCCTACTCCCTTCTGTGTTGCCCTGACTTGCTCCCTTTATTCACCCCGTCCCAGCCTCTCAGCACTTATGTACTTATCTGTAATTTATTTATATTAATGTCTGCCTCTCCCTGTAGACTATAAGCTCGTTGTGGTCAGGGAATGTGTCTGTTTATTGAACTATTGTACTAAGCAGGATGCTTAGTACAGTGTTCTGCACATAGTAAGTGCTCAGCGAATACCATCGATTGATTGATTCTATGGAGACTCTCAGGAGGACTTTGAAATCCTTCAGTAACCCAGCTTTGCTCTATAAGGGGCTTGCAGATATGACTTGTATTCCCTGCTCACTAGTAAAGGTATAGAAAGTCTCTCAACTTCAAGTGGGAAAGAGCCTGTTGCCTTTTTATTTCCCACCATTCGAAAGTTTGGCTGATAGGAAATCTTAAATTTTGACTGTTCCTAAATGTGTTTCTCTTGACATTTAGGCATGCGAAAGTGTCTTAAATAACATGAGGGACCATATTTAGAGTGAAAGAGATTTTGGTTTTTCTGTTCTTTGAGTGAAACGAGCGTGATTTGACTAGCGGTGGGGTTGTAGCCACCTCTCGGAGACTCTGCTGTTCCCTCCGTAGCCTTGATTAACACTTGGTACAGCGCTTGGCACACAGTAAGCACTCAATAAAGATGATTGAATGAAGGGATGAATAACGGGATGAGTCACTATGTTGTGGCACATCGAGAGATGAGGGCTGCCATGATAAGCTATTGACCTGGGATCTAAAGGGCATGTGGCGATCTTTTCCTACAGAACATTAAGAACAGGATTATTATTAAATTATTATCAATAATATAATTATTATTAAAACAATTATAATATTTATAACAATAATGATGGTATTTGTTAAGCGCTAACTATGTGCCAGGCACTGTTCTAAATGCTGGGGTAGATACAAGATAATCAGGTTGGATACAGTCCCTGTTCCACATATGGCTCTCAGTCTTAATCCCCATTTTCCAGATGAGGTAACGGAGGCACAGAGAAGTTAAGTGACCTGCCCAAGGTCACACAGCCGACAGGCGGCGGAGCTGAGATTAGATACAATATAATCAGGTTGGATACGGTCCCTGTTCCACATATGGCTCTCAGTCTTAATCCCCATTTTCCAGGTGAGGTAACGGAGGCACAGAGAAGTTAAGTGACCTGCCCAAGGTCACACAGCCGACAGGTGGCGGAGCTGGGATTAGAACCCAGGTCCTTCCGAATCCCAGGCCCATGGTCTATCCAGTTGGCCGCGCTGCTGCTTTCAGGATTGAGATCAGAGTGGTCCAAATTGGCTCTGAGAGTTCTCCAGTGCCACGTAGGAAATGCTCAGCGAATACCATCGATTGATTCTATGGAGACTCTCAGGAGGACTGTGAAATACTTCAATAACCCAGCTTTGCTCTATAAGGGGCTTGCAGGTACGATTTCTATTCCCTGCTCCCTAGTGAATCAATCAATCAATCAATCGTATTTATTGAGCGCTTACTATGTGCAGAGCACTGTACTAAGCGCTTGGGAAGTACAAATTGGCATCACATAGAGACAGTCCCTACCCAACAGTGGGCTCACAGTCTAAAAGGGGGAGACAGAGAACAGAACCAAACATACCAACAAAATAAAATAAGTAGGATAGAAATGTACAAGTAAAATAAATAAATAAATAAATAAATAGAGTAATAAATATGTACAACCATATATACATATATACAGGTGCTGTGGGGAAGGGAAGGAGGAGTGAAGGTATAGAATGCCTCTCAACTTCAAGTGGGAAAGAGCCTGTTGTCTTTTTTTTTTCCCCACCATTCAGAAGTCTGGCTGATAGTCTGGTCATCTGACCACACCTCTGTCAAAGTCTTGAAGATGGATAGGGAAAAAGATCAGGCCGGGTAAACTGTCATGACATCTTCCCACTCACCACCGTTGGAGAGGCCCTAGCCTGAGCAGTTCTGCTCTGACTCCTGAAATATTCCGGGGAAGTTCACCAGCTTCCCAAAGTTGTTTCCTGATGGCAGGGTGGCTCTCGTCGGATGAGAGGTGCCCAGCTGCATTGCCTAGGGAGAAATAGGGGTGCTGGGGGAAAACACATTCTCCCCTACTTATTCTAGAGCATCGAGCTGAGGAATGTAACAACGAACATAGGATCTGTGTAGGGGTTGGGGAGGGGATCGAGGGGAGGCTACGGTATGTTTCTTCTCCTCTGACAAACCCTTTCAACTCAACAGGTTCCCTCTAGACTCCAGGCTCCTTGAGGGCAGGGAACGTGCCTAACAACTCGATTGCATTGTACTCTCCCAGGTACTTAGTACAGTGCTCTGTGCACTGGAAGCACTCAATAAATACCATTGATTAAACAAGGAATGAACATCATTGGATGTCCTTGAAGCGGTTGTCCAGGGGAAATACGGGGACGACTGTGCCTTGCATACCCTGATATCAAGCCCAAATGTGTATTTGTCTGTGTCTTCCTACAATGTTGGGTAGGGACTGTCTCTATATGTTGCCAATTTGTACTTCCCAAGCGCTTAGTACAGTGCTCTGCACATAGTAAGCGCTCAATAAATATGATTGATGATGATGATGATCCTAGATTTCATTGTTGCTAACATGCCTAAATCTGTCTCCGAGATAGACTGCCACAGAACATCTCAAGAACAGTGCTTGGCTCATAGTAAGTGCTTAACAAATACCAACAGTATTATTACTATTATTATTATTATCATTATGCCCTTCCTTAGGCCCCGGTATTCATTCATTCGATTGTATTTATTGAGCGCTTACTGTGTGCAGAGCACTGTACTAAGCTCTTGGGAAGTACAAATCGGCAACATATAGAAGCAGTCCCTACCCAACAACGGGCTCACAGTAAGCTCATTATGGGCAGGGAATGTGCCTGCCAACTCTGTTAGTTTGTACTCTCCCAAGTGCATAGTACAGTGTTCTCCACACAATAAGTGCTCAGTAAATACAACTGGGCTCCAAGCTGTTGGGACAAGTAGTAGAGAAGGCACTGCTTCCATTTTTGGGGGTTTATCTACTTCGTCCATGCTTTTGGCTCCCATTCTGTGCCCATGACTTACTTCTGGCCAAGTGGAGTGAGACACTTGGGCTACTATTTTTCTTGTATGGCCATCTCCAGGAAGGGGCCACCCAGAAAATGCCCAACAGCTGCCCTTGAGCACACTCCTTCTGGCTTGTGTAATCGGGGCTGGAGTTAAGTAGGACCACTGGACAGAGACTAATGCCCGTTTCCTATAATCAAAACTTTTTTATTGTTAAAACCTTTTCTTACCACTCCCAGGCAAACATTGAGCTTTTAGGTGAATTTCAGAATGTTAGACGATCCTGGTGCTACAAAGTAATTCATTCAATCACATTTATTGATGGCTTACTGTGTGCCGAGCACTATGCTAAGTGCTTGGAAACTACAATTGGGCAACAGAGACTATCCATACCCAACAATGGGCTCACAGTTTAGAAGGAAGAGACAGACAACAGAACAAGTAGACAGGCATCAATAGCATCAAAATAGATAAATAGAATTATAGCTATATATACATCATTAATAAAATAAATAGAATAATAAATATGTACAAATATACACAGGTGCTGTGGGGCGGGGAAGGGGGTAGAGCAGAGGGACGGAGTAGGCGGGATGCGGGGTGGGTAGGAGAGGCAGAGGAAAAGGGGGGCTTAGTCTGGGAAGGCCTCCTGAAGGAGGTGAGCTCTCAGTAGGGCTTTGAATCAATCAATCAATCAATCATATTTATTGAGCGCTTACTGTGTGCAGAACACTGTACTAAGCACTTGGGAAGTACAAGTTGGCAACATATAGAGACAGTCCCTACCCAACAGTGGGCTCACAGTCTGAAAGGGGTAGATGGAGAACAAAACCAAACATACTAACAAAATAAAATAAATAGAATAGATATGTACAAGTTAAATAGAGTAATAAATATGTACAAACATATATACAGATGAGGTAACTGAGGCACAGGGTGGTGAAGTGACTTAATAACAATAGTATTTGTGGTATTTGTTAAGCTCTTACTTTGCGCCAAGCACTATACTAGTTTGGCAGATGTGAGGACGGAGGGCATTCTTGGCCAGAGGTAGGTCATGGGCCAGGGGTCGACGGCGGGACAGGTGAGAACGAGGCACAGTAAGAAGCAGCATGGTCTAGTGGAAAGAGCAAGGGGCTGGAAGTCTGAGGACTTGGGTTCCAATCCTGCCCCTGCCTCTTGTCTGCTGTGTGACCTTGGGGAAGCCACATAATTTCTTTGGACCTCCATTTCTTCACCTGTAAAATGGGGAGTCAATCCCTGTACTCCCTCCTACTTAGACTGTGGGCCCCATGTGGGACAGTAACTGTAATAATTGTTGTATTTGTTAAGTGCTTACTACGTACCAGGCACTGCACTAAGCGCTGGGAAGGATATAAGCAAATCAGGTTGGACACGGTCCCTGGTCCATGTGGGGCTCACAGACTCAATCCCCCTTTTACAGATGAGATAACTATGGCACAGAAAAGTGAAGTGAATTGTAATTAGGTCCGTATGTAATTAGGTGACTTGTAAATAATTAGGTCCATTTGTCTGACCTAATTAACTTGTATCTACCCCAGTGCTTAGAACAGTGTTTGCCATAAAGTAAGCACTAAACAAATACCGTAATTAATTATTAGAAAATGACTTTCTATTCCTCACAATATATTATGCAAGATCAGGTCATTATGAAAATGACCATGAGAAATAAGGGCATGAGACCAACAAGAGCAAGAAGCTTTCTGCCTGGTTCGTGTGTTGTCTTTCAGCTGAGAATTTAATTAAATTCTAAACCAAGGTGCAGCATACCAAGTGTGACAGAACGCTCCAGGTGAAAAGCCTGACAGTCTTCCTCTTGGTGCTCACTATAATGAAAAGAGGATAAGAGGCTTGCTAGCTCTATTGCTTGGTAAAAAAAAATTCTCCAGCTAAATCCATTTTGATAGTCTTTAAATCATTTTTCATTTTGATGATCCCCAAATCTAAACCTGGGCAACAGCCTTTTTGGTTCCCTTCACTTTTGTCAAATGGACAGAAACCCTTTCTGTGGACAGAAGCACTTTCTACTAGATTAGAACAGTGTCAAGCACCTGGTACCCCTGCTCTCTCTCCCTCCCTCCAGGCTCGTATCTCCTCCTGACTTCAGAACATCTCCACCTGGATGTCTGCCTGCCATCTAAAACTCAACATGTCTAAGACTGAGCTCCTTGTCTTCCCTCCCAAACCCTGCCCTCTCCCTGACTTTCCCATCACTGTAGACAGCACTACCATCCTTCCCGTCTCGCAAGCCCGCAACCTTGGTGTCATCCTTGATTCCGCTGTCTCATTCACCCCACACATCCAATCTGTTACCAAAACCTGCCGGTCTCACCTCCGCAACATCGCCAAGATTCACCCTTTCCTCTCCATCCAAACTGCTACCTTGGTGGTTCAATCTCTCATCCTATCCCGACTGGATTACTGCTTCAGTCTCCTTTCTGATCTCCCATCCTCCTGTCTCTCCCTGCTTCAGTCTATACTTCACTCTGCTGCCCGGATTATCTTTGTACAGAAATGCTCTGGGCACGTCACTCCCCTCCTCAAAAATCTCCAGTGGTTGCCTGTCAACCTACGAATCAAGCAAAAACTCCTCACTCTCGACTTCAAGGCTCTGCGTCATCTCGCCCCCTCCTACCTTTTCTCCTTCTCCAGCCCAGCCTGCACCCTCTGCTCCTCTGCCACCAACCTTCTCACAGTGCCTCGTTCAAGCCTGTCCCGCCGCAATCCCTGGCCTGGAATGCCCTCCCTCCACACATCTGCCAAACTACCTCTCTTCCTCCTTTCAAAGCCCTACTGAGAGCTCACCTCCTCCAGGAGGCCTTCCCAGACTGAGACCCCTTTTTCCTCTCCTCCTCCCCTCCACATCGCCCCCCTCCCTCTGCCCTACTCCCTTCCCCTCCCCACAACACTTATATATGTATATATATATATTTGTACATATTTAGTACTTTATCTATTTTACTTGTACATATTTACTACTCTATTTTATTAATGATGTACATATAACTATAATTCTATTTATTCTGACCGTTTTGACACCTATTTGTTTTGTTTTGTTGTCTGTCTCGCCCTTCTAGACTGTGAGCCTGTTGTTGGGTAGGGACCGTCTCTATATGTTGCCAACTTGTACTTCCCAAGCGCTTAGTACAGTGCTCTGCACACAGTAAGTGCTCAAGAAATATGATTGAAAGAATGAATGAATAGTACAGTGCTCTAGACAGTAAGTGCTCAATAAATGGGGAAGCAGTGTGGCCTAGTGGAAAGAGCATGAGCTTGTCAGGGGCCCTTGGCTCTAATTCCAGCTCTACTATTTTGTGTGAGTTTAGGCAAGTCACTTAACTTCTCTGCCTTGGTTATATCATCTGTAAAATGGGGATTAAATCCTCCTTCCTCCGACTTAGACTGTCAGTGCTATGTAGGATAGGGACTAATCTTTTATCTATCCCAGTGCCTAGTACAGTATCTGGCACACAGTTAGCACTTAACAAGTCCCATAAAAATAAATCATCATCATTTTAATGGAATCTGACGTGTGCTTAATATGTTTCAAGCACTGTTCTAACCATTGGGGTTGGACACAGTTCATGTCCCACATGGGGCTCACAGTCTTAATCCCCATTTTACAGATGAGGGAACTGAAGCCCAGTGAAATTAAGTGACTTGTCCAAGGTCACACAGCAGACAAGTGGCAGAGCCAGGATTAGAACCCCGGTCCTACTGACTCCCAGGCGCATGCTCTATCCACTAGACCATGACTGGACCCTGTTCATTCCTCATGATTTGTGGCAGCTACTCCTCTCCTCTACATTGCGGGGCAGGGAAAGGTAATGAGGAGGAGACAGGGGATAAAAATAACTGAGGTGTCTGAAATATGACCAACTCTTGGCTGCATGAGCCTAAACAGGCTGCTCACGGCCTTCCGACGATCGCTTTGAATCTCTTTCCCTTTCTGTTTTCCCCCGAGGCTTCCGTGTTTAAGATGATGCCTGTGTCCATAAACGGGATGAGCATGGCAGCTGAGGCCTTTCGGTGCCAAGCGCTGGAGTCTGCTTGTTTTCTTTGAGAAGAAGCTGGTCTCTTTGGCAGATTCCTTGGCTGGACTGCGTTCTGTTGATTGGGGAAGTTGTGCCTTGTTTATTTATTTTTTTATGCTTTTTGATAAGGGCATACTATGTGGCAGGCACTATACTAAGCGCTGAGGTAGATACCATCCCTGTCCCACATAGGGGTCACAATCCTAATCTCTGTTTTTCAGATGAGGTAACAGGCCCAGAGAAATGAAATGACTTGACCAAAGTCACACAACAGATATGTGGCAGAGCTGGGATTAGAACCCAGCTCCTCTGAACCTCAGGTCTGTGTTCTCTCCATTAGGCTAGGCAGGTTCTTGTTTTCAGCCGGTATGGCTCCTCTTCTCTCCTTCAGCTCAGCATGCACAAACTAGAAAACTAGAGAAGACCAGGGCCACTGGGTTTGTGTTATCATCTTCAATTCAGTCCCCATGGGGAATTTGGCTGCTTCCCAATTAAAGGGTGAGTAAACCCCAGAATGGAGTTAGGGATCTTTTGATGGAAAGAGCCAACTGGCCAGGGTGACCTGGACTCTCATACTGTGTGGGAGCCTCCTGAAAATGGGGTCTTTCCTAGAAAGGTAAGCACACAGTAAGCGCTCAATAAATACGATTGATTGATAGATAGAAAACAGCTACTGAGAAATCTGCTTTTGACTGTAAATTGGTGGTAGTAGTACTAGCGGTAATGGTATTTAATAAGTCAGTCAGTCAGTCGATTTATTGAGCGCTTACTGTGTGCAGAGCACTTCACTAAGCACTTGGGAGAGTACAATGTAATAATATAACAGACTCATTCCCTGCCCACAGTGAAATTACAGTCTAAAGTATTAAGTGCTTACTTTGGGCAGACCACTGTACTAAGCACTTGGAGGAGTACAATGGAATGTAACAGACACATTTCCTGCCCACAGTGAGCTTTCAGTCTAGAGTATAAAGGGCTTACTGCGCGCAGAGCACTGTACGAAATGCTGGGAGAGAATGCTCAGGTGGGAATTTAGACATGGTCCAGGGCCACTCAGGTGGTGGCAGGGGGAAGCCCAGGGAGGGACACTCAGCCACTGCAGGAGCAGTTGAGAGCAGGGAAAACGTTGCCCTCTGCCCGTCTCCTACTTCTTCCTTGTCTTCGTGGGAGGCTGACGGCGCCTTGGAGGGTTCTGCCAAGGATGCCACCAATGGAGGCCCCGACCAGCTTCAGCAGAAGCCATCAATCAATCAGTGGTGTCTTCAGAAGTTGTCAGGAAGCCGCCCCAAGCAGAAGTGACTGGCAGCAGTCACCTCAGAGCTGGCAGCTGCCTTTCCCAGTGGAAAGAACACAGGCCCAGGAGTCAGAGGACCTGGGTTCTAATCCCCACTCGACCTCTTGGTTGCTGTGGGATCTTGGGCCAGTGAAGCAGCGTGGCTGAGTGGATAGAGAGCCAACCTTCTGGCTTGGGAGTCAGAAGATCATGGGTTCTAATCCTGGCTCTGCCACACATCATCATCATCATCATCATCAATCGTATTTATTGAGCGCTTACTGTGCGCAGAGCCCTGTACTAAGCGCTTGGGAAGTACAAATTGGCAACAGAGACAGTCCCTGCCCAACAGTGGGCTCACAGTCTAAAAGGGGGAGACAGAGAACAAAACCAAACATATCTGCTGTGTGACCTTGGGCAAGTCACTTCACTTCTCTGGGTCTCAGTTTCCTGATCTGTAAAATGGGGATTGAGTGTAAGCCGTATGTGGGACAGGGACTGGGTCCAACCTGACTAGCTTGTATCTACCCCCGTGCTTGGAACAGTGCTTGGCCCCTAGTAGGAGCTCAACAAGTATCATAATTGCTAATTATTATTATTCTCTGGGCCTCAGTTTCCTCATCTGTAAAATGGGGATTCAATACTTGGTCTTCCTTCCCCTTAGACTGTGAGCCCCCTTGTATGACTGGGATTGTGTTTCTGACCTGATTAACCTGTATATTTTTTTTTAGCAGCATTTGTTAAAGCACTTACTATGGGCCAGACAACTGGAATAGATGGAAGTTTAAGCAGGTTAGACACAGTACGTATCCCATGTGGGACTCAGTCTTAATCTCCACTTTACAGGTGGTAAATTCCAATACAACAGAGTTGCTAGGCAGGTTTTCTGCCCACAGTGAGCTTCCAGTCTAGAGGGATATCTGATTTGCCTGACCTCTGGAGGAGTTGCTGAGCTGGGCTTGCCATCTTCAGCTATCATCTTTCGGGCACTCACATGGTGCTGGGCTTTGTACAGTCATCGGAATCCTCCAGCCTGGGGCCTTAGGGAGCTTGTGTTCTGAAGAAATAGATGATCATGTTTTTTGTGATGTTTTCTTTTTTTAATGGAATTTTTTAAGCACTTACTCTGTCCCTGGCACTGTACTATGTGCTGGGGTGGATACAAATAATCAGGTGTCATCTGGTGTCATCTCTGGTGTCTAAAAAAAACCACCAGCCCTCTTTTCAGCAGGTTGGACTTGGGATTGGGTTGATAATCCTCTTGTGTGCCGGCTTTCTTTTTTATGGTACTTGTTAAGCACTTACTGTGTGTCAAACGCTTTGCTAAGCGCTGGGGTGGATATAAATTAATCAAGTCAGCCACAGTCCCCATTCAATACTGGGCTCAAAATCTAAGAAGAACAGAGGGAGAACCTATATTCATTCATTCAGTCGTATTTATTGAGCTCTTTTTTATGGTATTTTTAAAGCCCTGACTTTTCAAATGCTGTTCTAAGTGCTGGACTACATTCAAGTGAAGTAGGTACATTGGTGCTTGGTTCATAGTCTGAGCACACAAATCAATCGATGGTATTTACTGAGTGCTTACTATGTGCAGAGCATTGTACTAAGCACTTAGGAAAGTTCAGTACGACAGATTTGGAATATGAAATCCCTGTCCAGACAAATGCTGCCAAATTATTAAGACAAGGACGTTATAAAGTTTTGCTTCTTGGTATGCCCTTTAAACATTGCACACTGAAACAAATGGGCATGTAGCGGTATAAAAATCTGTTTTACGAACCTTCTGGAAATATCTTTCTAAAGGCTATGTTGCTTGAGGAGCTGGAGGATTGAGTGATGGGCTCATTCCGCATCACAGCCAACAGCTACCATGGGGAAGCCGCCTAGGGACCCTTGAAAACAATATTGAGAAAATCTGTTCATTTTTTGGTTTCTTTTTTTCCCCAGAGGTGAGCAGCTCATTTCTCTACAAAGAGCTGTGTCACCAGATCAGGAATAGCGATACAAAATCATTATAAGAGGTGATAGCCATTCTTATTTCTCAGAACAGGAGATTTTCTCCTTTGCTCTCCAAATGAACTCCACTCTCTTTTCATGCAGTTCCCACTCCTCCACTGGCAAGATAGGAAAATTATAAGTAAGTTTTATTCATCGTTGGTAATCCTGCAGAAGACGAGTTCATAATAACAATTACAATACTAAATGTGGTTTATGTTAACCCTTACTATGTGTCAAGCACTGTGTTAAGTCCTGGGGTAAATACAAGAAAAGAGAAACGTTGGCTTAGTGGAAAGAGAACGGGCCTGGGAATCAGAGGATCTGGGATCTAATCCCACCTCTGCCACTTGTCTGCTGTGTGACCTTGGAAAAGTCTATTCACTTCTCTGTGCATCTGTTTCCTCATCTCTAAAATGAGAATTAAGACTGTGAGCCCTATGTGGGACAGACTGTATCCAACCTGATTATTTGTATCCACCCCAGCATATAGTACAGGACCAGGGACATAGTAAGTGCTTAACAAATTCTATTAAAAAAACCCATAAAAAACAAAGAGAATCACATCAGACACAGTCCCTATCCCACATGGGGATTGACGTCGAAGAGGGAAGAACAGATATTTTATCCTCGTCTTACTGATGAGGAAACTGAGGCATCAAGATGTTAAGTGACTTGTGCAGGGCTGTACATCAGGCTAATGGCAGAGTTGGGAGCCCTCATACTAATCAGTCAGTGGTATTTATTGAGAGTTTAGTGATTGCCGCACACTGAACTAAGTGCTGAAGAGGCAAGCCAAAGCCTGGGAGGAATAATCAATCACTGGTATTTAATGAGCACTTAGTGTGTGCAGAGCTGCTTATTGCAGCAGAAAGCAAAATCAATCTTTTTGTTCGAAGGATGCGATACTAAGCTCTTGGGAGAGCACAATACAGCAGAGTTGGTAGATACCACAATGAGCTTACAATCTAGAGTACAATGAGCTACAATTCCAGCGCTTAGAACAGTGCTTGGCACATAGTAAGCGCTTAACAAATACCATTATTATTATCTAGAGGGGATGTAATGGGGAGAGAGTGGATTGAGCACCCTGAAGCCAGTGGTCATGCTGGCTTCTGGATGGGGAGCAGGTAAAGGACTTCGTCCTCTGACACCAAATTCTACAGCCATACCCTACACACAAGTCATCCACACCTAATTCTTTTTAAAACAAACATTTAAACATGACATAAACCTGCCCATTATTCCCTCCACGGCTTCTGGACTGTATATGTTGCCAACTTGTACTTCCCAAGCGCTTAGTACAGTGCTCTGCACATAGTAAGCGCTCAATAAATACGATTGATTGATTGATTCTGGATGAAGTTACTGACTCATCAGCCCATCCATTTTTTTCCAATCCCTCCTTCCTCTGTCCTTTAACTCCATTCATGAGGGTCTTGAGTGGCTCTGGGGAGGCGGGGAGGGTCCGGGGAACAGCTCCTTCTCTCCCACTCAGGGAGAAGCAGCTTCCCATCCCGTGGGTCGTGGCACACTGGAGCATGAGCCTGGGAGTAGGAAGAACCTGAGTTCCTACTTTGTGACCTTGGGTATTCACTTCACTTTTCTGTGCCTCAGTAACCTCATTTGTAAAATGGGGATTAAGACTGTGAGCCCCAAGTGGGACAGGGACTGTGTCCAACTCAATTTGCTTGTATCCACCACAGTGCTTAATACAGTGGCTGGTACATAGTAAGCGCATAACAAATGCTATTATTATTATTTCCCTTTTCCCCTCACGCTCTCCGGTAAACACACGAGGCCTTTCTTACTTTAATCTAAGGTGAATATCTTGTTTTTCTTCTAAGCTTTTTCCTCTTTCCTCAGTTTCCAGGGCCCTTTGCTTTGGTCGAGCCACAGGACTAGGCTGCTTGTGGACATTAAGCATAATTGGCAGCGTAATTGGGGGTTAAGGGGTGGGAACACCTCAGAGGCAGTGGCTGCTCTATTTGACTGCTGGATTAGTGGTTAGGGCTCCTGGATTTCCATGGCTGATGGTAAAAGGAACTGGTTTGCACTGTCATATCCACACACATTCTCCTTTCAAACACTGTTGTAGCCTCCTTGTCACGTATAAGTTCAATGTGACCCTGACACAGAGATCTGGGCACTTATTCGTCCCAACTCCACAGCACGTAATAATAATAATCACAATAATAATTATGGTATGTAAGCGCTTACTATGTGCCAAAGACTGTTCTAAACAATGGGGTAGATATAAGGTAATCGGGTTGGACCTAGTCCCTGTCCCACATGGGGCTCACAGTCTCAATCCCCATTTCCAGATGAGGTAAGTGAGGCCCAGAGAAGTGAAGTACCCTGCCCAAAGTCATGCAGCAGATAAGTGGCAGAACTGGGATTAGAACCCATGACCTTCTGATTCCCAGTTCCGTGCTTTATCTGTTACGCCACGCTGCTTCTCTGATCCTTGGCCCAAATCTGTGAAGGTGGTCCAAACCTGTCAAGGTGGCCAGGTCCAGAGTCCACAGTCATTGTCAGTCATGTTTATTGAGTGCTCACTGTGTGCAGAGCACTCTGTGAAGCCCTTGGGAAAGTACAATACAACAATAAACAGATACGTTGCCTGCCCACAATGTCAGGAGACCTTCTGATTGGGATCTGGGAAATGGTGGGGGTTTTGGGTTTTTTTGTTTGTTTTTTTGGTTTCAGTTCCCTCCCTCTGCTCCTGTTTTCACTTTCCCAGAGAAGGGCGGAGTTACCTTTCCTGGGCCACCCTCTTCCTGACAACTCCATAGGCCTTTCTTTCTTCCAACCAAGCGGGGAATTGGAGTCACCCTCTGTGGGCTTTCTCTTGGCTCTTCTTCGACTGACAGATATCAGGGCTCCCCACCTTTCACCCAGGAATCCAGTCGGTAAACTTGTTATGGGCAGGAATTGTGTCCACTAATTCTGTCGCATTGTACTCCACTAGCATTTAGTACAGTGCTCTGCACACAGTAAGCACTCAGTAAGTACACTGATTGAATCTCCCCTTCCTGGACAAAGCCAACATCCTGCTCTCTTCTGTGCAGCTTGGCCTAGTGGTTAGGCCACAGGCCTGGGAATCAGAAGGACTGTGGTCTAATCTAGGTGCCTCAGTTACCTCATCTGTTAAATGGGAACGAAGACAGTGAGCCCCATGAGGGACATGAACTGCACCCAACCTGATTAGCTTGTATCTTCCCCAGCGATTAGTACAGTGTCTGGCCCTGAATAAGTGCTTAACAAATACCATTAAAAAAAAAAAGAAAACACAAGAGAACAGAATCAGACACAGTCCCTTTTCCCACATGGGGCTGGACGTCAAAGCGGGAAGATATTTTATTCCCATCTTACTGATGAGGAAACTGAGGCACTGAGGTGTTAAGTGACTTGCCCAAGGTTGAGCAGCAGGATAAAAACAAACGAACAAACAAAAAAACCCCAATAAACCCAAATCAAGCTATCTCTTATCAGCTCCTCACCTTACTTCTCCACCATGATGCTCTGTACTTTCCATCAAATCCTAAGGGTCCTTGAGGAGCTTTCTAATTTGTTCCCAATCTTTCAGGACTGATTCCACCTCAGCCCGCTGAGAAAGAAGAGGTTCCCTTTATACACTTGCCACCCCCTTTTGCAATGCAGAACTATTTACACTCCAAGGAAATATAGCCAAACTGAACCTGTCCAACTGGGGTTTGACTATATTCCCTTTGTTGCTGTCTGGAGAGGTCCCTTGCCTGCTGTTCTAAACCAGTCACCGGGAGTTACTTGGGGGCTTTAGGTATTTGAATCCTTAGGAGAAATGAAATAGTTCTCCTAGGTATGGTAACTTAGGCCTCAGGCTTGAAAGAGACCGATTCAGGCTAGCCAGAATTTTAATCAAAATGGAAAAATGCATCCCAAATAGTGTGCTCTTCCTCCTGATGCTAAATTCCTTGTGGGCTGGAAACAGGCCAACCAACGCTATTGTATTGTACTCTCACAAGCACTGCACATGGGAAGCACTTAATACATACCACTGATTCAGATGCTCACACCCTTCAGTTGCATCATCACTAGGACCCCAGAATCAATTAATGATATTTATTCAGCATTTACTGTGTGCAGAGCACTGTATTAAGCACCTGGGAGAGTGCAGTACAACTGAGTTGGTAGCTGCGATCGTTAACGGAGATCTAACGCTCTAGAGGAAGGTGTAAGGAGGGGCTGATGTTGGCTTTGAGGGTTGGCTGATTTGGGAGGCAGGGGCATTTCAGCGTCTCTCCCACGGCTGGAGATTGAGGCCCACGCTGCTGCTTTCTTCTCGCATGGCCTTGGCTGGGGAACTGAAGGCCAGCTGGCATAGTTGCTTTAATCTACTCCTTGGCTGTGGGCCCGCTGAGGGTACATTTGCCGGGCAAGATGATTTCCAACACACCCCGCATGTAAAACCTCTGAACACAGCTGAAAGTCTCATACCGAAGCTCGTGCTGCCGGGTCATCTGCTGGGAGTGATAATAATTGCGATATTTGTTAAGCGTTAACTGTGGCAGTGTGGCTTAGAGGATAGAGCTTGGGAGTCAGAAAGACCTGGGTTCTAATCCCAGCTCTGCCACTTGTCTGCTTTGTGACCTTGGGTATGTCACTTAACTTCTCTGTGCCTAATCTGTAAAGTGGGGATTTAGAGTGTGAGCTCCATGTGGGACAGGGATGTGACCAACCTGATCAACTTGTATCTACCCCATTGCTTAGAACTGTGCTTGGCACATAGTAAGTGCTTAACAAGTACACTAATAATAGTAATAGTGGTATTATTATGGGCCAAGCACTTGGGGAGATGCAACATTACCAGGTCCCACATAGGGCTCACAGTCTAAGTAGGAGGGAGAACAGGTGTTGAATCCCCATTTCACACTTGAGGAAACTGAGGCATGGAGAAGTCAGGTGACTTTCCTAAGGCCCCACAGTAGACAAGTGGTCAGTAGTTGTCTGATTGGCCTACGTGGGTCAGGACTGTGGGGCCTGGCCCAGATTTACTGTGGGGTCAGTCCACTTGGAGGTAGAATGGGGCTGCAGGTTTACAATAAATGCTGGGTGGTATCTGGGTGTGGGGTGTGTGTGTGTTTCACCCATGAACAGAGGCCTGGTAGCTCATAAAAGAAGCAGCGTGGCTCAGTGGAAAGAGCCCGGGCTTTGGAGTCAGAGGTCGTGGGTTCAACTCCCGGCTCCGCCACCTGTCAGGTGTGTGACTTTGGGCAAGTCACTTCACTTCTCTGGGCCTCAGTTACCTCATCTGGAAAATGGGGATTAAAACCGTGAGCCCCCCGTGGGACAACCTGATCACCTTGTAACCTCCCCAGCACTTAGAACAGTGCTTTGTGCATAGTAAATGCTTAATAAATGCTATTATTATTATTATTATTATTAGACCATTGGGAGCCACCAGCCCTCTTGGGCCCAGCCCTGCCATTTTGCAGCTTGGCTCTTTCAGGGCTCTGTTACCTTAAGCTGGGCAACCTTGGGGCCCTGGCTTTCCCCACCACTCCCCAAACTGGGCTGCCATCCCCAAGGCTAGGCTAGAACCAGTAGGTCAGGGAGACTCATTCTCCCTACCATATCTGGACTTGGACAGCACTTGTGTAAGCATGAGGCAGGGAAGTTGGAGGACTTCACTTTGGGAACCCGTGGCCATTTTGTGCGGAAGCCATGGCAACTCCCCCTCTGCATTGCTTCAGCCCAATCCAGTCCTCCTGAAGCTCAAGGAGAGCTGCTTCCTCTTAAAGAGAAAGGCAAATGAAATCTGTCCAGCGGAGTGGCGGCTTACATTGACAAAGCACCTTTCAATGTACTTCCGGAACCGCTCAGTCCTCAATCAGTCAATTGTATTTATTAAGCACTTACTGTTTTCAGAGCACTGTACTAAGCACTTGGGAGAGTACAGTATAACAATATAATAGGCACGTTCCCTGCCCACAACGTGCTTACAGTCTAGAGGGGGAGCCAGACATTAATATAATAAACAGAATTATAGATAAGTTCTTTGGGGCAAGGAAGCGGGGAAGTTTGACCCCATTTCTGTCTCATTCTTTGCTTCCTTCGTCCTTCAAGATGGACTCTTAATAAAATTTTATTCAGGCGAACAAAAAGCCTCCCTGCAATCACTTCCCATCCCAGTCTGCCCATGTGGAATCCATGGATAGAGAGCTCCCTGCCCCAACCACTTCTCCCGCGAGGTCGGTCAGCCTAATTCAACCCCAAACCTGCTATTGCCACCAGCGCAGTTGCCCAAGTGAAATGATCGATCGCAGAGAGGATCTGTTCTCTGTCTTCCTCAGGAGCTGTTCATTAGCAAGACAACTCCTTGAAACTTGTGGGGACTGGGAAGAAGAGGGAGGGTTTAGAATATGGCATTTCTCAGGTGAGGCTAGAGGACTGTATTTTTGGGAAGGAGGAGTTTAAACTGTCAAGATGGCGACTATGGTTCTTGAGACCCCATTGTAATAAGGAACAAAGGCAGGAAAAGAGGAATTCATGAACTGTTCTCAAACCCCATTTTAGTAGAGTCTCTATCCTCCTCACTGCAGCTTTTAGCTGCTAACAAGAAGGAAAATGGATGGGTCTGAGTGTCGCTCCCTCCCCGTGAACTAATTAATGAGCAGTGAAATGACCAAGAGGCAGACAGCAGGATGGAAGCGGAGAGCGGGACCACTGACTGGATGAGGAGCTTCTGGAGAATGAACAGTTATTTAACTTGGCTGTTTCACTGTATCGTGGTATCCATGTTAATTCTTCCCCACACCACAGTGTCCTTCTGTCTTGCTAATGCTCTCCTGGCCCACAGACAGAATCACCTCCACTGGACCTAAGTCTGTTGTGTAAATTTGACCAGAGAGCGCGTTCGTTACTCTAGGAAATCAGAGGTGAAGCTGGGATCTCCACGCCCAATTCCCGGTCCAGTGTTGGTTACTTTAGACCACTAGTTTAAAAATATTATTGTTGTTATTGCTATTATTGTTGTTATTATATTAAGTGCTCCCTTCAAGGCCCTGCTGAGAGCTCACCTCCTCCAGGAGGCCTTCCCAGACTGAGCCCCTTCTTTCCTCTCCCCCTCGTCCCCCTCTCCATCCCCCGTCTTACCTCCTTCCCTTCCCCACAGCACCTGTATATATGTATATATGGCTGTACATATTTATTACTCTATTTATTTATTTATTTATTTTACTTGTACATTTCTATCCTACTTATTTTATTTTGTTGGTATGTTTGGTTTTGTTCTCTGTCTCCCCCTTTTAGACTGTGAGCCCACTGTTGGGTAGGGACTGTCTCTATGTGATGCCAATTTGTACTTCCCAAGCGCTTAGTACAGTGCTCTGCACATAGTAAGCGCTCAATAAATACGATTGATTGATTGATTGATTACTATGTATGCATCAAGCACTTTTCTAAGTCCTGGGGTTAAGTACAAGTTAATCAGGTCAATCAATCATATTTATTGAGCACTTACTAAGTGCAGAGTACTGTACTAAGCACTTGGGAGAGTACAATACAACAGAATTATCAGTCACGTTCCCAGCCCATAATGAGTTTACAGTCTAGAAGAGAAGACAGACATTAATATGAATAAATGAGAAATTTGTAATATATAATTGAAAGACAATATAATTTTATATAATTCAATTTATAATATGTAATTTAATATGAAATCACTCTGTTGTATTCTCCCAAGCACTTAGAATAGTGCCGTACACATAGGAGGCACTTAATAAAAACCACTGATTGATTGATTGAGTCCTTGTCCTAGATGGGGACCACAGTCTAGGAGGGAGAACAGGCTAATCGAATTTCCATTTTACCGATGAGGAAACTGAGACACAGAGCAGTTAAGTGACTTCCCCAAGGTTATACATCAGGCAGCCAGCCAAGCCGGACTCAAAGGTCGATGAAGACTGAAGGATTGAGTCTTTTCAATCTTGGGAGATCCTTGGTCTCCACACACGTCTCAAGGATGATATCCCTATTATTTGCTTAAGCTTGAGTTTTTCTGCTTGGGAGATGCAGACCCTTTGCTGTCTGCACATGATTTCTTGTTCTGCTACTCCACTGCTACCCAGAGAAGCAGTGTGGCTTAATGGATAGATAACGGGCCTGGGAGTTCAAAGAACCTGGGTTCTAGCCCTGCCTCTGTCATTTGTCTCCTGTGTGACCTTGGATAAGTCACTTAACTTCTCTGATCCTCAATTACCTCATTTGTAAAATGGGAATTAAGAATGTGAACCCCCTGTGGGATGGGGATTGTGACCAATTTGATTAACTTCTATTTACCCCAGGGCTTAGAACAGTGCTTGGCACATAGTAGGCACTTAACAAGTACCATAATTATTATTATTACCACCCAGATACTTATTATTTTTTAACCCCCAATGGGGTGCTTTCCACTCTTGCTGGCTTCCCCAATCCCGCACCCATGCAGGGGGCTTCTGGTGCTATTTTTAAAGTGGATCTGCTGTCATTCTTGGAGAACTGGCTGCGGTTTAGGGGCTGGGGTGACTCCTTTTCCCTCTCCAGGGTTGAAAAATCCTTGGAAATGAAGGGGAAGCTACCTCTTCCTGTCTCTCCTCCCCATCCCACTCAAGAAGTCTGAGAGGCTGTTGCCTGACTGAAGTGATCATCAAACAGGAAACGTTGAAGACTTACACTAATCCAAACGTGAATGGTAAATGTGAAATTGGATATTGTGATGATGATGGTATTTGTTAAGTGCTTACTATGTGCCAAGGACTGTTCTAAACACTGGGGTAGATACAAGGTAATCAGGTTGTCCCACCTGGGGCTCCCAGTCTTAATCTCCATTTAAAAGATGAGGAAACTGAGGCACAGAGAATAATAATAATGGCATTTGTTAAGTGTTTACTATGTGCAAATCACTGTTCTTAGCACTGGGGGATGCAAGGTGATCAGGTTGTCCCACGTGGGGCTCACAGTCTTAATCCTCACTTTACAGATGAGGTAACTGAGGCACAGAGAAGTTGTGACTTGCCCAAAGTCACACAGCTGACAAGTGGCAGAGCCGGGATTAGAACCCATGACCTCTGAGTCCCAAGCCCGGGCTCTTTCCATTGAGCCACGCTGCTTCTCATGGCACATAGTAAGCGCTTAACAAATGCCATCATCATCATCTCCAATTTCACATTTACCATTCACGTTTGGATCAGTCTTCATCCTTTCCTGCTTGATGATCACTTCAGTCAGGCAACAGCCTTTCAGACTTCTTGAGTGGGATAGGGAAGCAGAGACAGGAAGAGGTATCTTCCCCTTCATTTCCAAGGATTTTTCAACCCTGGAGAGGGAAAAGGAGTCATCCCAGCCAGTTCTCCAAGAAGAACAGCAGATCCACTTTAAAAATAGCACCAGAAGCCCCCTGCATGGGTGTAGGATTGGGGAAGCCAGCAAGAGTGGAAAAGCACCTCATCAAGGGTTAACAAATACTAAATATCTGAAGTTAAGTGACTTGCCTAAAGAGAAGTTAAGTGACTTGCCCAAGGTCACACAGCAGACAAGTGGTGGAGCTGATATTAGAACCCATGACCGCTGATTCCCAAGCCCAAGCTGTTTCCACTAAGCCATGCTGCTTCTACAGCCACTCTGCTTCTGGTGCTCATCATTCATTTCATGTCAAAATGTACCGTCACCTCCCTGGCCTTTCTTCTTTGCCCTCAGTTTCCCACTCTGTGCTGCATCGGATTGGGTTCACCTTGCTTTGATAAACTCCTGATTAGGCTTCCCCTGGAGGCAGCCAGACTTGACTGGATTTCGATGACCAGGATTTACAGATTATGCCGAATGGTGATGGCTAAAGCGACTCGTAGGAGTGTAGGCAGAATTGTGGTATTTAATTAGGGTATTTTAAGTGCATACTACCTGTCAAGCACTGTTCTAAGCGCTGGAGTAGGTACAAGATAATGAGGTTGGACACGGTCCCTGACCCACATAGGGATCACATTCTAAGTAGGAGGAATACAGGTAATCGACAGGCAGAAGAAATACCATCTTATCAAAACATCTGGAATTGATTTAAATATCTACATCCCGCCTCTAGACTGTATGTTTTTTCTGGGCAGGGAGCATGTCTACCAACTCTGTTGTATTGTACTCTCCCAAGGGTTTAGCGCAGTGCTCTGCACACAGTAAACATTCAATAAATGCCACCAATTGGCTGAGAAGACATACATCGTTTCGTATATAGCCATAACTTTCCAAGCTCAGACTTCATAATGCCGCTTCACAGTCTTAGTCTTTTATTAATAAAACTTTTTCAGTATCATGGGTAGAAATCTACAATTTCTAATGTGAGTAAAGTGTAAATTGAAGCCCTGAATCAGCCATAGCCCTGGAACATTATGTAAATGCCCTGTCCATTAGAAAGTGGCGTAACTCCCTTCTGAACTTGTGAATAAGGTGTCATAATTTTGGTTTTTTAAGCTATCATGTGCCTAGCTTGCACTAAGCACCGTGGTAGATAGAAGAAGCAGCAGGTTGGATACAGTCCCTATCATACAAGGAGCTCAGAGTCTAAAGGATCAGGGAAACGGATATCTTCTCTCCATTTTATCAATGAGGAAATGGAGGTGGTGGAGCCTTGGCTAGAACCCACGTCCTCTGACCCCCAGGCCTGTGCGCTTTCCGTAAGCTCACCTTTTTGCTCCATATACATTTTTGTCAGACACCCCAGTCAGTAGCTTTCTGCTGGGACGGTCACAGTGCTAATGTCATTAGGAGCCTTAAATGTATCTGGAAAGCAATTTGATCGGTAGCTTGAACTTCAGCAAAGTCATTCTGCATCATTTTCGCTGGGATGTGAATTCCTCATTACTGCCTTATTCCTAGGTGTTTGAAAGGATGGTGGTTGGGAGTAAGTGGGGCTGTTGGAAATGGGGTGAGAGAGCTATTGTCTCCTGGAGGAGGAAAGGCAGATGCATTCGTGGAGCAAGTGATACCCTTTCCTCCCCAACTCCCCTATTTCCCTCCCTCCTCCTCACTGCTATCATCTCTTACAAGTGTGTATACAAAAAAAAAAAATTACTTTTTCCTCAAAAATCAAGGAAGGGCAGTTATGCCATGGGGGAAATTATGCGAGTAAATAAAGTAACTCTCAAAACATGTTGCTACCTAACATTAGCAATGAGCTGTCTGAGTGCTCATGGGGTCAGAGCAATGAACTAGGCACCAGGGGTCAAAGAATATATGTGGTTTCTGCCTTTCAGGACCCTCTAGACTGTAAGCTTGTTGTGGGCAGGGAATTCCTGTTATATTGTTGTATTGTACTTTCCCAGGTGCTCTGCACACAGTTAGCACTCAATAAATACAATCAGTTGAATGATTGAAGGATTGTGACAGTGTAATAGAGATTAGTATATATTAATAAATATTCCAGTCCTGGTTCTGCCACTTTGCTGTGTGGTCTTGGGCATGTCACTTCACTGTGCCTTAGTTACCTCATCTGTAAAATGGGGATTAAGAGTGTGGGTCTCATGTGGGATGGGCACTGGGTCCAACTTGACTAGTTTGTATCTACCCCAGCACTTAGTACAGTGCCTGGCACATGGTATGCACTTAAGAAATACCTTAAATACAGAGATTACCACGGGGAGGTAAGGGAAAAGGTTGGGTCAGTGGTCATACTGATGGACGGGATAACGGGTGGAGTTAATTGGTGAAGATTTCCTTGAGATTGTGAATTTTAAATTGCCATTTAAAAGAAAGGAACACAGCATGGCCATCTGGAGGAGGGAAGTTGTTTTGTATGCAAAGGGCTGCTTACTATTTTCCCAAAAGCAATGAGACCAGTGGAAACGTTTTAAGGTTACAGTAAAATGAAGCCTCGGACGAAGGTGCGTCTCAGATGAAAGCTGGGACCACTGTTGTAGATAAACCAACGTGGTGCACCGCAGTCAATATCAGCAGTAGTAGTAGAATTTATTACATCCCTGATGCGAGCCCAGCACTGAAAGTATAATGGTGGAAATCACAATTTAAGAATAGAAGAATAGCGGGAGGACTGGGAACGCACATAAAAGGAGAGATGAAACCTTAAAAACAGTGAAGCGATGAAAAAGAGGATGATTACACACAAATAAAACAGAAAAGCAGTAGGATGCTCTTGCTAGAAAAGTCGAAGTTCGGGCTTCTCTTGGGAGAGTCTTAAAGTCCCAGCTACAGAGACTACCATGGCCTTCCTTATGGCCAACATTTTGCTGCCGCAACTGCCTTGTCCTTTGTGGGGATCGGGGCACTAGGATGGCATGAAGGACCCCCATGGCATTGCCCAAAGAGGCGGTTTGGCAGGGTGGAGGTCATTTGTCCTGAGCCAGGCACTGACGTGGCTTCTGACAGGGAGCAGCTCCTTTCAGGCAGAAGCTTCTTTGGATCGTGAATGGAAGAGGCAAAAGCCAAAACAGCGGCTGGCACTGCAACACAAACAGAAGAGCACAATCAATCAATCAATTAATCAATTGTATTTATTGAGCGCTTACTGTATGCAGAGCACTGTACTAAGCGCTTGGGAAGTACAAGTTGGCAACATATAGAGACAGTCCCTACCCAACAGTGTGCTCACAAGGGACCATCTTTGTGCTTGTGCACTGTGGTCAGGATTGCGGGTTTCGCATGGGCCTCACCTTTGAATTTCACCTTTGAGCATAGATAATTATACAAATATATACTTACGTTTATATAATATTGATATAGATATAGTTGTATAATGTACATAATAAAAGTCTGAAGGTAGGAAAGCGTGCATTCAGGGAAGATGACAGCAAGAAGTAATAATTGTCGTATTAAGCGCTTACTAAATGCTGTGGTAGATAGTAATAATGATAATATTTGTTACACGCTTACTAGGATCCAGGCACTGTACTAAGTGCTGGGGTAGATACAAGATAATTGGGTTGGACACAGTCCCTATCCCATAGAGGGCTCACAGTCTTAATTTAATCCCCATTTTACAGATGAGGGAACTGAGGCACAGAGGTAGATACAAGGTAATCAGGTTGTACACAGTCCCTGTCCCACACAGGGCTCACAGCTGAAGTAAGAAGGAGAAAAGGCATTGAATCCCCATTTTACAGATGGGAAACTGAGGCACTGAGAATTTAAGTGATTTGCCCTAGGTCACACAAAAGGCAAGTGGCTGAGCTGGGATTAGAACCCAAGTCCTCTGACTCTCAAGTCCACAAGCAAGTCTTGTTGAGTGGAGATGATTGTCTGGGGGATAGTGAAAGAAGAGAGTTTGGAGATGGTTGGAGGCACTTGATGAAAATCTTGGAAACCAAAAGGAAGACAATGGGAAGGCTGGAAGGCAGTGGGAAGACTTGCAAAAACTCAGGCTGCTTTTAGTTGCAGAAAGCCAGAAGAAATACTGGAGACTGGGAGGAAGAGTTCACAGTTCTGGAAAAACAAGCAGGAAGCATAAAAAAAAATCAAATGGAATGGGTGGTGGAAAACAGAGAGGAGAACAAAAAGAAAAAGGAGTAGAAGGGAGAGTGAGCAGTATTGATGGGCTCAGCCTGCAACTCTGCTCCCCTTCTTTTCTCTCCTCCTTCATTCTAGGCCAGGACTGAAATCTTTCTAATTCAATTGATCATAGAGAAGAATGATAATGCGGAATTTAAGTCTCTATACCACAACCCAATTAAGTCAGCGATACCCTGCTTTAAATGAACAAAAATTAACACTAACAGTGGTGTTTTAAAATACAATAATGAAAAGAATCATGTTAAATATGTAGGGTTCCTTCATTTGCAATTTCTAGAATTAGAATTAGGTGTGTGGGGGAGGTCTAAAACAAAATTCAGAAGTCCTTTCTCGCTAGAGGCGCCTGGCTTGGAACAGAGGTAAGGTGAGAATAGCTACTATGAGCAGGGAAGGAGATGTACCTACCATTTTGTTAAAAATCACCGGATAAATTTAGTTTCTGCAAGATGCTACCCTTTGTAGCTGCTGCCAACTTCAGTTTTTTCCCAAATCTGGTGGCTGACAAATCCTTACTTCCCATCATCTCTTTATCTCAGACGTGCAGGAGGCTTTCAGAGCTTTCAAAGTTTCTGCCTCCAAGTTTAATCATATATTTGGTGTTTAAAAGCAGTCACTTATTCCCTTGGGATACCCACTGTTACTTTTTTAAAAAGTGCTAATTAATTTTTCATATATTTAGCACTATGAAAATTAGGTTCTTTTCCTGTATAATATTCCTAAATATTAATCTAACTAATGTAGAGATCTGTTGGGAGTCTGGATGTCAGGGAACTTGGGTCATGAGGTAAGTTTATCCAAGGCAAGAAGTCTCCTGCTTTATTCATGCTGGGATCACAGGCTTAACCACATATTCAGAGGTGTTTAATTTGGTAACCATAAAGTAAATAATGATAATACTATCCTCACATCCTTATCTACATGGTCTTAAGCACTTAGCCTGGGGTAGATAAAAAGGTGATCAAGTTGGACAAAGTCTCTGTCCCTCATGGGGCTCACAGTCTAAGTAGGAAGGTGAACAGGCATTTTATCCCCATTTTTCAGTTGAGGAACTGGAGACACAGAGAAATGAAGTGGTTTACTCCAGGTCACACAGCAGAGAAGTGGCAGAGCTGGGATTACAATAATAATAATAATAATAATGATGGCATTTATTAAGCGCTTACTATGTGCAAAGCACCTGAGCCCCCTCCTTCCTCTCCCCCTCCCCATCCCCCGCGCCCTACCTCCTTCCCCTCCCCACAGCACCTGTATACATGTTTGTACAGATTTATTACTCTATTTATTTTACTTGTACATAGTTACTACTCTATTTATTTTATTTTGTTAATATATTTTGTTGTCTGTCTCCCTAGACTGTGAGCCTGTTGTTGGGTAGGGACCGTCTCTATATGTTGCCAACTTGTACTTCCCAAGCGCTTAGTACAGTGCTTTGCACACAGTAAGCGCTCAATAAATGCGATTGAATGAATGACACCCTCCCTTCCCCCACCCAGCCCCACGCTTTTTCCTCTAGGTACCATGCGGGGCTCTCAGTCTTAGTCACCACTTTACAGATGAGGTAACTGAGACCTAGAGAAGTGACTTGTCCAAGGTCACGCAGCAGACAAGTGGCAGAGCCAGGGTTGGTATCCAGGTCCTTCTGACCCCCAGGCCTGTGCTCTATCCACTAAGCCATGCTGGTTCCAGTTGCTGAAAACCTCTGATTGATTGATTAGTCGAAAAGGCAGAGCGGCAGCCGGGAACGTAGGTGACCTCCTAAAGGGCTGCTTTTCCTCTGTCGGTTGATCACAGGGGATAGTGGGACAAGTTAACCCAATTTGCGATTGTCTGGCTCCTTCTAGGATGGCTGATCACATTATGTCCTCTGCCCAAATATCCTTACGTCCTTATCTACGTGCCCCTGTCTCCTGCCCCCCACACATCTCCCGCCTCCTCTGGGCCCCATCTGCCGGGGGCTGCGTGGGAAATATAGGTCAGCATGAGAGAGGAGGATTGGGTCTCTGGGCATAATGATATTTTATTTTCAAGCAGGCAAAAAAACACATGGCCGAGATTTATGTTTAAAGGGAAAGCGACAGAGGTGTGACTGCAGTAGCAATAGCAGATGCCACGTTAATTGAATATCTTTCTCTCTGCCTAATTCTTAGACTTTGTCAACCCCACTTCAACTGCCCTGGCCATCAAAACCAGAAACGAGAAGTAGGGAACCTGAGAGGAACAGGTGACATAAGCAGTGACCCAACCTTCCCACACAGCTCCATTTTCTCTTTCCGTCGGGGGAAGGGGAAGGACTGATTTTAAGGCGGCTTCTGGAGGCTTAGCATTTCAGAAGCCCACATCAAGATGGAGACCTCTGATATTTATTAGAAAGTGGCTGAAGAATCAGCGCCAGCTCCGAGAAATTAAACCCTCAGCTCCCTCTGTGCCCTGTCTCATAATGATAATAATAATGATGGCATTTGTTAAGTGCTTACTATGTGCAAAGCACTGTTCTAAGCACTGGGGAGGTTACAAGGTGATCAGGTTGTCCCAAAGGGGGCTCAGAGTCTTAATCCCCCTTTTACAGATGAGGGAACTGAGGCACAGAGAAGTTATGACTTGCCCAAGATCAAACAGCTGACAATTGGCAGAGCCGGGATTAGAATCCATGACCTCTGACTCCCAAGCCTATGCTCTTTCCATTGAGCCATGCTGCTTCTTATCTTGAATTTTCCTACCTGAAATGTAAATGAGTACTGGTGACTGTTCTGCTTAGTGCTCTGTAATAATTGTGGTATTAAGTACGTACTCTGTGTCAAGCACTGTACTAAGCACTGGGGTAGATACAAGATGATCAGGTCCCACACAAGGCCCACAGTCTAAGTAGGAGGGAGAGGAGGTATTGAATTGCTATTTTATCAGTGAGGGAACTGAAGCACAGAGAAATTGTGACTTGCCAAAGTTCACAGCGTGGCACTGTGGGTAGAGCACCAGTCTGGGAGTCAGAAGGTCATGGGTTCTAAACCCGGCTCCGCCACTTGTCTGCCGTGTGACCTTGGGCAAGTCATCTCATCTCTGTGCCTCGGTGACCTCATCTGCAAAATAATAATAATAATAATGTTGGCATTTGTTAAGCACTTACTATATGCAAAGCACTGTTCTAAGCGCTGGGGGGGATACAAAGTGATCAGGTTGTCCCACGTGGGGCTCACAGTCTTAATCCCCATTTTACAGATGAGGTAACTGAGGCTCAGAGAAGTTAAGTGACTTGCCCAAGGTCACACAGCAGACAGGTGGCAGAGCCAGGATTCGAACCCTTGGCCTCTGACTCCAAAGCCTGTGCTCTTTCCACTGAGCCACGCTGCTTGAGACTGAGAGCCTTACATGGGGCTGGGACTGTGTCCAACTAGATTTGCTTGTATCCACCCCAGGGCTTAGTACAGTGCCTGGCACAAAGCACTTAACCAATACCATCATTATTATTACTATTGTTATGTAAGATGTGGGGCAGGGATTAGAACCCAGATCCTCTGACTCCCATGCTGTGTGCTTTCCCCTAAGCTATGCTGTTTCTCCGGTCCAGGAAGCACCAGACATTGCTGTACACATGGCTATAACTCTAGGTTTGTGGCTTCCTTCCCAGAGTCCTTGGGATTGAAGGAACCATGAAGGGTCACTGACTCCATCTCCTTGCCTTGGGCAGGAAGGAGCCTCATTCCCAACAGGCACTACTTTAACTCTGTCTCCCACTTTTAGACTGTGAGCCCACTGTTGGGTAGGGACTGTCACTATATGTTGCCAATTTGTACTTCCCAAGCGCTTCGTACAGTGCTCTGCACATAGTAAGCGCTCAATAAATATGATTGATGATGATGATGATGATGAACTCTTTTGAAAATCTTCTCCGGTTTCCCAGACTCCTCTAGCAATGCATCCCAGTAACCACTTCCACCGCTTATCAGGAGAGCCTGGAATGCCCTGCCACCCTCTCCTTCCCCCTCATCTTTATCTGACTTTCCAGATCATCCATATCCCATTCCTGCCATCTGTCTGAGTATCCTGTAGCTACCCATCTGCCCAAGCTAGATCATGTAACTCTGATTATAGTCCAAGTACAGCCTCCTTCCCCAAAAGCTGATCTCTGAGACCCAGTGAGTAGGATTTGTGCACAGGGGAGCAATGATGAATAGGCTAGCAGAAGATTGGAGTTTAAAGAAGACGCTATCTCATTTCCTTTCCCTCTCCCCCGCCTTTTACATCAACCTTGCGCTTAGATTTGCTCCCTTGATTCACCCCTCTTTCAGCCCCTCAGCACTTGTGTACACATCTGATATCTGTAATTTTTTTATTAATGTCAGTCTCCCTCTCTAGACTGAAAGCTCTTGAGAAGCAGCATACATAGCCTAATGGAAAGAGCATGGCTCTAGGAGTCAGAAGGACCTGGATTCTAATCCTGGCTCCGCCACTTGTCTGCTGTGTGACTTTGAGCAAGCCACGTAACTTCTCTGTGCCTCAGTTACCTCGTCTGTAAAATGGGAATTAAGACTGCGAGCCCCATGAGGGACAGGAACTGTGTCCAACCTACCTTGTATCTACCCCAGTACTTAGAACAGTGCCTGGCACATAGTAAGTACTTAACAAATACCATAAAAAAGAAATTAAAAAAAAGCTCATTGTGGGCAGGGAGCGTGTCCACCAACTTTGTTATATTGTACTCTCCCAAGCGCTTAGTACAGTGCTCTGCACACAGTAAGCACTCAGTAAATACAATTGATGGATTACCTAGTAGAGTGTATTTTCTTTCTCTCTCTCTTTTTTTTTTACTTCACCCTGCCAGAAACAGTGTTGATTGTTGATGTTCTACCAGTTCTCCCTGGTAGTGAAAGTTTAACAGAAACAATAGTTACTATTATTATTATTACAAAGGGAGAGTGTGTCCAGGCCCACCACCAACTCTTGTCCATACAGAAGCCGCTGTGGGTCAGGCCAGTAAATGCAAGTTCTCAACACAAATGCTGAGATAAGATTTATAACAAGAATTCACTGGTAAGGGACCATGCCCAGTAAGACAACTCATTCCAGACACAGAAGTATACTGGGCTGGAATACTGTGTACAAAGACAAATGACTTCATAAGGGGTGGGCCATTCATTAATTCATTCAAAGTAGCAAAAATCCTGACAGAGTTGTATCGAATTTACCGACTGCTTACAGTTTGCGGAACACTTGGGTTGGGGCAACAGTATATGAGAATTGGTAGACAAGTTCCCTTCCCAAAAAGAGCCTTCAGCCTAGAGCGGGAGATGGACAGTAATATAAAAATTTACAGATTTGCACATAAATTCTGTTGGGCTGAGGCTGAAGTGCACATTCAGGTGCATCTAAGGGAGTGGGAGTAGAGGAATTGAGGGCTTAATCTGGGGAGAGCTCTTGGGGGAGATGTGATTTTATTAAGGCTTTGAAGGTGGGGAGACTGATCCTCTGTTGAATTGAAGGGGGAGGGAGTTCCAGGCTAGAGGCAGAATGCGGGCGAGGAGTTGGAGGTGAGATAGATGAGGTTGAGGGTGGCATAAGAGGAGCGAAGTATGTGGGCTTGGTTGAAGTGGAAAATCGGAGATGTGCCAGTGAGGATGGACACGAATTGATATTTAGTACCTACTGGTAATAATCTTACCACCACTGCAGAAGTTGTGTGGGATCTTTGGTAAAATGGGCTCTGAACTTAAGTTTCCTAGAGGCACTAGGATGGAGTGAGAGGTATAAAGGGAGACCCAAGGTCATGTAGAGAAGATTCTTCCTGCAGAGGAGACTTTATTTTAGAGGGTCTTCCTGGCCATCTCTTTGGAACACCTAGGAGCTCCTATAAGACAAGGATATTTGGTCCTTCTTCCCTCCCTTTATCTTGGAGATAAATCTCAGCACTGATCTGGGAGCAGTAGTATTAGCTGGTAGGGTGGAGGAGCCAGGGTAGTAATAATAATAATAATAATTATGGTATTCATTCGTTCATTCAATCGTGTTTATTAAGTGCTTACTGTGTGCAGAGCACTGTACTAAGCGCTTGGGAAGTACAAGTTGGCAACATATAGAAACGGTCCCTACCCAACAACGGGCTCACAGTCTAGAAGGGGGAGACAGACAACAACAAAAAAACAGGTGGGGGGGGAGACAAACAAAAAAAACCACATGTGGACAGATGTCAAGTCGTCAGAATAAATAATAATAATAATAATGATGGCATTTATTAAGCGCTTACTATGTGCAAACCACTGTTCTAAGCGCTGGGGAGGTTACAAGGTGATCAGGTTGTCCCATGGGGGGCTCACAGTCTCAATCCCCATTTTACAGATGAGGTAACTGAGGCACAGAGAAGTTAAGTGACTTGCCCAAAGTCACACAGCTGACAATTGGCGGAGCCGGGGCTTGAACCCATGACCTCTGACTCCAAAGCCCGTGCTCTTCTCCACTGAGCCACGCTGCTTCTAATAGAAGTAAAGCTTGAAGCACATCATTAACAAAATAAATAGAACAGTAAATATGTACAAGAGTAAATCGCTTACTATGTGCCAGGCACTGTACTAAGTGTGGTAGTGGATACAAGCAACTCGGGTAGGACACAGTCCCCGTCCCAGGTGGGACTCACAGTTTCAATCCCCATTTTACAAATGAGGTCCCTCAGGCACAGAGAAGTGAAGTGACTCTCCCAAGTTCACACAGCAGACAAGTGGCAGAGCCACGATTAGAATTTGTGACCTGACTCCAGGCCCGTGCAAGAAAGTGCCATCTGCTGAGCCCCTTTGAGCCAGCTTTGAACAACGAAAGGGGGAGGCAGGAAGTCAGTTATGGAGGAATCTCCCCAGGGAGAGCTTTTTATCTGAGTGGCAAATACGAGAGCTCAAACTAAGGCAGCAGCATCCGCAGCCGTGGAAAGCTAAAGGCAGAGAGCAGCTCCAGCAGCTGTAAGATAAAAATAATTTTCTAGCGGAGCTGATCTTTATACTGGATTTTTATAAGTTGGTGTAAAATTAAGTGCTGTAGTTGGAGAAACTCGGATGTGGTCTCGTGAAGCTACAACCCGGGGTTGCAGGTTTCAAGGGGTCAAAGTGGCAGAGCAAGTGGGAGTCGATGCAGTTTGAAAGAGAGTTGTGTGCTGTTTTCAGCCCTGTTATTGCGATGGTGACTTTGACAAGACACTTAACTTCTCTATGCCTCAATTTCCCCATCTTCAATACCTGTCTGTGACTGCTTCCCAGGAAGACTGGGAAGATAAATGGATGTTTTGCTTGTAGTAAGCTCTTCCCCATACTATTTCTGAATTCTTAGAAAAGGAAATTGATGATGATGATTATTATAGTATCTGTTAAGCACTTAATATGTGTATTCCAAACAGTAGGGCAGATACAAGTTCATCAGATCAGACACAGTCCCTGTCCCATGTGGGGTTCACAGTCTAAATAGGAGGGAGAACAGGTATTGAATCCCCATTTTACAGTTGCGGAAACTGATTCACAGAGAAGTTAAGTGATTTGCCAAAGGTCGCAGGGCAGATGAGTGGTAGAGCTGAAATTAGAACCCAGGTCTTTTGACACTCAGGCCCATACTCTTGCCAAATCCAACGGCTCCTACTCTATTCTAATCCTCCTCGACCTCTCAGCTGCCTTCGACACGGTGGACCACCCCCTTCTCCTCAACACGCTATCCAACCTTGGCTTCATAGACTCCGTCCTCTCCTGGTTCTCCTCTTATCTCTCCAGCCATTCATTTTCAGCCTCCTTTGCGTGTTCCTCCTCCCCCTCCCATCCCCTTACTGTGGGGGTTCCTCAAGGGTCAGTTCTTGGTCCCCTTCTGTTCTCTATCTACACTCACTCCCTTGGTGAACTTATTCGCTCCCACGGCTTCGACTATCATCTCTACGCTGATGACACCCAAATCTACATCTCTGCCCTTGCTCTCTCTCCCTCCCTCCAGGCTCGTGTCTCCTACTGCCTTCAGGACATCTCCATCTGGATGTCTGCCCACCATCTAAAGCTCAATATGTCCAAGACTGAACTCCTTATCTACCCTCCCAAACCCTACCCTCTCCCTGACTTTCCTGTCACTGTAGACGGCACTACCATCCTTCCTGTCTCACAATCCCCACCTTGGTGTTATCCTCAACTCTGCTCTCTTGTTCACCCCACACATCCAGTCCATCACCAGAACATGCCGGTCTCACCTCCACAACATCACCAAGATCCACCCTTTGCTCTCCATCCAAACCGCTACCTTGCTGGTTCAATCTCTCATCCTTTCCCGACTGGATTACCGCATCGGCCTCCTCTCTGATCTCCCATCCTCCTGGCTCTTCCCACTTCAGTCTATACTTCACTCTGCTGCCCGGATCATCTTTGTGCAGAAACGCTCTGGGCATGCTACTCAAAAATCTCCAGTGGCTGCCTGTCAACCTACGAATCAAGCCAAAACTCCTCACCCTTGGCTTCAAGGCTGTCCATCACCTCGCCCCCTCCTACCTCACCTCCCTTCTCTCCTTCTCCAGCCCAGCCCGCACCCTCCGCTCCTCTGCCGCTAACCTCCTCACTGTACCTTGTTCTCGCCTGTCCTGCCGTTGACCCCGGCCCACGTCCTCCCCCTGTCCTGGAATGCCCTCCCTCTGCACCTCCCCCCAGCTAGCTCTCTTCCTCCCTTCAAAGCCGTACTGAGAGCTCACCTCCTCCAGGAGGACTTCCCAGACTGAGCCCCCTTTCTCCTCTCCTCCTCCCCATCCTCCCCTCCCTACCTCCTTCCCCTCCCCACAGCACTTGTATATATATTTGTACAGATTTATTACTCTATTTATTTTACTCCTACATATTTACTATTCTATTTATTTTGTTAATGATGTGCATATAGCTTTAATTCTATTCGTTCTGACGATTTTGACACCTGTCTACATGTTTTGTTTTGTTGTCTGTCTCCCCCTTCTAGACTGTGAGCCCATTGTTGGGTAGGGACCGTCTCTATATGTTGCCATCTTGTAGTTCCCAAGGGCTTAGTACAGTGCTGTGCACACAGTAAGCACTCAATAAATACGATTGAATGAATACTCTTTCCATTGGGCTACACTGCTTCTTTGGCTTTCTTCTCCTAGGGGTTCTGCCATCAAAGTCATATTGAAATTGTGCCTACATACTTACCATTATACATGCATATCAGTGACAGAGGGTCACTTGGTTAAGTGGACTAAGAATCATCTGCATCCTCTTGTTTCTGAGCATTAGTAAAGTGCCTCTGACATGTTAAGTACTAGCTTCACAGTCTTCGTCCTCAAGAAGTCTAAATTCTCATGAGTGGTAGCCTTTAGCAGATTTGCTTTCCTTCGTGTCCTAATCCCCAAAACGAATCTGCTGTTGTCCTTTGTTCATTCACTCATTCATTCATTTGTTCGTTCATTCAGTCGTATTTATTGAGCACTTGCTGTGTGCAGAACACTGTACTAAGAGCTTGGAAAGTACAATTCGGCAACAGACAGAGACAATCCCCACCCAACAACTGGCTTCCTATAGTTTTGTTTTTACTGAATAAGGGAGGATGATAATTATAATTATGGTATTTAAGTACTTATTTTGTTCCAAGTACTGTGCTAAGCATGGAGGTAAATCCAAGACAATCATGTTGGATTCAGTTCCTGTCCCTCATGGGGCTCACAGTCTGAGGAGGAGGGAAGGAGAACAGGTATTTAATCCCCATTTTACAGTTGAGGAAATTGAGGCCCAGAGAAGTCCTCAGAGTCCCTGGCCTGTGCTTTTTCCACTAGGCCATTCTGCTGCTCTGCCTTTCTTCTCCTGGGGGCTCTGCTCGGGAAAAGGGGATGTTGAGGATTCCTAGAAGGATGGAATGGGAGGAGGTCTCATCATTCCATGCCAGCCTTGGAACACAACTGCATCATGATTTATAGTGGCATCTCCCAACGGTTTCTGGCCTCTGGAGTGTTGAGTCATTAGAGCAAAGCCACAAAACAGCCAAATGGCAAACTTGGGTTTTTGTCTCCGTGTCCTCGATCCCCTCCTTGAATTCTCCCTGTTTTACCTGGCTAGGGCAGTCGAGCTCACCTCTTCATACTATCTTTGTCTTGTACTCTTTATCTGTCCCTCTCTACTAGGGTGTAAGGGACGAGTGGTAGGGATTGTCTCTATATGTTGCCAACTTGTACTTCCCAAGCACTTAGTACAGTGCTCTGCACACAGTAAGTGCTCAATAAATGCAATTGATTGATTGATTGAGTAGTGGCCATTTTGTGGAACCCATAGTTTGTCACAAACGTTAGCTAAGGGGAAGCATTGGAACCCAGTTGGTTGTTTCATAAAACAGTTGACACCGAACTTCTGTCGGGGGCTAGGCTTTTATGGAGTGTGAAAGTGTTCACTGGCCTGTGAGTGGTATTTACTCTCTGTTATTGGAGTTTACAGAAAGCTCTATATAGAAGCAGTGACTTATTCCCCTGTGAGCAATGTTCATGTGCCCAATACAGATGATGCACAGTATTCTTCGCCGTGCACTGTGTTTTACTGTTTTGGGACAGTAGAAAGAAGGGAGTTTTGAACTGTTGTGTATTCAGAGGTATTGTCACGGTACAGTGGCAAGTTGTCCCAGTTCAGAGGGGTAACCGGATGGGGGTGGTCACCTACAAGTCCTCCCGGCCCAGAGGAGCTCTCAGGGGGGAGAGGTCACTGGCAAGTCCTCTTACCCCAGAGGAACTCCTAGGAGGGAGGGCCCAAACTGGAAGACGTGTCTTTAGAACTCATCCTCTTCTCCTCTCCATTCTCCCTTCCTGTCAGGGTAGAAGTGGTCCTGGGAGACTCGATCCCTTCCCCTCCAAATGGCCACCAGCCTGCCACTCCCTAAATCTTGTCTGTACTTAATTAGAATAATAACTGTAGTATTAAGTGCTTATGTACCAGGCACTGTACTAAGCACTGGAATGGATACAAGCAAATTGGGTTAGGCACAGTCCTGTCCCACATGGGGCTCACAGTCTCAATCAATCAATCAATCATATTTATTGAGCGCTTACTGTGTGCAGAGCACTGTACTAAGCGCTTGGGAAGTACAAGTTGGCAACATATAGAGACGGTCCCTACCCAACAGTGGGCTCAAGCCCTATTTTGCAGATGAGGTAACTGAGGCACTGAGAAGTGAAGTGATATACCCAAGGTCACACAGCAGGCAAGTGGCAGAGCCGGGATTAGAATCCATGACCTTCTGACTCTCAGGCCGGTGCTCTATCCATCGCACCTGCTTGCACCATACTTAGCACAGGGAGGACCAGAACACTGACCGTGGCTGGCAGGACTCTCAGAGATTCTTGTCCTCAGCCCCGGGGGCCATAGTGGCACTGAGGAGTGGAGCAGAGGTGAGACTCCGTGGATGTCTCCATGTCTCTTTCCCTGGGTACTTTGCTCGCCCATTTTCCTCTCCTATCTTTGCGGCTGTCTGTCTGTGTCCCTGTGATGGTGCTCGTGATATTTACTGTTAAGGTTCAATACACCATGCTAAGCACCTGGGAAAGTACAACAGAAGTCGAGTGGCCTAGTGAGGAGAGCAAGGGCCTGGGAGTTGGAGGACCTGGGTAATACTCCCGACTCTACCGCCTGTTTGCTGTGTGACCTTGGGCAAGTCACTTAACTTTTCTGTGCTACAGTTTTCTCAGTAATAAAAGTGGGGATTCAGTACCTATTCTCCCCACTTAGACTGTGAGCCCCATGTGGGACAGGGACTGTATCTGATCTGATTAACTTCCCAGTGCTTGGAACTTGACACATAGTAAATGCTTAACAAATATGATTATTATTATTATTATTAACAATAATTATAGTAATAATCCCAGCACTTAATAGAGTAAGCACTTTGCATATATTAAGTGCTCAGTGAGTGTGGTTGAATGAGAACTTGGCCCTTAACAAGTGAGCACTTAACGAGTTTCATACTTGTTAAAAGAAGCCCAAGACACCGTCCCTGTCCACAAGGAGGTTGCATTTTAATGGGGAGGTGGACATAAAATACGTACAAATAGGATCATGAGAATAATTGACTGTATAACTGAAGGTACCCATACACCCTCTGAATATCTTTATGTTTGTCGCTGCAGGCCTCAGCCTTGAAATGTCTATGTGAAACATGGGCTTTTGGTTGAGATGATATATAGCCTGCTGCCTCTCATGACTCCCTGACACTTCCAATTCATTCAGTCGTATTTACTGAGCACTTACTGTGTGCAGAGCTCTGTACTAAGGGCTTATCAATCAGTCAGTCAATCATTCAGTGGTATTTATCGAGCGTTTACCTCTGCTATACATTTCTCCCAAGAGCAAGTCTCCTTTCCTCCCACCTCCAAGCTGGGACCTTCCTCGCCCTTCCACCCCGTAGTTCATTGCTATTACTTGAACTCTGAACTTTCACCTTTCCAGGTCAGGTTGCTCCCCCCCCCCCCCCCCCCCCCCCAAAAAATCCAGCACTCCTGGCCTTCCCGGCAGGCTCCATTCCAACTTTGTTGGTTGCGGGAGTTTGTGTCTGTATTACCTCCTGCAAACTTATTTGACGTGGTAAAATCTTTTGACGTGGTTCTAGTTATTTTAGTTGACTCATTTCCAACTTTTCAGATGATTGAGCACATGACTCTGTATTGAAGGAGCGGAACAGAAATGAAAACCAGAGGGGTGAGTTTAAGCCAGTGGGTTAGGCAGGCCACGGGGGTGCTGGTATTTCACATCATCTGAGCCCCCACCCTGCCTTTCAGTCGATCAGTCAGTGGTATTTATTGAGCACTTTCCATGTGCCCAGACTGTGAGCTGGTTGTGGGCAGGGAATGTCTGTTGTTGTATTGTACTCTCCCAAGCACTTAGTACAGTGCTTTGCACACAGTAAGCGCTCAATGAATACAATTAAATGAATGCTTGGGAGAGGACAATACTATAGAGTTAGTAGACGAAATGCTTGCCCGCGAGGACCTTCCGGTCACCCCATGTGCACCCTCTTCCCAAGTTGGCAGTGAGAGCCAATCGCTCAGCGAGTGTGGGAAGGGAAAGGAGGAGAATTTTAGGAAAATGACAAAGGCAGTGGAAGGCAGACCTGCCAGCTTTCAGAAGCTATGAATAGAATCATTTGGGGAGAAAGTGAGTGATGGGGAAATAACTCGATCAAGCTGCCAAGGCCTAAATCATTTTTAACCTGTCATTCTTAAACAGGAAGTGGGTAGCAGGGAAGACTTGAGAGTTTTTATACAACTCCCCCAGGCTAACTTTACTCATCGATCATTTCAACCTTGCCCCAGGGGAAGGGATATATATTTCCCCTCGAGGCGGATAACGGTGAGAGGGAGGACTCCAAACCATCATCTGCCTGAAGCTACCCCACTGCTCCTCAGAAAATGTGTGCCTGCATATTTTATCATCGACCTTCCATCTTTTCTCTCTTGCTACTTCTGGCCCCAAAGGCAGGGACTTGTGATGCTCTGCGTGGCCATGCGAGGCCTAGGAAAGAGAGTGTCGAGAGTGGCTCATTGTGGTCAGAGAACAAACTACCATCTCTGTCATATCATACTCTCCCCAGTGCTTAGTACAGTGGTCTGCACCCAGTAAGCACTCAATAAATGCCATTCTTTCATTCAATTATAAAAGCATTGAGCTCTTACTGAGTGCAAAACACTGTACTAAGCACTTGGGAGAGTACAATATAACAAAAAGCAGACACGTTCCCTACCATTGATTGATCGGAGGGGGAGTTGGCTTCATTTTGGGGAAATTTCACTTCATCAGCAACACCAGGACTCATTGGTTGTACATATGGTTGTACATATGGGCTATGGTTGTACATATTTATTACTCTGTTTATTTATTTATTTATTTATTTTACTTGTACATTTCTATCCTATTTATTTTATTTTGTTGGTATGTTTGGTTCTGTTCTCTGTCTCCCCCTTTTAGACTGTGAGCCCACTGTTGGGTAGGGACTGTCTCTATGTGTTGCCAATTTGTACTTCCCAAGCGCTTAGTACAGTGCTCTGCACATAGTAAGCGCTCAATAAATACGATTGATTGATTGATTGATTCCACGGAGCCACCACAGCAAATGTGTGTCCCTTGCTGCTTCCTGTCTTCCTCCCCGAGCTGCCCCTGGGGCAAATGGGCAGGTGGGATTGCAGCGGTCGGAAGAGATGGGGCAATGTGCTGGGCTCCCCCCTCCTTTGCTGTTACCTACAAGGAGAGTCGCTTTCAAATATGAACCACCCGATGCCAGTCAACCCGGCCTGCATCTTCCCAAAGTGGAAATTGAATTCAGGGTCCTTCTCCACCCCTGAGATATGAGTAGGAGGGAAGGACAAAAGCGAATCACCAAGTCTTATGCAGGTAGATCTCGTCAGGGTTGGGTGCAACCTGAAGAATTTAATTTCAGAGCAATGTCAATCACACACAGTTTTAGGCTTTGCAGTGGAAGGGTTGGTATAGCTGGAAGCAGATATTTGAGTATACCCAATCACAATGGACTACTGGCCCTTAGTACAGTGCCAAGCGCTTAGTACAGTGCTCTGTACACAGTAAGTGCTCAATAAATATGATTGAATTGAATGAAGTCAGTAAACGAGGGACAATTGAGAGCCTATTTTTCTTTCTTCTGGCTTGAGCTCTCGGGACTCTTTTGAGTGATGTAATTTTAATGAAGATCTATAGATACTTGTGTGGATGAAATGCAGGGTCATTGGGCTAATCGAGCCAAAGGCTTAAATGAGTTCTTTTTTTTCCTTTAACAAATTTGCATACCAATCGTATTTATTGAGTGCTGAGTGCAGAGGACTGTATTAAGTAGAATTCATAGAGTTGGTAGGTATGATCCTGTCCAAGGATCAATCAATCAATCAATCAATCATATTTATTGAGCGCTTACTGTGTGCAGAGCACTGTACTAAGCGCTTGGGAAGTACAAGTTGGCAACACATAGAGACAGTCCCTACCCAACAGTGGGCTCACAGTCTAAGAGGGGGAGACAGAGAACAAAACCAAACATACTAACAAAATAAAATAAATAGAATAGATACGTACAAGTAAAATAAATAAGTAAATAAATAGAGTAATAAATATGTACAAACATATGTACATATATACAGGTGCGGTGGGGAAGGGAAGGAGGTAAGATGGGGGGATGAGGGAGAGAGGAAGGAAGGGGCTCAGTCTGGGAAGGCCTCCTGGAGGAGGTGAGCTTATTATATAGGGTCACAGGCCACCCTAGAATTACTTCCTGACCCCTTCTCTACATTTTCCCCAGTTCAGAAAGAGGTATAACATTCTGCTCAAGTTAAGCCTGAGTTCCTGTACTAGAAAAGTAGTATCTTCCGTGGAAACAAGACTGAGAACAGAATATCTAGTTTTAGATCCGACTTTCTCCTTCGAGGCCAGGCCAGGAGGAGAAGCAGGTCCCCAAGGGTGGGTACCCACCCTCCCACCAGCCTGACAGGACTTGACTGATTTAGGGCTTTTCGTTCTGTTGCCTGGTTAAGTGACCAGGGTCAGGGGATGGGGGTGGTGGAAGGGAGGGTGGGGGGAAGACCCCAAAAGATGTTTTGCCTTTTCTGAAAGAAGGGGTGGGCATCTCTCCTTCCAGTTTGTCAGTTATGAGAAACAGTGTGGTCTAGTGGATAGGGCATGGGTATGAGAGTCAGTGGATTTAGGTTCTAATCCCAGCTCTGTCACCTGTCTGCTGTGTGGCCTTGGGCAGGTCTCTTCACTTCTCTGTGCCTCAGTTACCTCATCTGTGCAATGGGGATTAAGAATGTGAGCCCCATGTGGAATAGGGACTGTGTCTCAACTGATTAGCTCATCTATTCCAAAGCTAAGTATAGTGCCTAGCACACAGTAAGTGCTTAACAAATACCATTTAAAAAGGGCTTTTTTTTCTTGCTCCATCATACCCAGATAGGATAGAATAATTGTGCTATTTAAGTCCTTACTATGTACCAGGCACTGTACTGAACACTGGGGTGGATATAGGCAAATCATATTGGACACAGTCCCTGTCCCACAAGGGGCTCACAGTCTTAATCCCCATTTTACAGATGACATAGTTGAGGCAGAGAGAAGTGACTTGCCCAGGTTCACACAGCAGACAGGTGGCGGAGCTGGGATTATTCATTCATTCTTTCATTCAATCGTGTTTATTGAGCGCTTACTGTGTGCAGAGCACTGTACTAAGCACTTGGGAAGTACAAGTTGGCAACATATAGAGATGGTCCCTACCCAACAGCAGGCTCACAGTCTAGAAGGGGGAGACAGATGACAAAACATATTAACAAAATAAAATAAATAGAAGAGTAATATGTACAAGTAAAACAGAGTAATAAATATGTACAAACATATATGTACAAACAGGTGCTGTGGGAAGGGGAAGGAGGTAAGGTGGGGGGGATTGGGAGGGAGAGGAAGGAGGGGGCTCAGTCTGGGAAGGCCTCCTGGAGGAGGGGAGCTCTCAGTACGGCTTTGAAGGGAGGAAGAGAGCTGGTTTGGTGGATGCGTGGAGAGAGGGCATTCCGGGCCAGGGGGAGGACGTGGGCCGGGGGTCGACGGTGGGACAGGTGAGAACGAGGCCCAGTGAGGAGGTTAGCGGCAGAGGAGCGGAGGGTGCAGGCTGGGCTGGAGAAGGAAAGAAGGGAGGTGAGGTAGGAAGGGGCGAGGTGATGGACAGTCTTGAAGCCGAGAGTGAGGAGTTTTTGCCTGATGCGTAGGTTGATTGGCAGCCACTGGAGATTTTTGAGGAGGGGAGTAACATCTAGGTCCTTCTGACTCCGAGGCCCCTGCTCCATCCACTAGGCCACAACTGCTTTCTGGCCACTCTGAGTTGGGGAGGACTTGGCGAAATCGATGTTGGGCATGAAGAGCTAGCCTGCCATCATTAGAGAAGCCCTGCCCTTGACCGTACTAAGGGTGATGCAACTGAAATGACCTTGACCAGCTTTGAGAAGGCAGCCCAGGACACCATTGAGGTTGGGTAGAAACAAGGACCCAGGCAGCGGAAGCCTTGAGGGAGGTCTGAGTGGTTCCGAGGTCCCAGAGGAAGAGCCGGACAAGTGTCCTTCCGTCTCGAAGTGGGAAGGTCCAAATGGGCCCCCACTTCGATGAAAGCAAAGTCAGGAGAGGTGGAAGGAGAAGTGTGGTTAGAACTCAGTCTTCAAGCTACAGGGAAGATAGAGGAGTGCCAGATGTTACTTTGGAGGAGGGAAGTAGCTCTCGATGTAATATCCTAAAGGTTTAATAAAAATCTGTTTCTTTTATGTCTATAGAAGTTTCATTTATCTTGTTGAAAAGAAAAGCCTATTTATAACCCCAATAACTTTGAATTATTTAAGATTCTCCCTTATCTTAAAACAGCACCCGCACAGGCAATCCAGCATGAATGAATTTAAAGGCATTTAAATTGATTTTTTCTAAAGCATTCGTCTGGGAGGAAATGTGACCATATTCTGACTGCAAATAGAATCCAACTTCGGGATAAGGGCGAGCCTAGTCAGGAAGAACTTTAAAAAAAAAAACAACCAACTGATCATTTTGGAACAAAAGTGCAGCGCATCTTCCATTGTGACACTAATGGAACGATTGAATGTGATTTTCAAAAGCCCGGGAGCCTCTGCGGAGCGTCTTGAAAGGGGAAGGTTAGGCAGTACGTGTTGTCAGGCAGGGAGTGGGAGCTGTGAAAGCCGAGCGCGCTGGCGGAATCACACTAGGGAAAACGAGTGGGTGAAGACGAGCCGGAGCCGAGAGAGTTTTCACTCGGCTGGCTCCCGGAGGGCCCCGGATTGGAGAGAAGAGAGGAGCGTGTGAGGGTGGGAAGCTCTGGCAAGCGGGAGGGAGGGGGTGGAAATTAAGGGGTGGGGAGGAAGGCATTTCAGATGGCAGCCCAGAAGTGGGCTGGGAGTTGTGGATATAGCTTGCATCCTGTAGTGGTGGACGAGGGGGCCTCCTCGGGTTGGACTTTCACCCCCATTTTGGACCACTCTGGAGAGGTGCCAATCTCCTAATCTTTTCCCTTGGCTGCTGCTCACCTCAACCTACTGGGAAGAGGAAGGAGAGGAGAGAGAGATTCCAAAATAACTGACAAAGGTGTCGGATTAAGCCAATCTCCTAATCTTTTACCTTGGCTGCTCCTTGCCTCAACCTACCGGGAAGAGGAGGGAGAGGAGAGAGAGATTCCAAAATAAGTGACAAAGGGGTCAGATTAAGCTATACCAGTTCCCACTTATTCTTTGAAATGGGGAATCTGAGGGGCAGAGAAATGAATAGCGCATAACTGATAGAAGTGGAAAGGTGAAAATTTGGCTGGGGAGAATTTGAAGAATAGAAATGTGCATATAAGGGATCTTAAATGTATTTTAGAATTCCTTGTCACCTGAAGACTGCATAACTAAAAAAAATGAGGATGTGAAATTGCTTTTCATTCCTTGGGTGATAAAGGTACTATGTTGAATCCAAGATATTATGACTAATAATTTTTATTGACAAAGTACCCCATTCATTCATTCAATCATATTTATTGAGCACGTACTGTGTGCAGAGCACTGTACTAAGCCCTTGGGAAAGTACAATACAACCATAAACATTGACATTCTCTGCCCACAATGAGCTTAGAGTCCAGAGTCAGGAGACAGACATTGGTATTCTGTCCCCTTTGTCCATTTATTTTCAAAAATGTAGTGGTGGCTACAGTTATGTTTGGGCTAGATCAATTGGGAAAAGCAACTGATTGGTCTCATTTTAGGAAGGATGTAAAAATAATGATTAATAATTGTCATACTTATTAAGAAAGAATTCACTCTATGCCAAGCATTAATAATTGTGGTATTTAAGCACTTAATAGGAGCCAAGCACTCTACTAAGTGCTGGGGTAGATACAAGATAATCAGGTCCCACTTGGGGCTCAAACTCTAAGTAGGAGGGAGAACAGATATTAAATCCCCATTTTGCAGATGAGGAAACTGAAACAAAGAGAAGTGAAATGACTTATGCAAGGTCCCACAGCAAACTAGTGTCAGCTCCAGAATTATAACTTGGGTCCTCTGACCCCCAAGCCCTTGCCCTTTCCACTGGGCCATGCTGTTTCTCCCATTATGTTATGGCATTGTGGTAAACCACAGGATAGATATAGGATAATCAGATCAGACACAATCCCTGTTGCACATACTGCTCACAGTAAGGGGCAGAGAGGGCAGGTATCTTGTCACCATTTTACATGAGTGTAAACAGAGGCCCAGCCAAGAGATTGACCCCAAGTCACACAACAGGCCAAGAGCAGAGTTGGGAGTAGAACTAGCTGACCCCTGGGCCTCACTTTGACTTTGAAGTTTTTCCCCAAGTAGATGGCAGCTTGAAATGCTGGGCAAGAAGAGCGTTGTCCCTCTAGACTGTAAGCTCGCTGTGGACAGGAATTATTTCTGTTTGTTGTACAAAATTAGCTGAAACCATAGAGTTTTAAAGTTGGGATGGTGAGAAGCAGCTGTGCCTTATGGTTGCACATTCCTTGGCTCTGTTCAGTCCTCCGTCCCTCTCTTCCTCCCTCCTTCTCTTCTTCTCTTCCTCCATCCTTCCACTTCAGCCGATTTTCAGCAGTTGGCTGCTGTCTATGGAAGGGAGTTTTGATGCTCTTTCCCACCCTTGAAGCATTCAAAGTGGAAAACAACTCCAGCCAGGTCATGGTGTTTTTGTTTTTCTGGAAAGTTATGGGTCGCCTGTAAATTGTCTAAGGTGATTCTTGTGAAAAGTCGGTATCATTGGATTTCATTTGCCCTTATTGCTATTTTCAGAAGGGATAATGGCTTGAAACTTTAAGACTTTAAAAATTAACTAATAAGGACTCATTACTTGATCTGCCACGTGATTTTTTTTGCCTTGGGATGAAGTTTCCCTTTTTCCAATTTAGCATTCCTTCTCCTCCTCTCCCACAGCTCAGAGAAAAAATTCTCCCACTGTAAGTCAGGTGTGCCATTCAGGTATGATAAAAGTCATGGTGGAGGACTCTCTGGATACTTACCAGGGGTATTTTGTTTTCTCCAACTTTGGGAGTAATGAAGATACCTATATAAAATATTTATTTATATTAATGTCTGTCTCCCCTCTGCACAAAGTAAATACTTTGGATTGATACCCAAGGAAGCATCTTGCATTTTCACAAATAGGCAAGTTCATTTCTAGGCTCTATGAAGAAAAATATATGTGTGTGTATGCGCACGCACGTGTGCTTTTGTCTGTTAAAATTTTGGTTTTTGTTAAGCGCTTACTATGCGCCAGACACTGTACTAAGCACCGGGGTGGATTCAAGCAAATCGGGTTGGACACTGTCCCTGTCCTATGTGGGGCTCACAGTCTAAATCCCCATTTTCCAGATGAGGCAACTGAGGCACAGAGAAATGAAGTGTCTTGCCCAAGGCCACAAAGCAGACAAGCGGTGGAGCTGGGATTAGAACCCTTATTATACTTTCACTCCTTGGTTTGTCCTCTTTCTAGCTGGGTATTCTTTTCATTGGCAGTCCTCTACCACAATACCAGTCTCTTTTAATATCAGCCCTCAGTGTATGATTTTCAATGAAACCTCTTCACCTAGCCACCATCTCAAACAAGACTGGGACCTCAATACTTTCTGAGAATATGCCTTTAAAAGAGGGCCCTGTGAGGATTAAATGTTGATGCATCCTCTGGGTATTCTTTTAATTGGCAGTCCTCTACCACAATACCAGTCTCTTTTAATATCAGCCCTCAGTGTATCCTTTTCATTGAAACCTCTTCACCTAGCCACCATCTCAAACGAGACTGGGACCTCAATACTTTCTGAGAATGTGCCTTTAAAAGAGGGCCCTGTGAGGATTAAATGCATCACATGGATGGCAGCAGCTGCCCATACTTTATCGGGGCCTGCAGTGTACGTACCTTCTTTAATTCAAACAAAACCCCCTTTGAAATATGTATAATTAGCAGCAGGATGTTCCAAGCAATTAGCCAACTCTATTATTCAGGGTCTGATTATTCACTCCATGAACTACCCAGGCCTCTGGCTGGCTGCCTTTTTGGCCTTTTCCCCTGCTCACCTACCCCGGGCCATCCGGCAGGCCAGAGCTGTGGACGGTGGAACACAGACCAGGTTAATTAGTACAGTGCTCTGCACACAGTAAGTGCTCAATAGTAATAATAATTATGGTATTTGTTAAGTGCTTGCTACATACCAAGCACTGTTCTAAGCCCTGGGGTGGATATCAGGTATCCCACGTGGGGCTCACAGTCTTAATCCCCTTTTTACAGATGAGGCACCTGAGGCACAGAGAAGTGAAGTGACTTGCCCAAGATCACAGGACAGACAAGTGGCAGAGCCATGATTAGAACCCACATCCTCTGACTCCCAAGCCTGTGCTGTTGTCACTAGGCCATGCTGCTTCTCCAGTTGGGGTGGACATAATGAATATGACTGACTGAAGGATGATGATGATGGTGGTGGCATTTATTAAGCGCTTACTATGTGCAAGCACTGTTCTAAGTGTTGGGGAGGTTACAAGGTGATCAGGTTGTCCCACGGGGGGCTCACAGTCTTCATCCCCATTTTACAGATGAAGTAACTGAGGCACGGAGAAGTTAAGTGACTTGCCCAAAAGTTACAGAGCTGACAGTTGGCAGAGCCGGGATTGAATGAATGAATGTTTCTGGTCAGTGGCTCTAGTGGAGGAGTAGTCGAGGCAGCAGAGCTGGGGAATGGGTGGACAGGGTCATAACGAGCTTACAGTCTAAGGGGGAGACAGACATTAATATAAATAAATAAGGGATTTATAATGTATAATTTAAAGATATACATATAAATGCTGTGGGGTTGGAGGTGGGGAGCATATCAAGCATCCAGAGGCTACAGATTGATGTGCATAGACAATGCAGAAGGGAGAGTATATACCTGTATATATGTTTGTACATATTTATTACTCTATTTTACTTGTACATATCTATTCTATTTATTCTATTTTGTTAGCATGTTTGGTTTTGTTCTCTGTCTCCCCCTTTTAGACTGTGAGCCCACTGTTGGGTAGGGACTGTCTCTATATGTTGCCAACTTGTACTTCCCAAGCGCTTAGTACAGTGCTCTGCACACAGTAAGCGCTCAATAAATACGATTGATTGATTGATTGAGAGTGAGCCAGGGAAAAGAGGGCTTAACTGGGGAAGGCCTCTTGGAGGAGATGTGACCTTAGTATTGCTTTGAAGGTGGAGAGAGAGGTGGTCTGGCATATATGGAGTGGGAGGGAGTTCCAGGCTAGGGGGAGGACGTGGGAAAGGGGTTGGCGGTGGTTTAGAATATAATATATGGCATATATGCATATATGTGTGCATATATAGCATATGATAAGCAGTTAATGAAAACCAGGAATAATAATAAAAAACATGGCTCAACTCTGTTGGAGTCAGAAGTGTTCTAATACGATAATTTAAATATTTCCCTTAGAGGGTTATCCAGAGTTCCAAATATACAATACTTCATTTCAAAAGTAATAGTTGGGTTATTTCCTAAGCGCTTACTACGTGCCAAAGGCTGTACTAAGCACAAGGATAGAGACAAGATCATCTGGTCAGACACAGTCCCTGTCCTACACTGGGCATGGGGGAATATCTCCCTATTTTAGAGATGAGGAAACTGAGGCACAAAACAATTAATTGCCCCAGGCTGCACAGCAGGCAAGCAGAAGAGCAAGGATCAGAACCTAGGTCCCTTGACTCCAGAGCGCGAGATTTTTTCCCCTGTAGACCACTTTGCTCCCCTATTTCGATCATCATCATCATCATCAATCATATTTATTGAGCGCTTACTATGTGCAGAGCACTGTACTAAGTGCTTGACTTGCCCCGGGGCCTAGTGGCTACAGCCCAGGACCTGGGAGTCTGAAGAACCTGGGTTCTAATCCCGGCTCCATCCTTTGTCTGCTCTGTGATCTTGGGCAAGTCACTTTGCTTCTCTCTGCCTCAGTTACCTCATCTGTAAAATGGGGATTAACACTGTGAGCCCCTTGCGGGACAGGGACTGTGTCCCACCCAATTTGCTGGTATCCACCCCAGCTCTTACTACAGTGCACATAGTGAAGGTTTAACAAATTCCACAATTATTATTATTATTTCCCCAGAACACTCTGTAGAAAGGGGATTGACAGTCACCCTTTATTTGATGGCACAAGCTGTGACTCTTCTTTCCAGGAGCAGAGGATGGGGAAAGCAGGATCCCGCAGCCATTAACGCATATTCTTTGTACTTCCCAAGCGCTTAGTACAGTGCTCTGCACATAGTAAGCGCTCAATAGATACGATTGATGATGATATTCTTGAAACCGAAACCTAAGAACCTGAATTTAGAAAGCCCCCACATACCCAAGGCTTTACAGTAAACCCCAGCACAGAATAGAAACACAAAATAGGATTAGCTACTGGCACAGGAAGAAAATTGCTCGCTCTCTGTGTGATTGTAATGAATTCTATTTAGCACATCCCCTTTACGATGTGTATTTTGGGTATGGTTCTTACACTGCTAAGGGATTTCCACCGACCCTCCCCCAGGACAGGAGAGTTCCCAACCGCTTGTACTTCCCAAGCCCTTAGTACAGTGCTCTGCACACAGTAAGCGCTCAATAAATGCGATTGATGATGATGATGAGAGTTCTTTATTGACTACATTTTATGACTGAGGAAACAAAGGCCTGGAAGAAAGAAGGAACTGGAATCAAATCTTGGCTCCACCACTTGTCTTCTGTGTGACCTTGGGCAAGTCACCTCACTTTTCAGTGTCTCAGTTCCCTCAGATGTAAAATGGCGATTAAGACTGAGAGCCTCATGTGGGACAGGGACTGTGCCCAACCCGATTATCTTGTACCTACCTCAGCACTTAAGAACCTTGCCTGGCACAAACCAAGTGCTTAACAAATATGACAATTATTATTATTCTCCTTGCAGCACTTAGTATGGTCTTCAGCACATAGCAAGTGCTTTACTACTGTTATTATTATTATCATTACTATTATCTTGGCTCTAATTATTATTGTTATTATTATGTGATTTTCCAGGGTCACAGAGAAAATCCATTTCACTCCATTTCACAAATATGACAATTATTATTATTCTCCTCTCAGCACTTAGTACGGTCTTCAGCACATAGCAAGTGCTTTACTACTGTTATTATTATTATCATTACTATTATCTTGGCTCTAATTATTATTGTTATTATTATGTGATTTCCCAGGGTCACAGAGAAAATCCATTTCACTCCATTTCACAAATATGACAATTATTATTATTCTCCTCTCAGCACTTAGTATGGTCTTCAGCACATAGCAAGTGCTTTACTACTGTTATTATTATTATCATTACTATTATCTTGGCTCTAATTATTATTGTTATTATTATGTGATTTCCCAGGGTCACAGAGAAAATCCATTTCACTCCCAAGGAGAAGCTGGAGATTTCTCAAACTAGCCCCAAGTGCAGGAAGGTAGTCAAAGCCTGCGACCACTGGTTCTGCACCCCAAAGCCAACATCCAGTGGGCCTTCAGACACTCAGGCTACTCTGTTATGGTATTTGTTAAGCACTTGTTAAGATACAAGATAATCAGGTTGGGCCCAGTCTATGTCCCAGCCTCAATCCCTCTTTTATAGATGAGGGAACTGAGGCCCAGAGAAGTGAAGTGACTTGCTCAAGGTCACACAGCGGGCAAGTGATTAGAACCCAGGTCCTCTGACACTTGAATATCCGGGCTTTTTCCACTAGGCCCCACTATTCTCTATCCCTGTCCAGGAGCTCAGGAAGCACTCAGCAACTGTTGCAGAGGCCTCCTGGGGCAACAATTCCCGTTTCATTCTTTCTCAAACTTTCTGGGGACCAACTGGGACCCTCCCCCTCCTTAGCTGGGGTGAGACCAGATGGAAGCCCATTCCATTGCTCCTGGGATGGGAATGTGTGGGCACTGTAGAGGGGGCTGAGTGTCGGCCTTGGGAGGGGAACGATATTGAAAATCTGGAAATTTTCAAGATACCTTCTGCTTCTTTAAAATGTAACTCCCTTAGTCTGTGAGTCCCGTTTCTTCTACCCATCCTCTCCCCATCATCATCATCAATCGTATTTATTGAGCGCTTACTATGTGCAGAGCACTGTACTAAGCGCTTGGGAAGTACAGCATTTGGAAACTCACCCCAATCCTACAGCGCTTATGTCCATCTCCTTATTCTCTCATAATAAGTATAATAGCTGTGGTATTTAAGTGTTTACTATGTGCCAAGCATTGTTGTGAGCCCACTGTTGGGTAGGGACTGTCTCTATATGTTGTCAATTTGTACTTCCCAAGCGCTTAGTACAGTGCTCTGCACATAGTAAGCGCTCAATAAATACGATTGATGATGATGATGATGATGATTGTTCTAAGCACTGAGGTAGTTACGAGAAACAGCGGGGCTTAGTGGAAAGAGCTCGGGCTTGGGAATCAGAGGTTCTGGTTCCTAATTCCAGCTCCGCCGCTTACCAGCTGTGTGACTGTGGGCAAGTCACTTAACTTCTCTGTGCCTCAGTTACCTCATATGTAAAATGGGGATTAAGATTGTGAGCCCCATGTGGGACAACCTGATGGCCTTCTATCGACCCCAGTGCTTAGAACAGTGCTTGGCACATAGTAAGTGCTTAACAAATACCATCATCATTATTTCTATTATTATTATTACGTAATCAGGTTGGACACAGTCCCTGTCTCACATGTGGCTCACAGTCAAATACCATCATCATTATTACTATTATTATTATTAGGTAATCAGGTTGGACCCAGTCCATGTCTCCCATGTGGCTCACAGTCGTAATCCCCATTTTACAGATGAGGTAACTGAGACAGATATAATTTCTTTCCTTGTCCTGTTTCCCCATAGCTTGTAAGCTCCTTCTGGGCAATGCAACTACCAACTCTTATTATATTGTACTTTCCCAAATGCTTAGAGTGCAATGCACACAGTAAGTGCTCAATGATTGATTGATGTGGGACAGTGTCTTGTATCTACTCTATTAAGTAAGTGCTTAATATGTACCACAATTATCATTATTATAGTTTGAGATTGAGAACTGGAATCCACCTTGTCCTTTTCTTAAGAGCTGGGCATTGACAATGGTGGCTTCCTTGAAGGTAGGTCTTCCATGTGAATTAAAGAGAAGTGGCACAGGCTATTCATTCATTCATTCAATTGTATTTATTGAGCGCTTACTGTGTGCAGAGCACTGTACTAAGCGCTTGGGAAGTACAAGTTGGCAACACATAGAGACGGTCCCTACCCAACAGCGGGCTCACAGTCTAGGAGGGGGAGACAGACAACAAAACAAAACATATAAACCAAATAAAATAAATAGAATAGTGGATAGAGCTTGAGCCTGGGAGTCAGAAGGACCTGGGTTCTAATTCTGACTCTGCCACTCTTTTTTTTGGAAGGCATTTGTTAAGTGTGTACAATGTTCCAGGCACTGTACTAATCACTGGGGTAGATACAAGTTAGTCAGTTTGGACACATTCATTCATTCATTCAATTGTATTTATTGAGCGCTTACTGTGTGCAGAGCACTGTACTAAGCTCTTAGGAAGTACAAATCCGCAACATATAGAGACGGTTCCTACCCAACAACGGGCTCACAGTCTAGAAATATAATAATGATGGTACTTGTTAGGTACTTACTATGTGCCAAGCGCTGTTCTAAACGCTGGGGTAGTTACAGGGTAATCAGGTTGTCCCACATGGGGCTTACACTTTTAACCCCCATTTTACAGATCGCAGAGAAGGTAAGTGACTTGCCCGAGGTCACACAGCAGACAAGTGGCAGAAGTGGGATTAGAACCCACGTCCTCTGACTCCCAAGCCCACGCTCTCTCCACTAAGCCGTGCTGCTGGGGCTCACTGTGTTAATCCCGATTTTATAAATAAGGTAACATCTAATGGATGGAGCAAACAAGGTCTGTCTTCCTGGGATTTCTTGGAATTCTTTTTAGAAGAGTAGGGTAGAAAGAAGATTTTATATAATGGAACTTGCCAGGTAGTGTCATCTGAAATTCTAGAATTGTCAACACGTATGAGGTGTGAGAGGAGAAGCAGCAGGGCGTTATGGTTAGAGCCCAGGCCTGGCAGTCTAATCCCAGCTCCACCACTTCTCTGCTGTATGACCTTGGGTAAGTCACTTCACTTCTCTGTGTCTCCGTTACCTCATCCGGAAAATGGGGATTCATGCCGTGAGCCCCATGTGAGACATGGACTGTGTCCAACCTGATAATCTCTCACTGTATCTCGATCTCCTCTATCTCGCCACCGACTTCTCAGCCAATCATCATCAATCGTATTTATTGAGCGCTTACTATGTGCAGAGCACTGTACTAAGCGCTTGGGAAGTACAAATTGGCAACATCTAGAGACAGTCCCTACCCAACAGTGGGCTCACAGTCTAAAAGGGGGGGACAGAGAACAAAACCAAACATGCTAACAAAATAAAATAAATAGAATAGATATGTACAAGTTAAATAAATAGAGTAATAAATATGTACAAACATATATACATATATACAGGTGCTGTGGGGAAGGGAATGAGGTAAGATGGGGGGATAGGGAGGGGGACGAGGGGGAGAGGAAGGAAGGGGCTCAGTCTGGGAAGGCCTCCTGGAGGAGGTGAGCTCTCAGCAGGGCCACTTTATTGAGCACTTACTGTGTGCAGAGCACTGTACTAAGCGCTTACATCCTGCCTCTGTCCGGGAATGAACTCCCTCTTCATATCCAACAATCAGTCCCCTTTCCTTAAGAACCTTATTGAAGGCCCATCTCCCCCAAGAGGCCTTCCCTGACTAAGCCCTCCTTTCCTCTTCTCCCTCTCCCTTCTGTGTCACCCTGACTTACTCCCTTTATTCATCCCTTTTGACGCTTTTGACACCTGTCCACATGTTGTAATTTGTTGTCTGTCTCCCCATTCTAGACTGTGAGCCCGTGGGTAGGTAGGGACCGTCTCTAGATGTTGCCGACTTGTACTTCCCAAGCGCTCAGTACAGTGCTCTGCACACAGTAAACGCTCAGTAAATGCGATTGAATGAATGAATTATTATTGTGTATGTGTGAATATATATATATATAATTCTATTGATCTGTTCTGATGGTATTGACACCTATTTGTTTTGTTGTCCATCTCCCCCTTCTAGGCTGGGAACCCGTTGTTGGGTAGGGACCGTCTGTCTATGTTGCCGACTTGTACTTCCCAAGCGCTTAGTACAGTGCTCTGCACACAGTAAGCGCTCAATAAATACAATTGAATGAATGAATCCCCTCATCCCAGATCCACAGCACTTATGTCCCAATCTATTTATTCATTTATATTAACGTGTCTCCCCCTGTAGCTCGTTGTGAGCAGGGAATGAGTCTGTTATATTGTACTTCCCCAAGAGCTTAGTACAGTGCTCTGCTATAGTGAGTGCTCAATAAATACAGTTGACTGAGTGCTCAATAAATAATAATAATAATAATGGCATTTGTTAAGCGCTTACTATGTGCAGAGCACTGTTCTAAGCGCTGGGGGGGATACAAGGTGATCAAGTTGCCCCACGTGGGGCTCACAATCAATCCCCATTTTACAGAAGAGGTAACTGAGGCTCAGAGAAGTTAAGTGACTTGCCCAAGGTCACACAGCCATCATGTGGTGGAGTCGGGATTCGAACCCATGACCGCTGACTCCAAAGCCCGTGCTCTTTTCACTGAGCCACGCTGCTTCTCATACAGTCAAATACAGTTGACTGATTGACACCCCGGGCGAGAAGCAGTGTGGCCTAGTGGAAAGAGCACAGGCTTGGGAGTCAGAGGTCATGGGTTCTAATCCTGACTCTGCCACTTGTCGGCTGTGTGACTTTGGGCAAGTCACTTAACTTCTCTGTGCCTCAGTTCCTCATCTGTAAAATGGGGATTAAGACTGTGAGCCCCACGTGGGACAATCCGATAACCTTGCATCTATCCCAGCGCTTAGAACAGTGCTTGGCACATAGTAAGTGCTTAACAAATACCATTATGATTATATTATTATTATTATCTACCCAAGTGCTTATTTCAGTGTCTGGCACATAGTGAGTGCTTAACAAATACCACCAAAAAGATGCTGAGGATGCAAGGAACCCCATCTGATTTGGTAATTCATCAAGCAGGAGGCCAGCTCATGCCTCTGTTTTGATACAACTATCCAACCTTTACTGTGTGACCTTGGGCAAGTCACCTAACTTCTCCATCCCTCTGTTTCCTCATCTGCAAAATAGGAATTAAACACCTGTTCTCCATCTCTCTTAGACTGTGGGCAAAGACCTTGTGTGTTCTGATCGAATGGTATCTACCCCAGCCCTTAGTACAGTGCCTGGCACATAGTAAGCCCATAACACAACTCATTATTTTATTTATTTCTGTCACTATCCCCCCCTCTCAAATCTCCATCAAAAGATGATTCCCAAGATCACTTTTCAAAGATGACGACCGTCCCCCCAGCCTGTTTCGGTTAGCTTTTTATCCCATCCCACCCCACTAATAATCCTGAAATGATGGCCTTTCCCCAGGCTCTGCCTGTTTCCTTTCTCTAAATTCAGATACCACCTTTCCCTTGTTGGAGAAATGGTTTGTCACAGCCTCTTGTAAGCCAGCAGAGCACCAAAGGCTCTGCATCCGAGTTTTTCTCTCCCTCTGAAGCAGAGTCTGTTCAAGCCTTTCCTTCCCTCACCAGGTTTTGGGGACTGCCGTGAAAGCTAGAACCCGTTAATGGTTCTTAGGCTGATTAACTCAATTCCCACTATCTGTTCCTTTTATATAATAATGAAAGAGAGAATGCTCAGGTCCTCTGCCGTGAGAGACCACAAATAGATTTTACGTAACCGAGAAAGGAAAGCTTCTGCGAAGCACATATTTGCCTTATCCTTCTCATCTGAGCTGAATTTTTGCTCCGTGGGGCTCTTCCTCAGAGCAGTGTTATTGTGCATTGAGGACACTGCATGGCATCTTTCCTAAGGCTCGGTGGGGAGGAGGGGGACTAGACAGTCGTTTAGCAGAGGACTAACCTACCTTAGCCGACTTCTACATTTTTAGTAACAATAATAATAGTAATGGTATTTGTAATTCATTCATTCAGTCGTATTTATTGAGCACTTACTGTGTGCAGAGCACTGTACTAAGTGCTTGGGAAGGACAAATCAGTTATAGATGGTCCGTACCCAACAACGGGCTCACAGCCTAGAAATGTGCTTACTCTGTGTCAAGCACTGTTCTAAGTGTTTGGGTAGATAAAAGCTAATTAGGTTAGACCCAGTCCCTGTCCCACATGGGGCTCACACTCTTAATCCCTGTTTTACAGATCAATCAATCAATCAATCGTATTTATTGAGCACTTACTGTGTGCAGAGCACTGTACTAAGCGCTTGGGAAGTACAAGTTGGCAACATATAGAGACAGTCCCTACCAACAGTGGGCTCACAGTCTAAAAGGGGGAGCCAGAGAACAAAACCAAACATACTAACAAAATAAAATAAATAGAATAAATATGTACAAGTAAAATAAATACATAAATAGAGTAATAAATATGTACAAACATATATACATATATACAGGTGCTGTGGGGAAGGGAAGGAGGTAAGATGGGGCGGGATGGAGAGGGGGACGAGGGGGAGAGGAAGGAAGGGGCTCAGTCTGGGAAGGCCTCCTGGAGGAGGTGAGCTCTCACTAGGGCCTTGAAGGGAGGAAGAGAGCTAGCTTGGCGGATGGGCAGAGGGAGGGCATTCCAGGCCCACCCAGGGGATGACGTGGGCCGGGGGTCGATGGCGGGACAGGCGAGAACGAAAGTGAAGTGACTTTCCGAGGTCACACAGTAGACAAGGGGCGGAGCTGGGATTAGAACCCTGGTCCTTCCTACTCCCAGGCCCGTGCTTTATTCTGCTATCCCCCTGCCCAAGATTCTTGTTGAATTTGGTGGGGTCAGAGGGCCCTTGAAAGAGCACCCTTTGCTTGTGGTTGCGTATGCTGCCGTTTCCGCCTCTGCAGTGGAAGGCATCTCTGAGCCCGGCCTTCGATGGTTGATGTTCGCCACTTCAGCCTAGCGGAGCAGACTGTCCCCTCAATTTGAGTAAATTGGCCACTTATCTGGGCATTTTGAAAATCCACTGGGCAGAGAGACCCGGGAGCTAGTTGTGGCTTATCTGGAGAAAGGCCCAGGCAGGGGTACTAAGGTGCTATTTGTTAAGCGCTTACTGTGTGCTAAACCCTGGAGTTAGATATAAGATAATCAGGTGGGACGTAGTCTACAGAAGGGTGACTAAGCAGAAGCAGAGGTAGTGTGGCCTAGTTTTTAGAGCCCGGGCCTGGGAGATGGAAAGAACTGTGTTCTAATCCTAGCTCTGCCACTTGTCTGCTGTGTGACCTTGGGCAAGTCACTTCCCTGTGCCTCAGTTACCTCATGTGTAAAATGAGGGTTAAATCCTACTCCTTCCTAACTAGACTGTGAGCCCAATGTGGGATGGGGGCTCTGTCCAAACTGTGCACGCAGTAAGAGCTCAATAATAAATAAAGGAATGATATCCTTATGTCTACCCTAGTGCTTAGAACAGTGCAAGTAAGCACTTAACAAATACCCTTATTATGACATGGGGCTCACAGTCCTGCTTTCCAGGAACTTAATTTGCAATGGAAGAAAGCACTAAAAGCCATAGCTACTCATTCATAAGACTAGTTACCCTTGTCCAAGCATTTCAAAGGTCTTAATCAATGGTATTTATTGAGCGCTTGCTGTGTATAGAGCACCAGACTAAATGTGCATGGCCAAGTGTCAAGAACATGGACTTGAGAGTCAGAGGATGTGGGTTCTAATCCCCGCTCTGCCACTTGCCTGCTGTGTGACCTTGGGTAAGTCATTTCACTTCTCTGGGCTTCGGTTACTTCATCTGTAAAATGGGGATTAAAATTGTGAGCCCCATATGGGACAGGGACTGTGTCCAACTGGATAAGCTTGTATCCGTCCCAGAGTTTAGAACAGTGTTTGGTACATAGTAAGCGCTTAACAAATCCCATAATTAATTATAATTATTAGACTGCAGCAGAGTTGATAGGCACATTCCCTGCCCACACCAGGCTGCTTCCTCTAGACTGTAAACTCATTCCCTTGACTCTAAAATCATTGTGAGCAGGGATTATGCCCATTATATTGTACTGTCCCAAGTGCTTTGTACAGTGCTCTGCACATATTAAACTCTCAATAAATAAAATTGGCTGATTGGAACTCTGGGTCTAGGGTGGGGGCAGTAGAAGATCCGATGTCCACTTGCTCAGATTTTCCCAGCGACTGCCTGTAGTAAACGCCTCCTGCCCTCCTCCCAGGATGCACAAGAAGTGGTTACAGCTAATCTTTAAAACAAACAAACAAACCCAAAACTGCTTGGCTCTAGTACCCCGGTGCAGTTCTCGTTTCATCTTCGAGTGTGATATTGAGGGTCAATCCTGCTAAACAGGCAGAGATCGGGCCCTGATGGGGGATTGGATTTGCCCCAAATCACCCAGCCATGTGGTGATGGACTCAATAATAATAATGGTGGCATTTGTTAAGCGCTTACTATGTCCCAGGCACTGTACTAAGCACTGGGGTGGATATAAGCAAATCAAGTTGGACACGGTCCCTGTCCCGTGTGGGGCTCACAGTCTCAATCCCCATTTCACAGATGAGGTAACCGAGGCCCAGAAAAGTGAAGAGATTTGCCCAGGGTCACACAGCAGACCAATTGCGGAGCCGGGATTAGAACCCACACAGCAGACAAATTGCGGAGCCGGTCCCCTTCTAGACTGTGAGCCCGTTGTTGGGTAGGGACCGTCTCTAAATGTTGTCAACCTGTACTTCCCAAGTTCTTAGTACAGTGCTCTGCACACAGTAAGCGCTCGATAAATACGATTGAATGAATGAATTAATTAGAACCCACACAGCAGACAAATTGCCGAGCCGGGACCAGAACCCAGGCCCGTGCTCTATCCACTAGGCCATGCTGCTTCTCAAGAGCTTCTGCCCCTTAGCATCAATCACTCCCTCTTCCAAATCCTGGTGTTTCACATCGCAAATGGGCCACATTTTATCCCACCGCCCTGTGCACCCAATGCAACTGACAGGAGAGAAAAGGGAAGAATACTGCTTTGTGTTACTGAATGGGATTTTCTATTTATGCAGCCTTCCATGGGTCCCCTGGAGGGCCACTTGACCTTCTGACTCCTTAAGGGTGAGGATTTCATGCTTTTTTGAGCGGCAGCCCGGGTTTGGTTTCGAGCCAAGCAGACAGTAGGTTCTGAATGCCGTAGCATCCTTGAGGAGCAGAATGGCCTGGTGGATAGAGCACGGACCTGGGAATTACAAGGATCTGGATTCTAATCCCAGCTCCACCACTTGTCTGTGACTTCATTTCTGTGCATCTCTGTTACTTCATCTGTAAAATGGGGATTAAGACTGTGAGCCCCATGTGAGGCAGAGACTGTGTCCAACCTGATAAGCTCATATCTACCCAGAACTTAGTTCAGTGCCTGGCACACAGTAAGCATTTAAATACCATAAAAATTAAAAAAGGAATAGGCTCTGAGTCAGGATCTCCTTCAGTTTTTTTCTGAATGAAGTTAGTTGCGAATGTGGGATTGTGCTGAATGGTTGTGAAATTAGTCTGGCGGCTTCTGGGTTTGATTGTCACTCACTTCTCATTTCGGGTTTAGAGGGCATGAAATGAAAATTAAGCGAAAAGAGTAAAAATAGGTTCCTTTTGAAACGATTTTGGAAGTTAAAATCTGGGCTGGAATAGAATAGAAAGCACATTAGTGAGGAGCGATTTGGGGAGAGTGCATTTTTACTGTGGTGGCTGTCCTAATTTGGCTGAGGTCTTTGGATTTTCTCTCCTGCGTTGCTGTTGTGAAAGAGAGCCCTTAAGTTTGGCTGCTAAATTTTCATATGTATAAGGCATGTTTTCTTCATTAAGCACTGTAAAATGCAGTACATCGAGGTTAAGGTAAACAACTCCACACAATTCACAGCTGTATGAATTGGAACAAGAGCCATGAAAGAGATGTAAAAGATACTTAAAATTTCATCCTCAGTTTCTTTCAATAAAACCAGGACACTCATTTTAATGATGATAAGAAATCTCTTTGTCAATTAATACTACCTGTTGAGTGCTTACTGTATGCTGAGCAATCAGTCATATTCATTGAGCGCTCACTGCGAGCACAACACTGTACTAAGTGCTTGGAAGACTTCAGTATAATGGAGATGGTAGACACGTTCCCTGCCCACAAGGAGCTTGCAGTCTAGAGGGAGAGACAGACATGAAAATAAATTATGGATGTGTACACAAGTGCTTTAGGGGCTGAGGGTAAGCATTTTACCAAGTGCTTTTGAGGGTAAAATGCTTCCAATCCACAAGGATCTTAGTGGTTAATATTTACCAACCAGTTTCTTTCTCTCTCCCTCTCCCTCCCTGTGTGTTTGCCTATTCCTTCTTGACTTTAGGTTTACTAGGACTCTTCTTTAGAACGAGGTAAAGGAAACCACTCAAAGAAACACACCTGCCTTTTCAGTTCAGGCAGAGGAGAAAAAGTGGATAAAATGGCTATTTTGCACAAGTTTTTCTTCCCCATCCCATCTGTCTCCTATCTTCTAAGCATAATCATCTCAATTCCTCCTTTCCCTATTTAATTCACTGGATCTAGAGGTGGAGAGAAGGGTCAGAAAGCTGTAATCTGGTGGGCTGAGCCATGAGGCAAGTCTCAATGTTGCCAACCTTTAGTGCCTTCCCTGATCTCCGATTTCACCACTGTTATGCGATAACTGTAGCCTGGAAAGTCTTTCTGGATAATGGCATTTAAATGAGCCCATGAGACAGTCCTCTTAGTCTCAAAATTTCACATCCCATATTGCTGGTTCAGGTAACAGGAGTCATCCAGCCAGAAATGCCTTTTTTTTTAAAAAAAAAAAAAAAAGGTTAAGAGGTAGAAAAAGGTTATTGTAGTGATGTAGGGCTCTTGGCCAAAAATAAAATACTCATTTTAGCATAAATTTACATATTGAGTTTCAGAAGTGCCTACTCTGGGGATAAGATATATGTTGTTTTTCATCCTGGTACTTTGGACACAGAAAACATAAAATGTGAGGCAGATTTTAAGATCGTTCTCTAATGACATCCCGGATTAAGAGACTCAGATGCCTATAGAGTTACGCGTGGGTGTTAGAGCACAGTAGAAGGAAGCACATCAGGGAGAGGCCAGGAGGCTACTTATCATCCCTGATTCTAGTGGGACAGGGCTCATCTTAGCCCATCCTGGCTACAACGATAACTGCCTGGGCTCAGCCCACTGCCTCATGGCTTGTTCTGGTTGTCCTCAAGTCAAAGCCCGGTGTAGCCGAGAGGAAAGGATTGGAGTTGGATTTTCCAAGCCCTGCCTCCAATCTGTCCCCTCTCCAACCCATAATTCTGGTATTTGTTAAGCGCTTGCTATGTGCAAGACACTGTAATAAGATCTGGGGTGAATATAAGCAAATCAGGTTGGACACAGTCCCTGTCCCACATGGGGGGGCTCAGTCCATATTTTGCTCTGCTGCCTGCATCATTTTTCTCCAACACCTTTCTGCACACATCTCCTACTTCATAAAAACCTCCAATAACTGCCCATCCCTCTCTGAATTGAGCAGAAAATCCTGACCACCGGCTTTAAAGCTCTCATCCCTTACTTATCCTCACTCCTCTCTCCCTATACCTTAGTCACTCTTTTTTCCTCTCAAGTACAACTACTCACTATGCTTCCCCTTCATCTCTCTTGCCTTCAACCTCTTGCTCATTTCCTCCTTCCCTCCCTTCTGGGACTCCCACCTCCTACTTTAGCATCTATCAGATCACTGCTCTTCTTATCTTCATCTCCCTTCTAGAATCACTTCTCCTCCAGGAAGCCTTCCCTGATTCATCAATCATATTTATTGAGGGCTTACTATGTGCAGAGCACTGTACTAAGCGCTTGGGAAGTACAAATTGGCAACATATAGAGACAGTCCCTACCCAACAGTGGGCTCACAGTCTAAAAGGGGGAGACAGAGAACAAAACCAAACATACTAACAAAATAAAATAAATAGAATAGATATGTACAAGTAAAATAAATAGAGTAATAAATATGTACAAACATATATACATATATACAGGTGCTGTGGGGAAGGGATTAATCTCATTAATCTAATTAATCTCATCTTTCAATCAATCACATTTATTGAGTTCTTACTGTTTTTCCACTATGTATTCCCCTCAACAACCACTACATCACTTCTGCCTCACCTAAACAGTTGGCTGTTCAACTTCATACCACCCATATAGATTACCATACTCTATTACTTCCTCTAATCTGCAATTTATTTTAGTGTCTTTTTCCCCTGCTGGGCTAGAAGCCCCATGGAGGGAGGGATCACTAACTCTGCTCAGAGTAAGCACCCAATAAATGCCACCGATTAATTGATGTGATCTTCACAAGTTTGGCATCATAATAACCAATGTATTAAAAGGAGATTTATTTGTTTCCAACACTGGAAGGGATAACTGCAGAACATCCAAACGTTTTGTATTGGACACCTAAGGATGTTTTGTCTCTGAATGGGAGGAAATGGCATTCTCGGTAAAGCAAACAATTTTAATATATTTACTCTGAGGAAGAATCAAATCCACTTTGCTGAAGCCCTGGCCATAAATCATCCTAGTGATAATCATTTTGGTATTTATTAAGCGCTTACTATGTGCCAGGGCCTGTACTAAGCACTGGGGTAGATACAAGCAAATTGGGTTGGACACAGACACTGTCCTACTTGGGGCTCGCTGTCTCAAACCCCATTTTACAGATGAGGAAACTGAAGCTCAGAGAAATGACGTGACTTTCCCAAGGCCACACAGAAGACAAGTGGCGGAGCCGGAATTAGAACCCATGACATAACTCCTAGGCCCATGTTTTGTCCACTATGCCATTCTGCTTCTCTAGAAAACTAATTTGAAGTCGACCACCTTGTCTGCCAGGGGTTATCTGGTTTCTAGAGGAGCCAGGTAACATGACTGTCACTTCCTTGGAATCCTGGCTAGCTTTCCTTTGGAATAACCATCTGAGGTCGATGTCCTTCTCCCAGCGAGAGAGGGGCTTGCACTGTGAATGTCGTTAAACTCAACATTCAGCTAATTAATTGTATTTATTTAAGTGCTTGCACAACCCTGTACTAAGTGCTTGGGAGAGTACAATAGAACAGGTTTGGTGAGACCCGTTCCCTGCCCAGACAGAACTGACAGTCTAGGAGGGGAGACAGATGTTAGGACGTTATCTGGTACATCCTTCCCTTCTGACTAGCATTTAAAATGCAAGAGAAAGAGATCAGGATGGAAATGTGTATCAGTCATATCTGCTGAGCACTAAATCCGGACAGAGCATTATACTAAATCAATCAATCGTATTTATTGAGCGCTTACTGTGTGCAGAGCACTGTACTAAGCACTTGGGAAGTACAATTTGGCAACATATAGAGACAGTCCCTACCCAACAGTGGGCTCACAGTCTAAAAGTGGGCTTACATACTAAATGCTTGGGAGCGCGGTACAGTCGAGTTGGTAGACACAGTCCCTGACCTCAAGGAGTTTTCAATCTAGCAGGGGAGACAGGAAAATGTCCGGAAAGGAGAAGGAATAGAGAATAATTATGTATACAAAAGAGCCTTACAGGGAGGGAATGGGATGAATACTCAAGTGCTCAGAGGGGAAGGATTCAAGTGCATAGGTGACATAATAGGCAGAGAAAATAGGTTGGGGACATGAGAGAGATGATTTAAGTAGGCTTTTGGAAATGGGGAAAGGGATGGTCAGTCAAATGTGAAGTGGAAGAGAGTTCTGGGCTGGAAGGAGAGTGGGAGCAAGAGGATGAGGCTGAGAGACCAAAGCGAGGCACATGGAATAGTTTGGCATTAATCAGTCGGTGGAATTGAATGAATGCTTATTCCATGCTGAGCGCTGTACTAAGTGTTTAGAGAAGCAGCGTGCCCTAGAAGATACAGCACAGACCTGGGAGTCTTAAGGACCTGGATTCTAAGCCCAGCTCCACCACTTGTCTGCTGTGTGACCTTGGGCAGCTCCTTTAACTTCTCTGTGCCCCAGTTACCTCAGCTGTAAAATGGGGATTAAGACTGTGAGCCCCATGAGGGATATGAATTGTATCCAACCTTATTAGCTTGAATCTACCCCATCATTTGATACAGTGCCTAGCACATAATAATAATAATAATGATGATGGCATTTATTAAGTGCTTACTATGTGTGAAGCACTGTTCTAAGCACTCGGGGGGGGGGGATACAAGGTGATCAGGTTGTCCCACGTGAGGCTCACAGCCTTAATCCCCATTTTACAAATGAGGGAACTGAGGCCCAGAGAAGTTAAGTGACTTGCCCAAAGTCACACAGCTGACAATTGGCAGAGCCGGGGTTTGAACCCATGACCTCTGACTCCAAAGCCCGGACTCTTTCCACTGAGCCACGCTGCTTTTCTAAAGCACATATAAATGCTTAACAAATGCCAGTAATACCGGCTGTGCTGATTTTCAGAAGCTAATAAAAAGGGTAGCCCGTTGACACCAGGATTTTTCACTTGCTAGATAGCATTGTTGATAATAATAAATACTATTCCCTTGAATTTGGGGCTTTTGGTTTTCCAGACCACTTTCACATTAGCTGGGTAGGTAGAAGCTTAAGTCACCAAGCCAATAGGATGCCTAACTACTTGACATGGCGTAAATGTCTTTGTTGGCCCCACTGGGCTGTGGGATCCTGCCACCCTCCTGAACTCAGGGAGGTGGTCGAAGCTGTGGGCCTCCCCTGAAGTAGAGGGGTCCAGCTGGGGCAACGCTTCAGGTCCACAGAATGCCCAAGAGGAGAAGTTGTAATATCTTTTTTACAGTCACAAGGTGTCCGTTTATAACATCAGCAACTCTCTGGGACCCTCCTTGAGCAGGTCAGAGCCCCATGTCGCAAGATCCTGGAACGGATATGCCTGGACCACTCTTGTACTTGTGAGAAGCAGTGAGGCTTAGTGGGTAGAGCATGGTCCTGGAAGTCAGGAGGACCTGGGTTCTAATCCCAGTTCTGCCCATTTCTGCTGGGTGACCTAAGGCAAGTCACTTCATTTCTCTGTGTCTCAGTTACCTATGTGGGACTTGGACTGTGTCTGACCTGATTATCTTATTTGCAAGGATGACACGCAAATTCGTGAAGCGTTCCATATTATTTTCCCCTTTTAGACGGTGAGCCCACTGTTGGGTAGGGACTGTGTCTATATGTTGCCAACTTGTACTTCCCAAGCGCTTAGTACAGTGCTCTGCACACAGTAAGCGCTCAATAAATATGATTGATGATGATGATGATGATGATTCATTCATTCAGTCGTATCTATTGAGCTCTTACTGTGTGCAGAGCACTGTACTAAGCGCTTGGGAAGTACAACTTGGCAACATATAGAGACGATCTCTACCCAACAACGGGCTCACAGTCTAGAAGGGGGAGACAGACAACAAAACAAAACATATGGACAGGTGTCCAGTCATCAGAATAAATATAAATAAAGCTAGATTCAGATCTAGATGCAGTACAGTGCCTGGCACACAGTAAGTGCTTAACAAATACCACAATTCTTATTATTATTGTTTTGGTCCTGCCCTGATAGGAAATTTTCAGAATGGATTTGAGCTGGAGTGGATTCCCCAGGTTCCTCTGAGCTGAATCTATATTCTTAATGTGGTGGAGGGACAACTTGACCTCTCTTGTGGCACAGTGGATAGACCATGGGCCTGGGAGCCAGAAGGTCATGGGTTCTAATCCCGACTCTGCCACTTGTCTGCTGTCCGACCTTGGGCAAGTCAGTTCACTTCTCCGAGCCTCGGTTACCTCATCTGTAAAAAAGGGATGGAGACTAGGAGCCCCACATGGGAAAGGGAGAAGCAGCGTGGCTCAGTGGAAAAGAGCCCGGCCTCTGGAGTCAGTGGTCATGGGTTCAAATCCCAGCTCTGTCAGCTGTGTGACTTTGGGCAAGTCACTTCACTTCTCTGGGCCTCAGTTCCCTCATCTGGAAAATGGGGATTGACTGTGAGCCCCCTGTGGGACAACCTGATCACCTTGTATCCCCCCCAGCACTTAGAACAGTGTTTTGCACATAGTAAGCGCTTAATAAATGCCATTATTATTATTATTATTATTTGCTTGTGTCCTCCCCAGTGCCTAGTTCAGTGCCTGACACATATTAAGCCTTTAACAATCACCATAATCATCATCATCTTTCATGGTTGGGTGAGCGGGCCAGCCACCTTCAGCATGGGTGGCCTGGTTAAGGGGTACTCTCTGACCTTCCAGCCAAGCAGTACAGTGTTCGGCATGCAGTAAGCTTTCAATAAATACTATTGATTGATCGATTCAGGGTTTTAATAGGGGCAGATGGGGGACTATTTTGAGGATATTTCTCAACACAAGCCCCTGAAACATCCTAGACCATGTATCTACTATACGTGGTGTGTAAGTAAAAACAGTGTAGGGGAGGGGCTGCCCCTTTTAAAAGAGCGTAGAAGTTGGTTTTTAATTGCTGCCCACTGTCAAGAAAGTAAGCCAGAGGCAAAGAATGCCTGTGCCTTTGTTGGAATGCATGAGACGATAAATTCTGGGGACTGTGTTTCCATTCCTGCGTGGAGAGCCAAACACCATCAGGCAAAGACCCAGGATTGAAATCCTCAAGATGAGGAACGCCCTTATCCTGAAAACATCACTGACCCGAGAGAGAGAGAGCTTGGGCCGAGAGAACAGAACCGAAGGAACTGGGACCAAAAATGGACCTCTCCACTTCTGAGTAGAAGATCAGAGTGGTATTAGGAAAAGGAACAAATATTTAAAGAGAAAAGCGTTTTTTATTGTCTAATAAATAGGAAGAGGAGCCCCTTATCGCTTCTAAGAAAAGCCAGCTAAACTGATGAGCTGGTCAGAAGCTGCTTCAGAAAATCTAGGATCTTACAAGATTCCCAAGATATAAATAATGGTCCAAGCAGTGTTTTCAGGGGGTATAGTGGATAGAGCAACGGCTTGGGAGTCAGAAAGTCATGGGTTCTAATCCCGGCCCTGCCATTTGCCGGGTGGGTGACCTAGAGCAAGTTACTTCGCTACACTGGGCCTCAGTTATGTCATCCGTAAAATGGGAAATGAAACTGTTAGCCCCACATGGGACAGGAGCTATGGACAACCCGATTTGCTTGAATTCCCCCAAGCACTTAGTAGAGTGCCTGGAACTTAGTAAGCACTTAACAAATACCACAAATATTATTATTATTAAGAATAGTAAATTAAACATTCAGTGATATTTATGAAGCACTTAGTGCTTGGGAGAGTACAATGCAAGAGTTGGTAGACACATTCCTGATCCACAAGGAACTTTCAGACTAGAGGATGAGTTGGACAATAAAATAAATTACGGATGTATACATAAGTGCAGTGGGGCTGAGGGTGAGGTGAATATCAAGTGCTTCAAGGGTGAAGATCCAAGTGACGAGGCGGCGCAGAAGGGAGAGGGATTAGAAGAAATGACATAGTTGGGGAAAGCCTCTTCGGGGAGATGTGATTTTAGAAAGGCTTTGAAGAAGGGCAGCATGATGGTATTTCAAGACATGAATTTAGAGCAGTGTGTTATGGAAGTTTTAGTACATATGCCGACTTTATGCCAAACGCTGAGCTAAGCTGTGGGGCAGTTGCAAGATAATCAGAGCAGAAACAGTCTTATAAGAGGTGACTGGTCTGTGGGGTAAGACAGGTATAGAGCATTATAACAGTGGATTACACGGAGTAGTAGATCACCAATTTAACAGTCAAAAATAATCATGCTAAAAAAGGGGCTCGATCTATCAATAATAGTGTTTATTGAGGCCTTACTCTGTGCAGAGCCTAAATTAAGCACTTGGGAGAGGTCAGTGAAACAATCCTTAGAGGGAGTCATTCCCCATTCCTCACTGCCTTGCTCCTCACCGCGTGAGGCAACAGGTTTTTTCTTTGTCCATTTGTTTTTTTTAATGCTATTTGTTCAGCGCTTAGTATGTGCCAGGCACTGTTCTAAACAGTGGGGCAGATCCAAGCTAATCTGATTGGACACAATCCACATCCTACATGGGGTTCACAGCCTTAACCTTCATTTCACAAATGAGGTAACTGAGGCCCAGAGAAATGAAGTGACTTCCCCAAGATCAGACAGTTGGCAGAGATGGGATTAGAACCCAGATCCTTCTGAATCCCGGGCCCATGCTCTATCAACTAGGCCACACTGTTGGGCATAAACCCCAGGGCCCTTTCCCATTCATTGTTCAGTTAAATGTTCACTGTCCTCTGTTTAGGGGAGGGCCATGGACCCCGAGGTCCTGGTAGCATATGGATTTGGGCCATGTTGGGCAAGCTTATGCCCCACTTCTTCTTCCGGGGGAAGATGGGGCTTCTTCCCACACTGTTTGGGCAACAGAAAGATGCACAGACTCGATTGTATTCACAAATACATCTGCAGATGAACAGAGTTGGGTGGAAGTGGGATTCTCTTTAGACAGCATGTTCCCAACTGTCTTCTCTGATTATTTATTTATTTATTTTACTTGTACATATCTATTCTATTTATCTTATTTTGTTAATATGTTTTGTTTTGTTGTCTATCTCCCCCTTCTAGACTGTGAGCCCACTGTTGGGTAGGGACCGTCTCTATATGTCGCCAACTTGTACTTCTCAAGCGCTTAGTACAGTGCTCTGCACACAGTAAGCACTCAATAAATATGATTGATTATTAGAATAATAATAATAATTGTGGTATTTTTTAAGTTCTTACTGTGTACCAGGTGCTTAACTAAGCAGTGGGGTACATACAAACAGAGAGAAGCAGTGTGGCTCAGTGGAAAGAGCACGCTCTTAGGAGTCAGAGATCATGGGTTCAAACCTCAGCTCTGCCACTTGTCAGCTGTGTGACTTTGGGCAAGTCACTTCACTTCTCTGTGCCTCAGTTATCTCATCTGTAAAATGGGGATTAAGACTGTGAGCCCCACGTGGGACAACCCTGATTAACTTGTATCCCCCCCAGTGCTTAGAACAGTGCTTGACACATAGTAAGCACTTAGCAAATACCAACATTATTATTATTATCATTATTAAGCAAATTGGGTTGGACACAGGCCCTTTCCCATGGGGACTCACAGTCTCAATCGCCATTTTACAGATGAAGAAACTGAGGCACTGAGAAGTGAAATGATGTGCCCAAGAGCACTGAAATTTTGGGTAGTCTTGGCCAAAACCTTTCTTGTCAGAGAGGGAGTAGCCCTTCCTAGGGCTATTCAAATGCTCCCGAGTTCTAAAGCTAGTGAGGAGGTGGTGAATTGTGGATGCTGGCCACTGGCCTAGTCTCCTGTTTCCCTTCCCTCTTGCTGTCCTCCATTTCCCCAATGTGGCCTTTAGCAACGTGGTCAAGAGGACCAGTCTTAAGGCTGAAAAGTTTGAAGACCACTGTTTCAAGAGTGGGTTTTAATTTTTTTAATGGTATTTGTTGAGCAGAGTACGTGCCAAGCACTGTACTAAGCGCTGGGGTAGAGATGAGCTAATCAGGTTGGACACAGTCCGTGTCCCACATTGGGCTCAAAGTCTTAACCCCCATTTTACAGATGAGGTAACTGAAGCACAGAGAAGTTAAGTAACATGCCCAAGATCATACAGCTGACAAATGGCAGAGCCAGGATTAGAACCCAGGTCCTTTTGACACCCAGGCCCATGCTAGGCCACACTGCTTTCATGACTGTGGCACTGTTTTGGTTGATCAAGGTGGAATGAGTGTCCCTTTGGACACTTGATATCCTGTTATTACTCTATTTATTTTACTTGTACATATCTATTCTATTTATTTTATTTTGTTAGTATGTTTGGTTTTGTTCTCTGTCTCCCCCTTTTAGACTTGAGCCCACTGTTGGGTAGGGACTGTCTCTATATGTTGCCAACTTGTACTTCCCAAGCGCTTAGTACAGTGCTCTGCACACAGTAAGCGCTTAATAAATACGATTGATTGATTGATATTTTCCCCACCCGCAACCCCGCAGTACTCGTATGCATATCTTTCAATTATATATTATGAATTACTTATATTAATGTCTGACTCCCCCTCTAAACTATAAGCTCCTTGTGGGCAAGGAATGTATCTGCTAATTCTGTTGCATTGTACTCTCCCAAATGCTTAGAACAGTGCTCTGCACATAGCGCTCAATAAATATGACTGATTGGCGGAGGGGGGTAGCATGACCTTTATGGGCTGCAGGAATGACAGGAGAGGACCATTTCACACCCCTTTGGACAAATCTAGGATGAAATGTTCTGAGGGTGAGTGGGCCCAGCAAATGAGTGAAAAACAGGTTTGGGGATGGAAGGGAGGAGGGGAGAACGGGAGAGGAAATAGGCAGTGAGAATCTGGAGAAGATGGATATCGCGAGAGGGTGGCTCCAGGGGCAGCTAGCTGGAGGGTCAGTTCATGGGGGTACTCAAGGTGGTGTGGGAGGTGCTGAGCACAGAAATAAGGAACCGTGCGAGTGGTGGAGATTAAAACTTCAGGAATTCCTCCCTTAAAAATCCTCAGAGTACAGGATTCATGTTGTCTTAATGCCAGCTCTGCCACCTTCCTGCTGGTTAACCTCGGACACGTAGCTTAACTTCTCGGTGCCTCAGTTACTTCATCCGTAAAATGGCTCATCTGTGAAACAGGGATTCAATACCTGTTTTTTTTATAGTATTTGTTATGTGTTTGCTATGCTCCAGGTACCGTGCTAAGCACTGGGGTAGATGCAAGATAATCAGATTGGACACAGATCAGGTCCCACATGGGGCTTGCAGTCTTAATCAGCCTTCTCTCTGATCTCCCATCCTCGTGTCTCTCCCCACTTCAAACCATACTTCATGCTGCTGCCCGGATTGTCTTTGTCCAGAAATGCTCTGGGCATGTTACTCCCCTCCTCAAAAATCTCCAGTGGCTACCAATCTATCTGCACATCAGGCAGAAACTCCTCACCCTGGGCTTCAAGGCTGTCCATCACCTCGCCCCCTCCTACCTCACCTCCCTTCTCTCCTTCTCCAGCCCAGCCCGCACCCTCCTTTCCTCTGCCGCTAATCTCCTCACCGTACCTCGTTCTCGCCTGTCCCGCCATCGACCCCTGGCCCACGTCATCCCCCTGGCCTGGAATGCCCTCCCTCTGCCCATCCGCCAAACTAGCTCTCTTCCTCCCTTCAGGGCCCTACGGAGAGCTCACCTCCTCCAGGAGGCCTTCCCAGACTGAGCCCCTTCCTTCCTCTTCCCCTCGTCCCCCTCTCCATCCCCCCCATCTTACCTCCTTCCCTTCCCCACAGCACCTGTATATATGTATATATGTTTGTACGTATTTATTACTCTATTTTACTTGTACATATCTATTCTATTTATTTTATTTTGTTAGTATGTTTGGTTTTGTTCTCTGTCTCCCCCTTTTAGACTGTGAGCCCACTGTTGGGTAGGGATTGTCTCTATATGTTGCCAACGTGTACTTCCCAAGCGCTTAGTACAGTGCTCTGCACACAGTAAGCGCTCAATAAATACGATTGATTGATTGATTGATTAATCCCCATTGTACAGATGAGGTAACTGAAGCGCAGAGAATGAAGTGACTTGCCAAGGTCCCACAGCAGAGAAGTGGTGGAGCCAAGATTAAAGCCCAGGTCTTCTGATTCCAAGGCCTGGGCTTTTTTCACCTAGCCACGCTGCCTCTCATGTTCTCCTTCCAACGTAGGTTAGGTGTTCATATGGTACAGGGATTGTGTCTGCCCTGAATACTTTGTGTCTACCCCAGTGCTTATTACAGGGGTTAGCATACAGTGAGCGCTTAACATCACATGTATTATCAGTAATAGAGAACATTGTCCTTTCAACTTTTTTTCTGAAAAGATGCCTTGGATCCTTCCAGATTTCTTTAGGTGAAGTGTCTTATTATGTCCATTATTATGGGCTGGTTCCTGGGGATACAGGTGAGCCGGGGGAAAAAGAGTCCTGTTTCAACAGACTCATCGTTGTTGGTCTTGTACGATGGTGGGGTCTGAGGAAGTCATCCCCTCCCACCCGCGAGTTAATGTCGGATTGAAATCCATCGGTCAGAAGGGCTCAGGTAGGCAGGGCTGTGTTAGGGAAGAAGAGCAATGCTGCCTCATTCAGTCATTCATTCATATTTATTGAGCGCTTTGTGTGCACAAAGCACTGTACTAAGCTCTTGGAAGAGTACAATATAATAAACCAACACATTCCCTGTCTACAGCGAACTCACAGTCTAGAAGGGGAGACAGACATTAATATGAATAAATAAATAAATTACAGCTATGTACATAAGTGCTGTGGGGCTGGGAGGGGAGAAGAATAAAAGGATCAAGTCAGGGTGATGTAGAAGGGAGTGGGAGAGGAGGAAAGGGGGGCTTAGTTGGGGAAGGGCCTCTTGGAGGAGATGTGCCTTCTGTAATACTTTTCGTAGCTCCACAACACTTATGTGTACCTATCTGTAATTTTATTTATTTGCATTGATGTCTGTCTCAATTGCTCTAGACTGTAAGCTCGTTGTGGGCAGAGAATGTCACCGTTTACTATTGTATTGTGCTTTCCCAAGCATTCATTCATTCATTCATTCAATCGTATTTATTGAGCGCTTACTATGTGCAGAGCACTGTACTAAGCGCTTGGGAAGTACAAGTTGGCAACACATAGAGACAGTCTGTACCCAACAGTGGGCTCACAGTCTGGAAGGGGGAGACAGAGAACAAAACCAAACATATTAACAAAATAAAATAAATAGAATAAATATGTACAAATAAAATAAATAAACAGAATAATAAATAGGTACAAACATATATACATATATACAGGTGCTGTGGGGAGGGGAAGGAGGTAAGGCGGGGGAGGGAGGGGGGGAGAGGAAGGAGGGGGCTCAGTGTGGGAAGGCCTCCTGGAGGAGGTGAGCTCTCAGTAGGGCCTTGAAGGGAGGAAGAGAGCTAGCTCTGGGAAGAGTACAGTATAACAGGGATAACTAAGAGCACTTAGTACAGTGCTCTGCACACAGTAAGCACTCAATAAATATAAGTGAATGAATGATTGAATAAATATATGCAAGACGAGCTTCCAGGTCTGCTGTGAAACGCTTGCCCCCCTCTCTCCTTCCTGGCTCCTCTTCAGGGAGATGTTGCCAAGGCGATGCCAAGGCAGGGCATTCTTTGGATCTCGCTCGCTGACACCGAGTTTGCCCAGTGAGTTTGAATACCCATAGCTGCTCCTGTGGATTCCTCACGTGCGGATGCATCCCACATTCCCTGTGCCTGGAATACGGAGGTCGGAAGTGGGTGGAAGTAGCAAACTCTGCATCCCATCTCGTCCTGCCCCCTGGCCTGGCGTGAGGGTGATGTTGATAACTAGCGGATAGCTAGCCTGGAAGCTCCTTGTGGGCAGGGAACAGGTCTTCCAACTGTGTTACATTGTAATCTCCCAAGCACTTAGGACAGTGCTCTGCACACAGTAAATGCTCCAATAATAGGATTGATTGACAACCGAGCCTCTGCAGGCTGCAGGTGTTGATGCTATGTTGAGAAGCAGATGTTGAGAAGCAGCGGGGCTCAGTGGAAAGAGCACGGGCTTGGGAGTCAGAGGTCATGGGTTCTAATCCCGACTCTGCCATTTGTCAGCTGTGTGACTTGGAGCAAGTCACTTAATTTCTCTGTGCCTCAGTTCCCTCATGTGTAAAATGGGGATTAAGACTGTGAGCCCCACGTGGGACAACCGTGATTACCTTGTATCCCCCAGTGCTTAGAACAGTGCTTGGCACATAGTAAGCACTTAACAAATACCAACATTATTATTATTATTACACTTAACAAATACCAACATTATTATTATTATTATTATTACTAAAGTGTGTGCTTGGGCCTCTGGAGAGCTTGTGATGGAGCAGGGTCCTGTCTGCATGATTGATTCAGCCCCTTTCCTCCTACCAGTTTGGAGGAAACTTAGGAGTTAGGAGGAAGCACTTAGTACAGTGCTCTGCACTCAGTAAGCACTCAACAAATGCAATTGAATGAAAATAGGATGGAATGAATAGTTTAGAGAACAGATCAGGTCCGTTTATAGAGTGATTTTCTTGCAGATGTGGAGCGAAACCCACTGTCTTTCATAATCTGATGGGCACTCCATTCTGCCTCCCTCTGAATATTGGAAGATCAGTTGGGCAGAACCCCGCCAGGAACTGACATGACGTTGTTAATTAATGAATGAATTATTTATGGTACTTGTTCAGCACTTATTTTGTGCCAAGCACTGTTCTATGAGCTGGAATAGATACAAGCAGTGTGATGTTTGTATACATGGAAGCAACGTGGCCGAATTGATGGAGCCTGGGCCTGGGAATCAGAAGGACCTGGGTTCTAGCCCCAGCTCCGCCACTTGTCTGTATCTACCCCAGCCCTTAGAACAGTGCCTGACACATAGTAATAATAATGATGGCAGTTATTAAGCGCTTACTATGTGCAAAGCACTGTTCTAAGCGCTGGGGAGGTTACAAGGTGATCAGGTTGTCCCACGGGGGTTCACAGTCTTAATCCCCATTTGACAGATGAGGGAACTGAGTCACAGAGAAGTTAAGTGACTTGCCCAAAGTCACACAGCTGACAACTGGCGGAGCTGGGATTTGAACCCATGACCTCTGAGTCCAAAGCCCGTACTCATTCAACTGAGCCACGCTGTGCTTAACAAATACTATTTTAAAACAAATAGTTAATCAGGTTGGGCATGGTTCCTGTCCCACCTGGGCTCACAGTCTAAGTAGGAGGGAGTAGGATTTTACAAATGAGGTAACCGAGGCACAAAGAAGTTACTTGCTCAAGGTCAAACAGCAGACACTGGCAGAGCCTGGATTAAAACCCAGATCTCTGTCTCCCAGGCCACTGGGCTACGCTGCTTCCAGCCCACGCCGCTTCTCCGGTTCATTCTTATTTAAGGAATGGGAAAAATGTCCAGTCCGCTCTTCCATTTTAGAAGTAACCACCCCATTAGTGGCCCATCTTGGGGAACAATCTTTAGCACCTTGGAGTTTTCTGTGGGCCGCAGAACCCCTGCATCTGCTGAAGAAAACCAACGTGCATTACCACCTGCGTAATTAGATTCCAAATGACTCCTAATATGTGAAAAGCAATTCTCGTAGGGTTTGGTTTAATGGGTTGGTACCTCAAGGGACGGTTATGGCTTTTTACACAGAGCCACCCGAGACCCGGTGTTGTGTTTTCTCGTCAGAAACGACCGAGGTTGATTACCGTGTGGTCTCAGCTGGCAGTGGATTAGACCCAAATAATTTGAAATCTGAGGGGCGTGTGTGTGGTGGGGAGGTGTGGGGGGGTGGAAGAATAAATATTTACTGTACCTTTTGCAGAAGAGGTGATTCGTATGGAAAAGCTTTCCCATGCCACCGAGCTCCATGGTGAAATTGGCTAATGGCCGTGCATCTCTCAGGGAGGCTGTCAGTGTGAGTAATGAAAATGGCTCGATGCAGTCGTCTTGCCTAAATTGGCAGGTTTAGCTGAGATCACATCGGGTTAGGTGTGCTTGGAATTTCAGTGTGTTTTGGGGAAGTCTTAGAAATTCGGCAACGGGAAAGCGGAGCTACACAGACGGAAGGCTCATCCCGCTTTATGGGTGAGGCGGTGGCTTGCGAGTGCAAATCCAGTAGGAGTGATCCCTACAGCTGTACTACAGGGGCAGGGACAGCATACATAATGAGATAACAAGGAAAATAACACCTTGCCTTAATCTTGTTGTATTCTTCCACACGCTTAGTACAGTGATCCGCACACGGTAAGCCCTCATTAAATATGATTGATTGGTAGACTACTGTAATTCTTTCAAAGCACTTTCATGAAGCAACATGACTTAGTGGAAAGAGTACAGGCTTGGGAGTTGGAGAAACCTGGGTTTTAATCCTGACTCCACCGCTTGTTTGCTGGGTGACCTTGGGCAAGTCTCTTCACTTCTCTGTGCCTCAGTTACCTCATCTGTAAAATGGGGATTAAGACTGTGAGCCCCATGTGGGACGTGGACTGTGTCTGACCCAATTATTTTGTATCTGTCCCAGCACTTGGTACAGTTTCTTACACACAGTAAGTGTTTAACAAATATTATTATTATTGTGAAAGTCAATTCTCTCTTAACCTCATGACATCCCTTCTGAGGTGGAGAGACAGGTATTATTGCCATTTATTTATTTATTTATTTCTTTATTTATTTTACTTGTACATATCTATTCTATTTATTTTATTTTATTAGTATGTTTGGTTTTGTTCTCTGTCTCCCCCTTTTAGACTGTGAGCCCACTGTTGGGTAGGGACTGTATATGTTGCCAACTTGTACTTCCCAAGCGCTTAGTACAGTGCTCTGCACACAGTAAGCGCTCAATAAATACGATTGATGATGATTTTGTAGGTGATGAAATTGAGGTGCAGTGAGATAAAGTGAATCTTTTAGATGTCAGTCAATCACCCAATTGTATTTATTGAGGACTTACTGTATGCAGAGCAATGTACTAAGCACTTGGAAGAGTACAACATAACAATATAACATGTTCCCCAGGCACAAGGAGGTTACAGTTTAGAAGGGGAGATAGACATTAATATAAATAAATTATGAATATGTACATGAGTGCTGTAGGGCTGGGGAAAGGAGCAAATCAGGGTGACACAGAAGGGTGCAGGAGAAGAGGAAATGAGGGCTTTGTCAGGGAAGGCCTCTTGGAGAAGATGTGCCTTCGATAAGGCTTTGAAGATGGGGAGAGTGATTGTCTGTCAGATATGAAGAGGGAGGGCGTTCCAGGCCAGAGGCAGAACATGGGTGAGAGGTTGGCAGTGTGACAGATGAGACTGCGGTACAGTTAGTAGGTTGGCATTAGAGAAACAAAGTGTGCAAGCTGAGTTCTTGCAGGAAAGCAGCAATGCAAGGATCATTTCCCCAGGTCTCTGCCCTTCCCTCCTGACCATACAGAGACCCAGTTAAACTCTCACATTCATCTGTAAGCTGCTTGAGGGAACGGATCGTGTCTACTACCTCTCTTGTATTCTCCCATGTGCTCAGTGCAGTGCTCTACACAGAGTAAGCACTCAATAAGTATGCTTTGTTGATCAAACAAAATGTTCATTTTGGGAAGTAGTTCCCTCTTTCCCCACCACATCTTTGAACAGAGCAGCTAAGAAGTAGCAAAATGGCCATGATTGACTTTGCCTCCTTTCTACTTGCCCTCTGTGGAGGAGCTAAGGAAAGGAGCAGCGGAAAAAGCAAGAAGGAGGGAGGCGGACTTAGGGAACCAGTTGCGGGATCACTGAGAGTTGGCTGTATTGTAGCTTCTCATTCTATTCAACATCAGATTAAATTTAGTCCATATTTTCCCTGCAAAGCAGAACATTTTTTCTTTCCTTCCGTTAATCTCTAGATTTTTGGATTACATAAGGGGAAGCTATGAGAGGATTGAAGACAAGAGAATAATCACAACCATAATAAAAAGCCACGGTGGAAAAACTGAGTGGGTCTAAGGAGCCACCCTGTGATACATGGGATGAAAGCTAAGATTTTGCCAGCAAGAGCAATTTGTAAAGGAAAAGTGTAAAGAAAAAGCAAAAGGGTTTTCTTTTCCTTTTGTTGAGAGTGTTAAACTTTATACTAATTATCAAGTTTCATAAGCACTAGGTAATGATTATTGTAGTGATTGTTAAGCACTTCCTTTGTGCCAAGCACTTTGCTAAACCCTGGGGGTAGGTACAGTGCAATCAGTGATGTTCATTGAGAGCTTAGGAGTGTACAAAAGAAAGAGTAGGTATAGATGAACCCTGCCCACAGAGAACATAGACTAGAGGGGGAAACAAACATTAAAATAATTTACAGATGAGTATGTACATAAGCAGTGTGGAGCTAGGGGATGGGTGAATATTAAAGTGCTTAAAGGGAACAGTCCAAATGTACTAGATCAGACCCAGTTCCTGTTCCACATGGGCTTCACAGTCTATGGTGGAGAGAGTAGAACTATTTAATTCTCATTTTACAGGTGAGGAAACTGAGGCACAAAGAAGGTACATGACTGGCCCAAGGTCACAAAACAGACAAGTGGCAGGATCAGGATTAGATCCTAAGCCTCCTGTTCTTCCCACTACTCCCTTGGCAATTACTGTTCTTTGTAATCCATTTATCCGTAGCTTATTTATTGATATAAATGCTTGTCTCCTCCTCTAGACCGTAAGTTCACTGTGGGCAGGGAACATGTCTATGAATTCTGTTGTACTCTCCCAAGCATTTAGTCCAGTGCTCTAGACACAGTAAGTGCTCGATAAAATGCCATTGATGGATTGACTGATTCCTCAGGGAGTAGCTATTGGTTGCCATTTAGTTCATTAGCTGTAGGTAAAAATGTACCCGAACACTGAATTTATATGTTAGTTTTTTGGTGATGGGAGCTGCCAGGCTTACTCTTTCGTGAACATGGTCTTTTTTTTTTGCAATTAGAGGAAATGGAGCTTTTTAGCCCTTTCCCTGACCCCCAGCTTGTCCCAGACAAGGCAGGATTTGTCCAGTTGCCTGTTGGGTAGGGACCATCTCTATATGTTGCCGATTTGTACTGCCCAAGCACTTAGTACAGTGCTGTACTCACAGTAAGCGCTCAATAAATACAATTGAATTGAATGAATGAATGGTAAGCTTACAGGAGGGAGAGGCAGCTGCTCCAGTCCAAACCTGAATCTCTGGACTGACCAGACTTGGCCATCCAATGGGAAGATCTGGATTGTCCAGAGAGAGGGATGCCAATGCATTCTAATCCTGATGAAGATTTTTCTTAAGGTATAGTGCCGTTCAGACAAGCTGCTTTCTGTTGATGGCTGTGAATTTCCAGTCATGTTGGAGCTTATCCCAACAACAGATGCTCACAAACTCACCCAAGGTGGGGTGAGCCCCAATTACAGCATAATGAAGTCAGTGGCCCCAACGTAGTCCAGATGAACTGGAGCTTGGGTTAGGCAAGGGTCGGGTGGATGAGGTTTTCCTGCATTTGGGAACAGGTGAGCGTATTCATGGAAATATGACCTCAAAGTAACGATGCTGGGGAGAAACAGCAGCAATCGTAACAGAAGAACAAACTGAGGGGAAGTGAAAGCAGGACAGAGATTTATTTTTTTGACTCCAGACAGAATGGCCACTGCCTTTGCTTTATTAATGAGGCTGAGCAGGTGGGTTTCTCATTTGAGTTGTTTGTTTTGGATCACTGATGTACATGTGCTTTGCCAATCTACAGTGACTTGACAGCTGTAGCAACAACAAATAGAATCGGCTAACAGAGTTAGAATTGGCTGACAGGGAGAGAAGGAGCGGGGTGGAGATGGGGAGGGATGGGAGAGAGGGAGGGAGCTGTGGAGAGGAGGATTGAAGAAGGGGGAGACTGAAAGATGAGGAAGGAGGAGGATGGAGAGAGAGGATGGGAGGGGGGAGGATGGAGAGAGAGGAAGGGAGAGGAGGATGGAGAGAGAGGAAGGGAGAGGAGGAGGATGGAGAGAGAGGAAGGGAGAGGAGGAGGATGGAGAGAGAGGAAGGGAGAGGAGGAGGATGGAGAGAGAAAGGGAGGGGGGAGGATGGAGAAAGGAAGGGAGAGGGGGAGGTTGGAGGGAGAGGAAGGGAGAGGGGGAGGTTGGAGAGAGAGGAAGGGAGAGGGGGAGGTTGGAGAGAGAGGAAGGGAGAGGGAGAGGTTGGAGAGAGAGGAAGGGAGAGGGAGAGGTTGGAGAGAGAGGAAGGGAGAGGGGGAGGTTGGAGAGAGAGGAAGGGAGAGGGGGAGGTTGGAGAGAGAGGAAGGGAGAGGGGGAGGTTGGAGAGAGAGGAAGGGAGAGGGGGAGGTTGGAGAGAGAGGAAGGGAGAGGGGGAGGATGGAGAGAGAAAGGAGGGGAGGATAGAGAGAGAAAGGGAGGGGGGGATAGAGAGAGAGGAAGGGAGTGGGGAGGATGGAGACAGAGGAAAGGAGAGGGGAGGGAGGGGATTGGAGAGGGGTGGAGGAAGAGATTGATTGCTGGCCCCATAAGACTTTTTCCCCCCCTGTGGCTCATTTATTTAAAGCATCTTCCTTTTATGTTCTCGTTGTATTGATGATCTTTTCATTGTGCTGAGTAGCTGTCTGATGAAACAAAGAAAGAGCCGTGCACTTAACAATGGCATTTAAAGACAAGGAACTGGAATCTGGAGGAGGGAGTAGATATGATTTTTCTTTAGTAGCTTTGCAAGGTTACTTTCAGGACAACTGGGTAGAGTCTCCAGGGGACCCCTACTGGCCGGATGTATCTGGAGGTGGGTGTGGGAAATAATTAGTAGTAGCTCTGCTATTTATTAAGCTCTTACTATGTGCAAACACTGGGCCAAGAGCTGGGATTAATGCAAGTTAATCAGATCAGACCCAATCCTTATCCAACACAGGACTCATAGTCAAAGCGGGAGGAAGAGCAGGTATTGAATTCCCATTTTACAGATGAGGAAATGGAGGCACAGAGGAGAAATGAAATGCCATGTAGGGTAAGGAGTCTTGGAGATTGCTGGCTGGGGGAGGTTCGGGATGGAATTCCCCTTTGAATCTTTCCCCTTCAAAGTCACTGTTCCCAACATTGTTCAGTCAATGAATCCATCAATGGAATTTATTGAACGTTTACTGTGTGTAGAGCACCAAACTAAGTACTTGGAAGAAATACAATATAACAGAGCTGGTAGAAACATTCCTTGCCCACCAGGAGCTCTCAGTCTAGAGTCTGGCCATAGCAAAGTACCACCCCATCCCCTTTCAAAAATGACCGACACCCTGAGGAGCCTTGGTGGAGGCCAACGAAAAGTAACTGTTGCTACATGTTTCAAGGGGATCTAAATATCTCCAAGTTTCAAATACAAAAAGATACATCTAGTATCTATCCATGCCCGGTAATAATAATAATGATGATGATAATAGTAATGGTATTTGCTAAGCGCTTTCTACGTGCCAGGTACTGTACTAAGCACTGGGGTGGATTCAACCGAGTCGAGTTGGACACAGTCCCTGTCCCACATGGGGCTCAAGTCTCAATCCCCATTTTACAGATGAGGTAACTGGGGCATAGAGAAGTGAAGTGACTTGCCCAAGGTCATACAGCAGTACTGAAGCGATTGGTGAAAATCACGCTTTTCACAGGTCTTGATTACCCCCTTATTGCCCCTGATCCCTCCTTGTGGGCAGGGATCATGTCTATCAGTTCCATTACATTGTCCTCTCCCAAGCACTTGGTACGTGGCACTGCACAAAGTAAATGTCATTGATTGATTGATTTCTGTCCAGATCAGGCAGAAACTCCTTACTATTAGCTTTAAGGCACTCAATTAGCTTTCACTCCTCTCCCACTGCACCTCAGCCTACATCTTTCGACCCCCTAATACCAGCCTACTCACTGTGCCTCATGCTTATTTCTCTTGCCATCAATCTCTTTCTCACCCCCGCCCCTGCCTTGAATTCCCTCCTCCTTCGCATCCTACAAACCACTATTCTCCCTGTCTTCAAAGCCCTTCTAAAATTACATTTCCTCTAGGAGGCTTTCCCCAATTAATTTCTCTTCTCCCCACCTTATTTCCCTGCCTGTTGCTATTTTAACACCACTGCATCACCTATGCACCTGAGTCCCAACCCTCTAAACTTAAACACTCCACCTTTTTCTCCTCATAACACTTATATACCTACTTTTAGCCTCCGTTGCTTCTCCCTACCAGCAATTTCTCCCCTGCTAGATTGCAAACTCCTTGAGGTCAGAGATTGTGCCTCCCAACTCTTTCGTACTCTCCCAAGTGCCCAGTACAGCGTTCTGCACAGAGTAAGTGCTCAATAAATAAAGTGTGGTGTTGCACCTTGGCTTTATAAAGTGTGGTGAAATTTTGGTTTTCCGAGAGGTTTTAATTGCCCAATTGAGAGAGGAGATGTTTCCTGTTTCTAGAGGGTATGTTTTTAGAGGTTATGTTTCTTCCTTATGGCATAGTGGATAGAGCAAGGACCCGGGAGTCAGAAAGCCATGGGTTCTAATTCCGGCTCCGCTTGTCTGCTGTGTGACCTTGAGCTAGTTGCTTCACTTCTCGGTGCCTCATTTATCTCATCTGTAAAATGGGGATTGAGACTGTGAGCCCCACATGGGGTAGGGACTGTTTCCAACTATTTACTTGTATCCACCCTAGTGCTTAGTACACTGCCTGACACATAGTAAGCACTTAACAAATACCGTCATTATTATTATTATTCTTTAGTTAACTGCCCAAGTAGTGAATCAAAGGCTAAATTTCCTCCTTGAATAGACTATAATCTTGCTACACGACAGAGTGGGAATTGTTCATCTTCATTTACTAGAGACTCCACTGGGTAAAACTATTTTTCCAAACAGCTAACTAAGCTTAAATTGGCCCATATACAGTACTGCAGCCTAAAAATGAGAGCAACATTTTTCTCAAGGGATTGGAGTTTCCCATTTAGGTTTGAAGACATCCAGCCAAACCATAGTCCAAGGAGTTAGGGGGAATGGGGTGGAGGGGAGAAAATCGACCCTCCCTCAGAGGCCTAGGGAGGAAGAAGGGCCTGGATTGGGTCCTGACCCTCTAGCTGGCGGGGGTTGTTGGGGGTGACAGAAACAGGACCCCAAGGAACCAGAGATGGAGAAATGGGAGGGAGGGAACAGGGTGAATGGGGAAGAAAAAATTGGGGGAGAGGAAAATGAGGAAGGGGAACCTAAAGCTCTGAGTGGGAGAAAGGATGATGGGATAACGTGGGAGGGAAAGTCAGTCAGTCAATTGTATTGAGCATTTACTGTGTGCCAAGCACTGGACTAAGCCCTTGGGAGAGTACAATACAACAATAAACATATACATTTACTGTCCACAATGAGCTTACAGTCTAGAGGGGGGAGACTGGGATTAATATAAGTAAAAAATAAATTACGGATATGTACCTAAGTGCTCTGGGGCTGGAAGGGGATGAATAAATAATAATAATGATGGTATTTAAGTGCTTACTATGTGCCAAGCACTGTTCTAAGCACTGGGATAGATACAAGGTTATCAGGTTGCCCCATGTGAGGCTCACAGTCTTAATACTCATTTTACAGGTGAGGTAACTGAGGCACAGAGAAGTTAAGTGACTTGCCCAAAGTTACACAGAAGACAAATGGTGGAGCCGGGTTTAGAACCCGTGACCTCCGACTCTCAAGCCTGTGCTCTTTCCACCAAGCCACACTGCTTCTCTAAAGGGAGCAAGTCAGGGCTACGCAGAAGGGGGTGGGAGATGAGGGAAGGAGGGCTTAGACAGGGAAGCTCTCTTGGAGGAGATGTTGCCTTCAATAAGGCTTTGAAAGAGGGGGGAGTAATTGTCTGTCAGGTATGGCATGGGAGGGCATTCCAGGCCAGAGGCAGGACATGAATGAAAGTTTGGTGGCATGATAGATGAGATCAAGGTACAGTGAGAAGGTAGCATTAGAGGAGTGAAGTATGTAGGCTGGGTTCTTGTAGGAGAGTATCGTACAGTAGGAAGTGAACTTTCCTTCTCCCCCGACAACCTTTGCCAGTAGCTGGCCTGTGCTGGGTGCCAGTTGCCAATTCCCACCGCCTGATCCCAGCAATCCTGGCTGATCTGGGAGGCCAAACAGTCCCTGAAAAGCCCATTAAATTGGGTGGCAGTGCCAGACTGCAGTGGACACGGTGGCCGGTAAGCGCGGTCACTCAGTTGCTTCCAAACAGGCCCTTCTGGGAGGAAGCAGGAGGTTTGGCTCAGGTGGCAGCCATGTTTCAGACAATCTGGAAATTCCTAACCAAGATCTGGAAGGCTGCTTCCACCATCATCATCATTATCATCAATCGTATTTATTGAGCGCTTACTGTGTGCAGAGCGCTGTAGTAAGCGCTTGGGAAGTACAAGTTGGTACCACCACCAATACCGGGGCTCCAAGATTCTACCCCACCTCCCCTTCATGGGCCTTAGTCCTTTTGGTCCTTTTGGGTGTCAGGACAGGATTCCGAAACGGGAATTGAGTTTTGATGGTTACAACGAAAGACCTGAGGAAGTTTTCTGATACCTGCCTCAAATTTGCTTCTAGTGAGCTTCCCTACTGTGAGAAGCAGCATGGCCCTGTCGGAAACATCACAGGCCTGGGAGTCGAAGGACCTGAATTCTGCCACTTGCCTGCTGTGTGACCTTGGGCTAGTCCCTTAACTTCTCTGTGCCTGTTATCTGAAACACCTGTTCTCCCTCTTAGACAAGCTCCATGTGACAGAGGGACTATGTCCAATCTTATTATCTTGTATCTACAACAGGGTTTAGAATAGTGCTTGAAACATAGTAAACACTGAACGAATACCATAAAAAAAAATGACAATGGAAGCAGAAGGCCATTCTCTATCAATTGGACAAGAGGCTCCAAGTGACTACGGCAGCAGGGAGTAACATCCCTGAGCTGAGGATGGTGCAATTATTGTTGCTTTCAGAAGCTCCTTCCCCTCTCCATTCCAGAAAGAATTTCCTCTTTGGCAGACTGTCAGCAAAACTTCTTCGCAAATTGATTATCTGACAGACGATCACTCTCCCCACCTTCAAATCCTAATTAAAATCACATCTCCTCCAAGAGGCCTTCCCCAACTAAGCCTTCATTTCCTCTTTTCCCACTCCCATCTATGTCATTTTTGCACTTGGATTTGTACCCTTTATTCTCCCCACCTCGCCCTCAGCCCCAGCCGTACAGCACTTTTGCACATATCTGTAATTCATTTATTTATATTAAGATCTGTATCCCCTTCAAGACTGTAAGCTTGTTTTGGGCAGGGAAAGTGACTACCGACTCTAATTGTACCCTCTTATGCTTTTAGTAATAATAATAGTGATGGCATTTGTTAAGCGCTTACTATGTGCAAAGCACTGTTTTAGCACTGGGGGGGATACAAGGTGATCAGGTTATCTCATGTGGGGCTCGCAGTTGTAATCCCCATTTTACAGATGAGGTAACTGAGGCTTAGAGAAGTTAAGTGACTTGCCCAAGGTCACACAGCAGACATGTGGCGGAGCCACCATTCGAACCCATTCTGACTCCAAAGCCCGTGCTCATTCCACTGAGCCACTACAGTGCTCTGCACTCAGTAAGCGCTCAAAAATACGATCGATTGATTAGATACGATCGATGGATTTATGTCAGTGTCGTGGACTGATTTCCCCCCACCCGCAGGCAGTAACTGCCGTACCAGGGCTTCGGAAAGAAATGTCTCTCCCCGTGACTCCGGTGATCCAGCTCATTCTCCCCACCCAGAGGACTCTACATTCACCTTCCCCTGACTTCACAGTCCGGCATATGCGGGGCCCAGAAGCAGTTACTAAACAGAGCTGTGTAAAAGAAGAGGAAGCACCTGCTGCTGAATGATTCAGTGGAGAGAAACCCACTGTTTGTCAACACTTAACAACGGGGAATAGTTTAAGTCGAGAATGAAAGTGGTTCCGCCCCCATCGATGGACTGGAGAGAGGTGGGAGGCGAGTGCTAAAAGAGTGGCTCAGGAACTTCCCATTCGGCGTGAGAATGGATGCCAGCTGGCAACGACGCCAGTCTGTAGGGTGATTTGTGCTTTTCTGTTCCTCAGTGGCCTGGTGGCATGGGCCTGGCCAGCTAATGCTGGGGTGCTTGTCTTTGAGGAGCCCGCCCCGGTTTTTCTTCTAGCCCTTTGTAGCCATGCCAGTTTCTCTTCTAGCCCTTTGTAGCTGTGCCAGGCCTGTGCCCCTTGGGAAATCTAAGTTTACTTTAAAAGGGGAATTCTCTTCTCTTTCCTGGGCAGTCAACCAGGTGTGGTCTCTGCCCAGATGTGAAGATGCAAAGGGATTCCACTTGAGTCATTTTAGGGGAACGGTAAAAAAATAAAATGGAAGGATGAAAAGTAACCTCGTTCGAAAGGCTAGTTGGACACGGATTCGGCAACGATCTTCTTATAGCTTCTTCCACTCGTGTAATGGTAATTATGGTATTTGTTAAGCGCATACTATGCACCAAGCACTGGAGGCATGCTTTGAAATAAAGTGATGGTCATTGCGATTTAGAAAGCGGGCAAAGGGGAGGAGCCAAGAAGAGAAACGAAGAGGGGAAGAAATTAAAAATAAATCGTTCCACCAAAGTCAGATCAGACCCAATCCGTATTCCCTGGTTTTCGATTTAGGGTGGAGGGAGAACTGGTCTTTTAATTTCCATTTTACAGATGAGGAAGCTGAGGCACAGAGAACTGAAGTGCTTTCAAGGTGGCACAGCAGGCAAATGACAGGGCTGGGACTGGAACCCAGGTTTCTTTGATTCCCAGCCCTGTGCTCTTTACTCTAGGCCATACTACTTCTCATACCCACTCCTGATGTATATTTATGTCTCTATATAGTCATTTGGATACATTCATGTGTATGGACTGATGCATAAACACACACCTGCCTGTTGTTAAATCCTTCTCTCTGCCTTCTCTCCTTCTTAGATTGTAAACTCCTAGAGGGCAGGCACTGTACTTTGAAAATTCCCCTACCGTCTAGCACAATCCTTTGTAAACAATGGGCATAGTCCTCGGTGGTAATGCTAATCTTGGGATTTATTCTTTCTAGAAGAATTCTCTGCCTCTTCTAAAAGTTCACCATGCCTGTCCCTAATTAATAGTGCTATCTAATGTGTACATTGCCCAGGAAGAGAATCAGCAAGCCCTGGGACAGTGGGGAAGGGGAGTCTGTGGCTGGCTCTTGGAGCTTTGATCAGGATGATTTTGTTTTAAATCTGTTCATTTTTTCCCCCTTTCATTTCTCTTCTTGTTTCCTTCCCCTCTGCCCGCTTTCTAAATTGCAAAGACCATCACTTTATTTTAAAGCGTGCCTCCAGCTCTGTCATGATGTACCCGTCTGGTTCATGAAATACTCAGGTCTTACTGTTTTTCTTTTTTTTAATGGTGTTTGTTAAGTGCATATGTACTTAGTGCTGGGGTAGATACAAGATCGGTTGAACACAGTCCCTGTCTCACATAGGGCTCACAGCCTTAAACCCCATTTTGCAGATGGGGGAACTGAGGCACACGGAAGTGAAGTGATTTTCCCAAGGTCCCACAACAGATAGATGGTAGAGCCGGGATTAGAATCTAGGTCCTCTGACTCCCAAGCCCACACTCTTTCCACTAGGCCACACCGCTTCCCATAGTTCAACAAAAGGCTCCAAGATTTTGTTCAGCCAAACTCAGAGACCCACTCAAAACAAGGTAATGAAACTGGGAAACCTTTGGTAGTGACTGATACCATAGCAGATAATAATAATTGTGGTATTTATTAAGTGTTTACTAAACACTGTACTAAGCGTTGGGATACAATATAATTTTATCAGGCACAGTCTTTGTCCCATATAAGGCCCTCAGTCTAAGGGGGAGAGAGATCAAGTAGTTAGTGTCCATCTTACTGACAAGGAAACTGAGGCACAGTTCCTGCCATTGGGAAACCCTTTCGTTCCTGCTTCATCAAACCTAAGCTGTCGAACTTTGTCAAGTGGGAAGCTGGCCCGTGGTGGTGGTAGTGGTTGTGACTTGGAGGAGCAGGAGCTCTCTTGGGAAGTTTTCTTGGAACAGTGTTCGGCACACAGTAAACACTCAATGCATACCGTCGCTTGATCTGAGCAGCCCTAAGGAGGAATGAACTGCACGCTCCCTAGAACAAGGGGAATGAGAAGGTCCTGTACTATGTTTTACTGTGAACAGTGTAGAAAGGGTAGTCATTTTGGCCTCAACCACCTCTAGGAATTAATTCTACCCTGTACCTGAACAAAGGCAGCTATATATATTTATACAAACACACACACACACACACACTCACTATTACCACTGACTGTTGCCTAAATCACAGCAGTCAATCATGTACTCAATCCATCCAGCAACTCCCTCCAGGTAATTCACTCCAAGCTTTCCAATATAGGCATAGATTCCATGAAAACATAGCAAAGAGGTATCAGAAAGAAAATTACTACAATTAGTTTACACCCGCTACCTGACTTTTCTGTGTGTATGCATGGATGCTGAGCTAAGTTGGCCCTTTTGAGGACTGTAGGAAGGGAAAGGAGAGGGGTGTTTAAATTTAAATAGTTAATCAGTCAATCCTACCTCATTCTCTTCTGGTGGATTTCAGCTGGGTTTGATTCTGTAGGGATGTGGCATCTGGTTGAGGGACCATCTAAAATTCATTGTCATATTTAATTTTTTTTAATGGCATTTATTAAGCGCTTACTATGTGCAAAGCACTGTTCTAAGCACGGATTTGAGTGCTTACTGTGTATGGAGCACTGTACTAAGCATTTGGGAGAGTACAATACAACAATAAACAGATATTTTCCCTTGGAACACCCTAGATGATCAACTTACTATGGACAGGGAACGTCCGATATTTCTGTTATATTGTACTCTCCCAAGCGCTTAGCACATTGCTTTGCATATAGTAAGTGCTCATTGAATGCGATTAATTGATTGAAAACATGCTGCACAAATGAATTACAATAGTAACTCCAGAAAGACTCCATTAACCAAGGGGTAAAGGAAGAATGTATGCAGGAACCTCAGAAGGGAAGAGGTGACAGAGGTAGGGGAAAAAAAAGAAAGGAATGAGGTGCCAGCATAGATCACATAAACCAGGACCTCTATAATATTGGGTATTGGACAGGAAAGTTGGGAAAGGAGCTAGGGAACATGCTGTGTGACCTTGGGCAAGTCAGTTAACTTCTGTGTGATTCAGTTACCTCATCTGTAAAATGGGGATTGACTGTGAGCACTAGATGGATCCAACCTGATTAGCTTGTACCTATCACAGCACTTAGAACAGCACTTGGTACATAGTAAGCACTTAATAATAATAGTAATAATAATAATGGCATTTGTTAGGCACTTACTATGTGCCAAGCACTGTATTAAGCTCTGGGGTGGATACAAGCAATTCGGGTTGGACACAGTCCCTGTCCCACGTGGGGCTCACCATCACAATCCACATCAGTACTTACAGAGGAAGTAACGGAGGCACAGAGAAGTGAAGTGACTTGTCCGAGGTCACACAGCAGTCAAGTGGCAGAGCCGGGACTAGAACCCATGACCTTCTGACTCCCATGCCCATGCTCTATCCACTAGGCCATGCTGCTTCTCCTGATATTATTATTATTATTTCCCCTTCTTCAGAGTGGTTACCTACCCGCAGTCCTTTGGGCCATATCTTTCCTCCCATGAAAAATGTTTCTGGTGTGGATCAGAAGAGTCCTAGATTTTGGGTTCGGAGATTAGTTAACTTCCAACCCTTTACTCCAAGCCCAGGAAAATAAATCTGAGTATTCTCACTTTGCCCCAGACCAGAGGGACCTCCCTCCCTCTCACATTGAACAGGGAGACATGGTGATAGGAGGGAGTCTTTAGCCTCAAACCCTGTCCTGGGATCCACTGAGGACATGCTTCTCCACTGGAATGCGTGGTGATGATGATGGCATGACAGAGGAAAGAAATCATGTTTAAAACAGCAACCAAAGGACGCAACACTGCATTAAAATCCATTTAGGGGTTCTAGGTCATAGATAGGTTTATACTCCAATATGCACAATAAGGAGAGAGAAGGGAAAACACCCCACCTTGTCACTGCTATTTTGAGCTCTGAATGCTGTACTTGGGTGGCTGCTGCTATTTATCAGCAGTTGATCCTCAATTCTGAATTGGAATGGGATGCGACGATAAAGGAAATCCGCTATAGGAGTTTTGATCTCCCCTTCCAAGCTTTTTGCCAGAGCTGCTAAATTTGTAAGGGTAGCAGCTGCTCTTTCCCCTTCTTCCCCCTCTCCATTAGACTGATGAGCAGTGGGAGGAAGGAGGAACAAAAGACCTACATAATCAATCCCTCATTTAGGAAAATGAGGCTCTTAGGGAGGTCTAAAGAAGGAAATCAGTTCTAATCTCTTTGACAGATGATTTGGTGAATGGAATGTGGAGCTGAAAGCGGCTTATATTTAATGCAGTTCTGATATTCCGTTATTTGTGTGGTGTTCAATAAGCGCATACTATGTGTCAAGCACTCTTCTAAGCACTGGGGGAGATGCAAGTTAATCAGCCTGGAATAGGTCCTGTCCTACATCAATCAATTGTATTTATTGAGCACTTACTGTGTGCAGAGCACTGTACTAAGCGCTTGGGAAGTACAAGTTGGCAGCATATAGAGACAGTCCCTACCCAACAGTGGGCTCACAGTCTAAAAGGGGGAGACAGAGAACAAAACCAAACATACTAACAAAATAAAATGAGTAGAATAGATATGTACAAGTAAAATAAATAGAGTAATAAATATGTACAAACATGTATACATATATACAGGGGGCTTACAGTCTAAGTAGGAGGGAGAACAGGGATTGACAATTGAACGAATGAATTGGGCAGTTGGGGAAACTGAGGCACAGGGAAGTTAAGCCACTTGACCAAGGTCATACACTAGGCATATGGTGGAGTCAAGATTTGAGCCCAGATCCTCAGGCTCCCAGACCCATACTTTGTTCATTCATTTATTCAGTCGTATTTATTGAGTGCTTACTGTGTGCAGAGCACTGTACTAAGCGCTTGGGAAGTCCGAGATGGCAGCATATAGAGACGGTCCCTACCCAACCGTGGGCTCACAGTCTAGAAGACTTTACATACTGATTTGCTGATTATCAGTCAATTGTATTTCTTCAGTACCCGTCCCGTGCAGCATGTTAAGCGCTTTGGAGAGTTCGGGAGATTTAGTAGATGTGATCCCTGCCGTCTAGGAGTTTACATTCGAGTGGGGGAGACAGACACTAAATTAACTTAGGAGAAACAAGGAAAAGGATGTATATGTTTAAGTTAGCGCTTAAGTAGTTAGATATGTAAGGTACAACATAAGTGCCCTCCCCTCTCCATCCCCCCCATCTTACCTCCTTCCCTTCCCCACAGCACCTGTATATATGTATATATGTTTGTACATATTTATTACTCTATTTATTTATTTATTTTACTTGTACATATCTATTCTATTTATTTTATTTTGTTAGTGTGTTTGGTTTTGTTCTCTGTCTCCCCCTTTTAGACTGTGAGCCCACTGTTGGGCAGGGACTGTCTCTATATGTTGCCAGTTTGTACTTCCCAAGCGCTTAGTACAGTGCTCTGCACACAGTAAGCGCTCAATAAATACGATTGTTGATGATGAAGTGCCATGGGAGGATTAAGCAAGGAAGGCCTCCCGGAACAGATATGGGCTTGAAAATGGCTTCCAGGCCTTCTGTCAGTTGCTTGCTTCTTACTTAGCGCTCCTTTTCTCTTGCTGCATGCTAGTTTATACTTTCACTCCACCCACCTAACCAATCTCCTAAACGTCCCTTCCTCTTGACTCCCTTGCCTGCCTCTGACTCATGGCTCTTTGCCGTAGCGGAATCGCCTGAGCTCTTGTACTTCTCATTCCCATCATCTCATCTTCTCCTGGGGTGAAGGGGGAAGCGAGAGCAGCAGTTGGAGGTAGACCTGTTGTGTCCAGTCAGTATTTATTGAGCGCTCACACTGTGCAGAGCACTGTTCTAAGTGATTTGGAGGCTGTAATGGAGTCAACAGACATGATTCTCATAAGGAGCTTCAGTCTAGGTGGGGAAGATAAATACGATTGATTGATTGATTGAAGACAGACATTAAAATAAATTAGAGATGGGGGAATGCCACTGGGTTTAAAGAGATGTCCGTACTTCCCAAGTGCTTAGTACAGTGCTCTGCACGCAGTGAGCACTCAATAAATACGAATGAATGAGTGCTGTAGTGAGTAATGATTAAAGGGCTTGACTAGCTGTAGTAGTGGGGAAATTGGGTGGCGAGATGAAAGATAAGTTAAGGATGGCTTCCTGGAGGAGATGCAAATTTAGCAGGGCTCCGCAGGTGAGGAGAGTGGTGGTCTGAAGGGGGAAGGACTCCAAAGCTGGAGGGAACATGTGAGCAAGGAGTCAGTGGTTAGAGGGGTGAGAGTGAAGTGCCACGAGTAGATTGTAATTAGAGAATAAGTGAGCGGGTTGGGTTGTAAGTAGGAGAGGAGAGAGGCTAAGTAGGAGGGAGAGGGCTGATTGAGTGCCTTAAAGATGACTGTGAGGAGTTTCTGCTCAATGTGGTGGGGAGGGGGAGAGAGAAAGAAAGAAAAAGAAAGAATGAATGAACACGAGGGAACAAAAACATGAGAACGAAAACCCCTCTGGGATATGTTGCCAGAGAGACCACCTACATTTCCCTGAATGGCAGTACTTTTGATCCATTGCAAACTGGTAAGCTTACTGTCATGATCAATCAGTCAATGATATTTATAGAGTGCTTATTATACGCGGGGCACTGTACTAAGTGCTTGGGAGAGTAAAATACTGCAGAATTAGCAGGCAGGTTCCCTGCCCATAATGGGCTTACGGTTTAGAGTCATGATGCCGGAGCATCAATCGCTTCAGTGCTGGCCAGGGGTGAGAGCTGAGTGTCCCGCTGAAGCCATCACCGGCATAGGCTGAGCCATTGACTGGAGGACTCTGAGTAAGGAGAGGGCACCATTTTCCAGAAATGGCACTTAGTATCAATAAATCAATGTTTATTTTAAATGCTATTGGTTAATCAGTTATATTTATTGAACACTTACTATGTGCAGAGCACTGTACTACGTCCTTGGGAGAGTACAATGCACCAGAATCAGCAGGCATATTCCCTGTCCATAAATGATTACCATGTGCCAGGCACTTAACTAAGTGCTGGGGTACATACAAGATAATCAGATTGAACACAGTCCATGACCCACATGGGGTTTACAGTCTTAATCCCTATTTCACAGATGAGGTAACTGAGGCCCAGAGAAGTTAAGTGACTTGCTCAAGGTCACACAGCAGACGAGCGGTGGAGCTGGAATTAGAACCCAGGTCCTTCTGACTCTCAGGCCCGTGCTCTATCCATTAGGACACACTGCTCACCATGGTATTTACTGAGAGCTTATTATGTGGCGAGAGCAATGTTCTGAGCACTTGGGAGAATACAATACAAGAAATAGAGTTGGGAAGCATGAACCCTGCCTTCAAGAAGCTTACAGCCTAGAGGGGAAATAGATGTTAAAATAAATTACGCTTAAGGTAAATCAATCAATCATATTGAGCACTTACTGTGTGCAGAGCACTGGCAGAGGTATGTAATAATAATAATGATAATTATGGTATTTAAGCAGTTACTATGTGCCAGATACTGTTCTAAGTACTGGGGTAGATAAACGATAGGTTGGACAGAGTCCATGTCCCACATAGGGCTCACAGTCTTATTCCCAATTTTATAGATGATGGAACTGAGGCCCAGAGGAGTTAAGTGACTTGTCCTAGGTCACACAATAGACAAGAGGCAGAGATGTGATTAGAACCCATCACCTTCTGGCCCCCAGGCCCATGCTCTATCCACGAGGTCATGCTGCTTTCATTCATTCATTCAGTCGTATTTATTAAATGCTTACTGTGTGCAGAGCACTGTACTAAGTGCTTGGGAAAGTACAATACAAACAATAAGTGGTGACATTCCCTGCCCACAATGAGGGCCCAGTCTAGAGGGGGAGACAGACACTCATACAAATAAAGAGAATTACAGATATATGCATAAGTGCTGTGAGTATGGTGGGGCAGGGGGGAAGAGCAAAAGGAGCAAGTCAGGATGGAGCAGAAGGGAGTGAGAGATGAGGAAAAGTGATGCTTGGTATGGGAAGGCTTCTTGGAGGAGATGGCCATTCAATAAAGCTTTGAAGGGAAGAGAATCATTGCCTGTTGGATTTGAGGAGGGAGGGCGTACCAGGCCAGAGGCAGGATGTGCTCTAGGAATCGGCGGCGAGACAGGTGAGATTGAGGCACAATGAGAAGGTTAGCACTGGAGGAGTGAAGTGTGAGGGCTGGGTACATGCTTATCAATCAATCGTATTTATTGAGCGCTTACTGTGTGCAGAGCACTGTACTAAGCGCTTGGGAAGTACAAGTTGGCAACATATAGAGACAGTCCCTACCCAACAGTGGGCTCACAGTCTAAAAGCGGGAGACAGAGAACAGAACCAAACATACTAACAAAATAAAATAAATAGAATAGATATGTACAAGTAAAATAAATAAATAGAGTAATAAATATGTACAAACATATATACATATATACAGGTGCTGTGGGGAAGGGAAGGAGGTAAGATGGGGGGATGGAGACGGGAACAAGGGGGAGAGGAAGGAAAGGGCTCAGTCTGGGAAGGCCTCCAGGAGTAGGTGAGCTCTCAGTAGGGCCTTGAAGGGAGGAAGAGAGCTAGCTTGGTGGATTGGCAGAGGGAGGGCATGTTCATGCTTCCCATATATATAAGTGCTGTGAAGCTGGGGGTGGGTTGAATATCAAGGGCTTAAGGGGCACACATCCAATTGAATAGATGACACAGAGGGGAGCGTGAATAGGGTTAGGAAATGAAGTGTTAATTAGAGATGGTCTCTTAGGGGAGATATGATTTCAGTAGGGCTTTGAGTATGGGGAGAGTGATGGTCTGTTGGATGTGAAGGGGGAGGGAATTTGAAGCCAGAGGGAGGGTATAGGTAAGGGGTTGGTGATGAAACAGACAAGATTGAGGTAGAGTAGGTTGGCATTAGAGGGGTGAAGTCTGCAGACCTGTAGTAGGAGATTACTGAAGTTAGGTAGCAAGGAGAATGCTGATTGAGTACTGTAAATCTGACGGTAAAGGAGTTTTGTTTGAAGAGACAGGGGTTTCTGAGGGGCAGGGAGAAGCCAACAGTGTTATTTTTTTAGAAAGGTAATAGTAATAATAATGATAGCATTTATTAAGCGCTTACTATGTTCAAAGCACTGTTCTAAGTGCTGGGGAGATTACAAGGTGATCAGGTTGTCCCACGGGGGGCTCACAGTCTTCATCCCCATTTTACAGATGAGGTAACTGAGGCCCAGAGAAGTTAAGTGGCTTGCCTGCCCAAAGTCACACAGCTGACAATTGGCGGAGCCGGGAGTTGAACCCATGACCTCTGACTCCAAAGCCCTTGCTCTTTCCAATGAGCCACGCTGCTTCTCAGCGTGATCCAGGCAGCAGAGTGAAGTATGGACTGGAGAGGGGAGAGACAGGTGACAAGGAAGCCGGGGAAGAGGCTGATGCCATAGTCAAGGTGGGATATGGTAAGAGATTGGATCAGCATGGTCGGGGATTTGATGGAGAGGAAGAGGTGTATTTGTCAGTACTTGACAACAGTAAAAATGTAGTAAAGAATTCTACGTAAACCCGAGTAATTTTAAGCAGAGCATTCTAATCCTGTTTCCAGTAGCTTGACGTTAGTAGCTTGCATGGTTTCTAATTCCCCTCTGAAAATAACCCCAGCGTAGGGGGTAGGGGAAAGAAATGAGGAAAGAAAATCATACCCGATTTAGGTTATTTCCTCTTGGAACCGTGAGAAAATAACGGATGTTCAGAATTTGTGAGAAATGAGGTGTTGCTTTCTCCAGTTGCCTCAAACACAATGACGAATGGAATGACGCATGTATAAGCATTTAGTACAGTGCTTTGCACACAGTACATGCTCAATAAATACGATTAAGTCTTATTTATTGAGTGCTTCCTGTTTGCAGAGTACTGTACTAAGTGCTTGGGAGAGTACAATTCAACGGAGTTGGTGGATATGTTCCCTGCCCACAATGAGAGTACAGACTAGAGGGGGAGGCAGACAATATAATAAATGAGGCCTTACCTCCTCCAGGAGGCCTTCCCAGACTGAGCCCCTTCCTTCCTCTCCCCTTCGTCCCCCTCTCCATCCCCCCATCTTACCTCCTTCCCTTCCCCACAGCACCTGTATATATGTATATATGTCCGTACATATTTATTACTCTATTTATTCATTTATTTTACTTGTACATATCTATTCTATTTATTTTATTTTGTTAGTATTTTTGGTTTTGTTCTCTGTCTCCCCCTTTTAGACTGTGAGCCCACTGTTGGGTAGGGACTGTCTCTATATGTTGCCAACTTGTACTTCCCAAGCGCATAGTACAGTGCTCTGCACACAGTAAGCGCTCAGTAAATACGATTGATTGAATGAATGAATGAATGTCCTGTGGTAATAATAATATTGATGGTATTTGTTAAGTGCTTACTATGTGTGAAGCACTGTTCTAAGCGCTGGGGGGGATACAAGGTGATCAGGTTGTCCCACTTGGGGCTCACCGTCTTAATCCTCATTTTACAGATGAGGTAACTGAGGCACAGAGAAGTTAAGCGGCTCGCCCAAGGTCACACAGCTGAACTCAGCCCCAATTGGGACATAATCTATTGCCTCCCGATGTTCAAATTACCTCTGTAATTTATTTATATCTGTAATTCATTTATTTATATTAATGGTTGCCATCCCCCTCTAGACTGTAACCTCCTTGTGGGCTATTTTTAATGCTATTGGTTAATCAATCATATTTATTGAGCACTTACTATGTGCAAAGCACTGTACTAAGTGCTTGGGAGAGTACAATGTATCAGAATTAGCAGGCGTGTCCCCTGCCCATAAATGAAAGCATTCTACCAACTCGGTTATATTTTTCTTTCCTAAGCAGTTAATACAGCGCTCTGCACGCAATAAGCGCTAAATGAATATGATTGATCTCGAAAGGCCTCTTTAGTCATCATCATCATCATCATCGTCAATCGTATTTATTGAGCGCTTACTATGTGCAGAGCACTGTACTAAGCACTTGGGAAGTACAAATTGGCAACATATAGAGACAGTCCCTACCCAACAGTGGGCTCACAGTCTAAAAGGGGTCACTCAAAAGAACGAGTTGTTTCCCTCTTTTGTTGGAGAGCTTCAGTTGCAGAGGGCAGGAAGACCTGGAAATGAATCCCGGACCCCATTTGTCAATCGGCATTTGGAGCCTTCCTGAGGACCTCTAGCCCGGAAGCTCCTTCCAGGCAGGAAAAGTGCCTACCAGCTCTGTTGTATGTATTGTACTCTCTTGAGTACAATGCAAGAGCATAAGCATATTCATTCCCTGCCCACAGTGAACTTACAGTCTAGAGGGAGAGACAGACATTACTATGAATAAATAAGTAATTTATAATATATAATTTATAGGTATATGCATAGTGATGTGGGGCTGGGATGGGGTGAATATCAAATATCCGAATCGATTCACCTTGTACTTCCCAAGCGCTTAATACACTGCTCTGCACACAGTAAGCGCTCAATAAATACGATTGATTGATTGATCAGGAGGCCTTCCCAGACTGAGCCCCTTCCTTCCTCTCCCCCTCGTCCCCCCTCCATCCCCCTCATCTTACCTCCTTCCCTTCCCCACAGCACCTGTATATATGTACATATGTTTGTACATATTTATTACTCTATTTATTTTACTTGTACATATCTATTCTATTTATTTTATTTTGTTAGTATGTTTGGTTTTGTTCTCTGTCTCGCCCATTTAGACTGTGAGCCTACTGTATATTATATACAGTGCTGTGGGGCTGGGCGATGCAGAAGGGAGTGGGAAAAGAAGACATGAGGGTTTAGTCAGGGAAGGCCTCTTGTCTCTATATGTTGCCAACTTGTACTTCCCAAGCGCTTAGTACAGTGCTCTGCACACAGTAAGCGCTCAATAAATACGATTGATTGATTGTATTCTCCCAAGCGCTTAGTGCAGTGTTCTTCATACAGTAAATGCTCGACAAATACCAATTAATCGATGGTATTTGTGGAGCGCTTACTATGTGCAGAGTACTGTACTAAGTGATTGGGAGGATACAGTCTAGCAGAGTTAGCAGACACATTCCCTGCCCACCACCATTGATTGCTTTTTTTGGGGGGTATTTGTTAAGCACTTACTATATGTCAGGCACTGTACTAAGCACTGTGGTAGATACAAGCTAATCAGACTGGACACAGTCCATGTCCCACATAGGGCTCACAGTCTTAATCCCCATTTTTTACAGGTGAGGTAACTGAGGCACAGAGAAATGAAGTGACTTGCACAAATTCTCACAGCAGACCGGGACAGAGCCGGGATTAGACCCCAGATCCTTCTAACTTCCATTCATTCATTCATTCAATCGTATTTATTGAGCGCTTACTGTGTGCAGAGCACTGTACTGAGCACTTGGGAAGTACAAGTTGGCAACATATAGAGACGGTCCCTACCCAACAGTGGGCTCACAGTCTAGAAGGGCCCTTCTGACTTCCAGGAACATGCTCTCTCTACTAGATCACAGTGTTTCCCTTAATTTATTGATTGATTGATTATACTGGCTCCTTCAGGTTTGGAGGTAGGCCTACTTACTCTTTCTCCACTGCTCAGTGCAGTGTTCTGCACCTTGCTGGCGCTTAATACATTCTTTTGATTGACTGAACTGTCTGGATCTTCTGAACCAGAATGACCTCTGGAGCAGAGTGAAGTCCAGGGGGCCTGGGCATTTTTCTTTGGTGTCTTGACTTGCTGTGAGGTTTCCTTATCTCTCTGCCCTTTTGGGCATTCAGGGTGGATATTTGCTCAATGTCAATGGCATTTACAATGTGCAGAGCATTGTACTAAGCACTTGGGAGAGTACAATGCAAGAGAATAAGCAGATTCATTCCCTGCCCACAGTGAACTTACACTCTAGAGGGAGAGACAGACATTACTATGAATAAATAAGTAATTTATAATATATAATTTATAGGTATGTGCATAGTGAGCTGGGGCTGGGATGGGGTGAATAGCAAATATCCAAATCGATTGATCAGTGGTATTGAGTGCTTACTATGTGCAGGAAACTGTACTAAGTGCCTAGGAGAATACAACTCAGCAATATAACAGACACACTCTCTGCCCACAACAAGCTTATGGTCTAGCAGGGAGACAGGCATTAGTACAGATGATTATATTATATACAGTGCTGTGGGGCTAGGCGATGTTTGGGAGAGTACAGCACAACAATATAACAGACACATTGCCTGCTCACAATGTGCTTATAGTCTACAGAGGGAGACAGACGTTAATATAAAAGAATATTATATTATATTCAGTGCTGTGGGGCTGGGCGATGCAGAAGGGAGTGGGAAAAGAAGAAACGAGGGCTTAGTCAGGGAAGGCCTCTTGGAGGATGGTGATGGTATTTGTTAAGCACTTACTATGTGCCAAGCACTGTTATACAACAGAATTAGCAGACATGTTCCCTGCCCATGAGTTTACAGTCTAGAAGAGTATACAAGCTAGAGCTTACAATTTACAGTCTGTTTATGCCTTTGTTGAGTGCCTGGAGATCCTCCTCTACTCTTCTTTTTGTTTAATTTGTTTTACAGTGCCCTACACACAGTAAGCACTCAATAACTATCCTTGATCGATTTGATTTTTTTTTTGTACAGCTGTTTATTTTGGGGGGCAATTTTACCTAGATATTCTCGTACAATTTGCTGTTGTAGTGTTCTTCTTCCTGCTCCATTTGTAAATCATTTTTATTCTGCCAACCCCATCGTATTGTGAAGTCCTGGAGGCCCGTGATCACGGGTCTCTTGTCGTAGCCTAAGTGTTCAGTTCGGTGTTTTGTACTCAGGGGAAAGAGCCCAGGCCTGATGGTCAGAGGACCCGAGTTCTAATCCTTGCTCCACTGGGTGGCAACTGTGATCTGGGGCAAGTCACTTAACTTCTCTTTGCCTCAATTACCTCTTCTGTAAAATGGGAATTAAGTTTGTGATCCCCATGTCAGATAGGGACTGTGTCCAAACTGATTAGCTTGTATCTACCCTAGTGCTTAGTACAGTGCCTGGCACAGTAAATGCGTAATAAATGCCACTAAAAAAAATGGTGCTCAGTAAATACCAACGATGAAGATATGGCGTGATAAATAACCTGCCCTCAAACTCTCCTTGCTTGCGAATCAGGTGTCCCTCGTGCCAGCCTAATAATGCGGAAGAAGAAGTGGCCTTTGGCGGTTCTTCTTAAACCTCTCTGTGGTCTCTGGTTTATTTTGGCTTGCTATGGTTTTGTCTGCTGTAGCCTCTCAGGAGCTCAAGGTCTTCTTGGGTCTGTAACGAAAGGCCAAGGGGCACTTCTTTCTTTCTCTTTCCTGCATCATCTTTCCACCAATCTCTGATAACATCTCAGCGGGTTTCCAGTCCTTGGTGCCCAAAAGAATAAACTCACGGGCAATTAGACTTCCCTAGGTCCAAGCATACAATCCTGTAGACCCCACTGGCTCTCTCCCCCATACTTCTGTCTTTCCACCGTAATTCTCAGTTAGGTATCCTGCCCTTTCTCCACCCAGATGACCTGATGCCAGTTGCAGTCTTCCATTTCTAGGTCACTGGCATCAGAGTAGGTCAGCCAGGTTTTAATGATCTTTTCTCTCTCAGCCTGTTAGGCTTTAATTGAGACCATCTGTAATTTAACCCGGAGTCGCAGTGACACCAAGAAGCGAGTGGCAGGGGCGGGGTTAACGGTGGAGCCTCTGTCAGTTCGCCTGAGCAGGGGATGCTTCCGTTACGCTGGTGTCTCAGGTGACTTTGACAGTTTTCCAATTTCATGCATCATCTACTTAAGTCGATTCAGAGCTAATTAATTTACAGGCCCGTTAAATGAAAAATCCAATCTCTAATGACCACATTCGGATGAATTGTCCTCTCCCACGTGCTCAGTACAATGCCAAGTGCACAGAAGGTTTTCAATAAACGTTATTGATTGGAAATCATAATATCCTCTCTAGAAGTTGCTAGCCTGTTTTTCCTTCATGGTGGACAGAGGTTTTCTAGGGTGCTGGTTGGAAGGCCTCTTTGTGGAAATTTCCAGACACTGTGGTTTCCCCGTGTAGTTTCTCCACTGAGAACTGAGACACATTTTCTGGTTTAACTAGTTACACGGCTCCTGAGCAGAGACCTTCCCCAACTAGGCCCTCATTTCCCCTACTCCACCTCCCTCTGCATCAACCTTACACTTGGAAATGTATGTTTTATTCACCCCTCCCTCAGTCCCACAGCACTTATGTACTATTCTTTGAGAAGCGGCCCGGCCCAGTGGATAGAGCACAGGCCTGAAGCTCAGAAGGACCAGGGTTCTACTCCCAGCTCTGCCACTTGTCTGCTGTGTGACCTTGGGCAAGTCATTTCACTCAACGGGGCCTCAGTTACCTCATCTGCAAAATGGAGATTAAGACTGTGAGCCCCATATGGGACATGGACCGTTTCCGACCTGATTAGCCTTTATCTACCCCAGCGCTTAGTACAGTGCTTGACGCTGTAAAAAAAAATCACTGAAACTTTCACTTCCTTTCTGGTTTAGATAGCTCCCAGATCTCCAGTGGCTCTCTATCTGATGGCTGCGATGTCTAAAGTAGACTATATGGGATGGATGGCATAGGCAGTGGAGGGACAGAGAGGAGAGAATGAAAGCTGGAAGAGTCAAAAGAAAAAATGTTGAACTTTGGTGTCGGTTTATTTCCGACAAAGGCGGAGCTTGAATATATTTACAATTTGTAGTCTGTGTGTATGTGCCTTTGACATAAATTCAGTGTGAGATAAACATGTTGTGATAGTCAGTTTCCTTCCCTTCACCCTGTTGACTGCTGTTTGCTGAATTCCATTTTACTTCTTGAACTCCCCCAGATGTGCTGCAGAACTGATTCACTCTCCTGGGAGGGAAGAGCCCCGCTTATCCAGTTTCATTTTCATAGTGATTCATTCTTGCAGGCTCCGGACAGGGAATATACCCAGGAAGATGAGAGCTGGATTAAAAACTAAAGAAAACAAAACAAAAAACCCAGTTCTGATTATCTTATATCTACCCCAGTTCTTAACACAGGGCTTGACACATTTGAAGCGAGTAATAAATATTATAACTGGCTATTTCACTTTTTGATTGGACTGTCTTCCTTTTTAAGACTCTATTGTTAGAAATTCATAAATGTATAGGGAATCTAAATGCCTAATTATTGAGTCCATGACAATAAATGTCCCCGATTGATTGGTTAGTCAGTGAATCTAAATAGGGGGATGTTGTGTAGAGGGCACCGTTGGCATGAGAGAGAGGAAGAGAGGAATAAAAGGGAAGGGGAAGGAGGGAATAGGAGGGAGGGAGAAAGATTTACTGCGTGCAAGGATTGTCAGGAATCCAAGCTCCCGAAGTGGCATGGAGAAATGACAGGAGTTTGCCGAGGCAGGGAGGAGTCAGACTGTTGTCCCCTAAGGCATTAGGGTAAAAGTTTGGAGCAGATGAAGCTTGGGCCAAATGAAGGCAGAAGGGATTATAGGAATGAAGGAGGAGAAGGAGGGAGAGAAGCAACATGGCCTAGTGGAGCCTGGATTCTGGCTTGGCCACTTGCCTGTTCTGTGACCTTGGGAAAGTCATTAACTTCCCTGTGCCTCAGTTTTCCCATCTGCAAACTGGGAATTCAATCCTGTCCTTCCTACTTCAGTTATGAGCCCCATGTGGGTCAGGGGCTGCAGGTCCAACTTGATCTTCTTGTAAAAATACTAATAATGACGGTATTTGTTAAGCACTTACTATGTGACAGACCCTGTACTAAGTGCTGGGGTGGATATAGGCAAATAGAGTTGGGCACAGTCCCTGTCCCATGTGGGACTCAGTCTCAATCTCCATTTTACAGATGAGGTAACTGAGGCACAGTGAAGTGACTTGCCCAAGGTCACACAGTGGACGAGTGGTGGAGCCACTACACCATGCTGCTTTTGGAGTGCTTAGTACAGTGTTTGGCACATAGTAAGCACTTATCACATGCCTATTGTGGCTACCAATCAACCTACGCATCAGGCAAAAACTCCTCACTCTCGGCTTCAGGGCTGTCCATCCCCTCGCCCCCTCCTACCTCACCTCCCTTCTTTCCTTCTCCAGCCCAGCCCTCACCCCCCCCGCTCCTTGGCCGCTAACCTCCTCTCTGTGCCTTGTTCTCGCCTGTCCCGCCATCGACCCCCGGCCCACGTCCTCCCCCTGGCCCGGAATGCCCTCCCTCCGCACATCCACCAAGCAAGCTCTCTTCCTCCCTTCAAAGCCCTACTGAGAGCTCACCTCCTCCAGGAGGCCTTCCCAGACTGAACCCCCTCCTTCCTCTCCCCCTCCCCATTCCCCCGCCTTACCTCCTTCTCCTCCCCACAGCACCTGTATATATATATATATATATGTTTGTACATATTTATTACTCTATTTTACTTGTACATATTCTATTTATTTTATTTTGTTAATATATTTTGTTGTCTGTCTCCCCCTTCTAGACTGTGAGCCCGCTGTTGGGTAGGGACCGTCCCTATACGTTGCCAACTTGTACTTCCCAAGTGCTTAGTCCAGTGCTCTGCACACAGTAAGCGCTCAATAAATATGATTGAATGAATGAATGAAATGCCGTAATTATTATTACTGCTATTATTAGGAAATGGTAGGGAAGACAAAAACATTGGGAATATTGCTGGTAAACTGGAATTTGTGTTTGCCTTGTGTCGTGGCCCCAACAGAGAATGGTTAAAAGGTAAAAGGAAGCAAAGTGATTGCTCTGAGCCATGCTAACTCAAAATGGAGGGAATTTAGCAATGGATTCCTGACTTGGTTGGTTTCAGGGGACAGTTAGGGTAAATAAGAGAGCTTCCTGGCCATAAGAAGCTATTTAAACTGGCAAGGGCTAAGTCCCAGGTGGCAACTTAGAATTGTAGAAATTAGAACTGGAGGAAGCTTATGAAAATCTTTTGGGGAAGCTTCAATTCTGATGCTGTTATCTCCCTCTCCCACGCGTGTTATATTTCTGGGAATGATTGATGTGTATATAAGTATGTGTGAGAGATCCTACCTGACTTGACTGCACTCGCTATGCAGAAACCCGTGGTTGTCCCCACGCCTGCCTTTTCATTTAAAAGTTAATGCCTCTTTTTTCATATATAATGCTCACATGTTCTTTCTCCCTTGCAATGCAAGTGCCGACAATCTAGCTGAACGCGTCTGTAAAACACACACACCCAAGTAGACTTAGGTTGACTGTTGCTCCACTGCCCGGGTATCAAGATGCGTCAGGAATGCCCTAATTTAGACGCACCTTGTGGTTTTTTACAGTTTTATTTTAAGCCAACTGTAACCCATTAAAATCAACAGGAGGTCAGGAAGGGTGTGTGTGTGTTTTCTATATTTAAGTGCTTACTATGCCCCACCACTGCTTGAGTTAGATATGAGCAAGTCAGGTTGGGCATAGACCATTCCCATTTTCCAGGTGAGGTAACAGGCACAGGCTAGTTGAGTGACTTGCCCAAGGTCACACAGCAGACAAGTGGCAGAGCCGAGATTAGAATCGAGGTTCTTGTGACTTCAGGGTGTATCCACTAGGCCACACCGCTTCTCAGGAAAGTTTGCACCATTGGGGCTCGCAAGAGGAGCCCTGCAGGCTTGGGCCTGAGGAAAAGACTGTTTTGGGAGAGAGGGAGAATTCCAGAATTGGAGGAGAGAGGAGATGGTTCTGGATGTCCTTGAAGAAGGGAGGGTTGAAACAGGTGTGTATTGTATCTTATCAATCAAGAGATAGTATTTACTGAGGGCTTACTCTGTGCAGATCACTGTACTAAGCATTTGGAAGAGTTCAAGAGAATAAGTAGACATGGTCCCTTGCCTCAAGAAGCTAACAGTCTAGCTGGGGAGATGGGCACTAAAATAAAGTACAGGTCGAGGGAAGCAAGACTATAAAGATATGGACATTTGTGCTATGGGGATAGAGGAGTGGAGTGAATACTTAAGTGCTTAGGGAGGGAAATTTAGTGGGGAGTTGAGAGAGGTAGTCAGGGAAGGCTTCCTGGAGGGGATGTGTGTATTTTAGGGAAAGGATTCTGAGGGGGTGAGGTTCTGCTCGTGGGAATCCAGGAAGGCAGGCAGAGTTAGATTTGGGGGTTTGGCTGGGAAGTGATCAATCAATCAATCAGTCAATCGTATTTATTGAGCGCTTACTGTGTGCAGAGCACTGTACTAAGCGCTTGGGAAGTACAAGATGGCAACATATAGAGACAGTCCCTACCCAACAGTGGGCTCACAGTCTAAAAGGGGGAAGTGATCCATGGTTTGGGGGCAGTTGACTGGAAATTGTGTCGTCAGTTAAGGTGCCGTGCATCCCACGAAGACCATTTCAATTCTGAGTGTTTTGGTGTGTATAAGGAGCCCCATGAGGATTCAAGGGCTGGGCCCTAAAACATAGAGCCTTTACCAGCGAGCAGCAAACCATCCTGGGTTTCGAAACCCAGCCAAGATGTGACTTCAAAACATATTCAAAACAAATTGAAAAAAATACAAACGTCCCTCAGATCCCCTATGCCTCCTAATCAATCTGATATTTAGTGAGTGTTTCCTGTGTGTTCTGCTGTTACCGTACTAAACTCTTGGGAGAGTATAATGGTTTTGTGTGTGTGTGTGTGTTTGTGTGGTGTGGGGGGTGGGAGGGGTGATCCGTCTCCCCTACTAGATTGTGTGTATATAACATATATGTGTGTATACAATTCATTCATTCAATTATATTTATTAAGCGCTTACTGTGTGCAGAGCACTGTACTAAGCGCTTGGGAAGTACAAATTGGCAACATATAGAGACGGTCCCTACCCAACAACGGGCTCACAGTCTGGAAGGGGGAGACTGGCAAAAAAACCCAAAAAACAAGTAGGTGGCAATACCAACAGAATAAATAGAATTATAGCTATATACACATCATTAATAAAATAAATAGAGTCATAAATATGTACAAATATACATAAGTGTTGTGGGGGGGAACAGCAGAGGGACGGGAGATGGGGAGGAGGAGGAGGAGAGAAAAAGTGGGGCTCAATCTGGGAAGGCCTCCTGGAGGAACTGAGCTCTCAGTAGGGCTTTGAAGGGAGGAAGAGAGCTAGCTTGGCGGATGGGCAGAGGGAGGGCATTCCAGGCCCGGGGGAGGACGTGGGCCGGGGGTCGACGGCGGGACAGGCAAGAATGAGGCACAGTGAGGAGGTTAGCGGCAGAGTAGCCGAGGGTGCCGTCTGGGCTGTAGAAGGAGAGAAGGGAGGTGAGGTAGGAGGGGGCGAGGTGATGGAGAGCTTTTAAGCTGAAAGCAAGGAGTTTTTGCTTGATTTGAAGGTTGATAAGCAACCACTGGAGGTTTTTGAGGAGGGGAGTGACATGCCCAGAGTGTTTCTGTACAACGATAATCCGGGCAGCAGAGTGAAGTATAGACTGAAGCAGGGAGAGAGAGGAGGATGGGAGATCAGAAAGGAGGCTGATCCAGTGATCCAGCATAAAATTGTACTGGATGTTCCCAGTCACTGAGTACAGTGCTTTGTATCTTCAATATATGTAACTTTTGCTTGCTTGGTTCCTTTTAAGTGTTCTGCTTCTGGCTTTAGTTTGAGGTATTTATGGAGGATATTAGACACCAAGATGGAAGAGGTAAAGCTAAATAAATTGGAGAGAAATCCCTGGGGAAGATGCAACTATCCATAATTTATTTCTTCTAATGTCTACCTTGTGAACAGGGAACTTGTCTCCCAACAGACATGTTGATACCATTCAGGGCACTGTACTGTGCTCAGCACACAGTAAGTGCTCAATAAATATTGACTGATTGCTTGATTATACAGAGTATGACTGACTCTCCATGGCGGGAGGAATTGAGTTAAAATGGGAGCAAGAAGGATTCCGGTTAGCTATAAGGAAGCATCTCCCCCTCTAGACTGTAAACTCACTGTGGGAAGGGACTGTGTCTGTTATATTGTTATGTTTTACTCTCCCAAGCGCTTAGCATATTGCTCTGCACACAGTAAGCACTCAACAAATATGATCGATTGATTGCTTGATTGATTTCTGATGACGAGTTTTATAAAGGTATCCTCTGAGAATCAACCTCGCCATGTGTACAATTTGTGGCTGAAAAGAAGAATAGGGCTTCTTACATTGTGCACCTGAGTTCTTTACTGCAGGGGCTGGTAGTTTGGTTTTTTAAAACTGCTTCTGGTGGGAGGTGCCACTTTGGCCAGGACTGCCAAAATGCCAGTGCTGTCCTGGTCATTTGGTGGTCAGATGAGCTCCCTGGTGATGCTTAAGAAACTGGATGAGCCCAGAGAAGTCCTGGGTCCATTTTTGCATCCTCAAGTGTGATTGTTCTGAACAGGCATGCTAATGTTGAACCTACTGTGCAACTTGCTTTTCTCCACTGACAATGGGGAATGATCCAGCCTGTAACTCATTTTAACATGTGCCTCCCACACTTGATTCTAAACTCCATGAAGGCAGGGATTGTTTCTATTGGTTCATTTGTATGGTACACTCCCAGTTGTATACATCTGCCCACATTAAGTGCTCAATAAATATCATTGATTGGTTAGGGGCAGGAATTGGGTCTATTGACAGTTGTATTGTACAGTCCCTTCTACCCACAGTAAGTGCTCAGTAAATACCATTGGTTAGGGGCAGGGATTGTGTCTACCTAACTCTATCACACTCAGTCAGCCAATCATATTTATTGAGCACTTACTGTGGGCAGAGCATTGTACTAAACAATTGGGAGGGTACAATATAACAATTAACAGACACAGTCCTTGCCCACAATGATCCTGTAGTCTATTTTACCCTCCTAAGTGTTTGGAAGAGTGTTCTGTCCACAGTAAGCGCTCAATAAATGCCACTGTTGATTGATCCACCAGGGCAGGTTCCTTCTGACATAACCCCCAGCTTGCCCGGTCACCAACTTGGACACACACTTGATCTCATTGTACAGTCTCTACCCTCACCAACTCTGAAATCCCTTCTCACTCCTCTAGACTGTGAGCTTACTAGGGGCAGGGAATACGTCTATCAACTCTGTTGTATTGTACCCTCCCAAGCGCTTAGTATAGTGCTCTGCACACAGTAAGCACTCAGGAAATCCAGCTGATCAATTGATTGATTGATTGACCAACGTCTGCCATTGTAACAGCATTAGGTTCCACTTTCTGAAAGCAAAGTGGCCTAGTGGAAAGAGAACACGCCTGGGCGTCCGAGGACATGGGTTCTAATCCTAGCTCAGCCGCATGCCTGCTGTGTGACCTTGGGGAAGTCGCTTAACTTATCTGTGCCTCAGTTATCTCATCTGTAAAATGGGGATCAAGTCTGTGATCCCCAAGTGAGACAGGGACTGTGTCCAACCTAATTATGTTGTATTTACTCCAGGGCTTAGAACTGTGCTTGGCACATAGTAAGCACTTAACAAATACCACAACTTTTATTACTATTATTATTATTATCATTATTGTTATTATTATCAAAGCTGTTAAACATTGGGGTGTATGATCCCAGGAGGTTGTGGAATCTTTTATGAAGATCTTAGAAATGGGATGAGGTCTCATCTGGACAAAGTCTGGCCCGGGGCGGTTCAAAAAGCTTCTCTAACAACCCTGTGGTCTCTTATTCCTCTAGATTCTAAACTTCCAGCGAGCAGCGAACATATCTACCAACTCTGTTATATTATGCTCTCTCAACCACTTAGCACAGTGCTCTGCACACAGTCAGTGCTCAGGAGATTCGATGGATTGATTGATTGTCATTAACCGTGTTGCAGGGGAGGAGAGCCCGGGCCCTCATGTTGCAGAGTGATCTGCCACCCAACTTCTGACTCAAAGGTCAGAATCGGGGAAGTGACTAAGATGTATTAAGGCACCAAGACGTTTTTCTAGAAGCGGAAACTGGCAAACCTCCACTGTGTAATTAATGCTTTGCTGTTTTAGTAACAAGATGGCAATCGTGCTCCTGCTGAATTTAAAAGTCACCCTCTTCTCTTTGCTAATCTGTATTTGGGGTTTCAGAATGGCATTAGATATGTTGAGTGAAGGTAATTTTTTCTAAAATTAGTAGGCATTAATATGTTAAGAGGACTCTTCAAGCTGTGCTTTATTTGAAAGCAAACATGGGCTAGGGAATGCAGTTAACCAAATTTACCGAATGCTTTGTGTGCTCAGAGGGTACACAATGACAGAGTTCGCAGACCTCAGCATCAGCAACCAAAAATGGGTGCAATCCAGTGGATTTCAAGCTTCTTGAGAGCAGGAAACATCTGTCTTCCTTATGTAATACTCTCCAAAGTGTTTGGTACAGATTTCTAACATGGGCACTCAATATACATTGCTGATTGAGTGATGCCATGTCAAATAGCAGGGGCCCATGGGGAAAGGGAGTGGACCTTTTGGCCCTAGGGTTCTGAAGCTTTTTAATGTTTCTGCTACTCATTTGTTCATTCATTCAGTCTTATTTATTGAGTGCTTACTGTGTGCAGAGCACTGTACTAAGCGTTTGGGAGAGTAAAATACACAGATTCCTTGCCCACAACAAGCTTACAGTCTAGAAGGGGGGAGACAGACATTAATATAAATGAATAAATTACAGATAATTCTGTACATAAGTACATAAGTACATAAGTGCTGTGGGGCTGGGAGTGGGGAAGAACAAAGGGAGTAAATCGGGGTGATGCAGAAGAGAGTGGGAGAAGAGGAAAGGGGGCCTTAGTCTGGGAAGGCCTCTTCGAGGAGATATGCCTTCAATAAGGCTTTGGAGGTTGTTAATGTCCTGTTGCTACCAATTTCTTGGAATATGATATACCAGGCTTGTTCATTCATTGTCGTATTTGTTGAGCACTTACTGTGTGTAGAGTACTTGGAAGAGTACAGTGTAACAGTAAACAGACGTATTACCTGCCCTCAATGAGCTTAGAGACTAGAGGGGGATACAGACAATATAAATAAATTACAGATATGTACATAAGTGTTGTGGGGCTGGGACGGGGTGATGAATGAAGGGAGCGATTCAGGGTGATGCAGAAGGGAGAGGAAAGGAGGGCTTAGTCAGGGAAGGCCTCTTGGAGAGGTGCCTTCAGTAAGGCTTTGAAAAGGGGGAGAGTAATATTCTGTTGGATTTGAGGAGCGAGGGCTTTCCAGGCCAGAGGCAGGATGTGGGCAAGAGGTCGGCGGCGAAATAGACGAGATGAAGGAACAGTGAGAAAGTTAGTACTAGAGGAGCAAAGTCTGCAGGATGGGTTGTAGCAGGAGAGCAGTGAGGTGAAGTAGGAGGCTGGGAGCTCAGCAAGGAGGTAGATGCAGTGGGTTAGAAAGAGTAATTGTATTATCAGTGTAGCAGTTTGAACGAAACGGAAAGGGCAGATTTTTAGCAAAGTTCTGAAGGTGGGGCTGACAGGATTTAGTGATGGATTGTATATTTGGGTTGAATGAGAGGGAGGAGTCAAGGATAACGCCAAGGTTACGGGTTTCGTGCTGCCTGGGCCACTCCAAAGCCCTATGTCCCATGTCCCCCTCGTCCACTGGTAATAATAGTAATTGTGGTATTTGTTAAGCACTTTCTCTGTACTTTCTCTGTCAGGCTCTGTACTAAGCACTGGTGTGGGTAAAAGCAAATCGGGTTGGACACAGTCTGTGTCCCACATGGGGCTCAGAATCTTAATCTCCATTTTACAGATGAGGTAACGGAGGCCCAGAGAAATGAAGCGACTTTCCCAAGGTCACAGAGCGGAGAAGTAGCGAAACCAGAATTAGAACCCAGGTTCTTCTGACTCCAAGACCTGAGCTCTATACTATTAACTTTTCTTCCACGTTATTTCATAGAAATGCTTCTTGCTTTCTGTTCCCAACTCACCTTGTGCAAACCCTAGTCACCCCACAACTAACCTCACCTTTCCAGTTCCCAGAAGACTCAGGCTTTAAGTACAGCTCTCCATTAAAGTTGGTTATACTGCACTTTTTGTTTGAATGTGATAGGTGGATGGGCAACCACTGGAGGTCCTTCAGGAGTGGGGAGATGGGGACTGAACACTTTTTTTCAGAAAAGATGATCTGAGCAACAAAATGAAGTAAAGACTAAAGTTGGGAGACACAGGAAGGTCAGCGAGGCGACCGATGGAGTAGTCAGGGCGGGATAGGCTAAAGGCTTGGATTGGCGTAGGAGCAGTTTGGATGGAGAGGAAAGGGCAGATTTTATCGATGATGTGAAGGTAGATCCTACAGGATTTGGTGACACTGAATGCGAGGTTTGAGTGAAAGAGATTGAATGAAAGAGATGCCAAGGATAAAGCCAACACTGCGGGCTTATGAGACAAGGAGAAAAGTGCTGTTGTCTACAGTAACGGTAGAGACAAGGGGAGGACAGGATTTGGGTGGGAAGATGAGAAGTGATGTTTTGGGCGTGTTAATTTGCTGTGTCGGAGGGACATCCAAGTAGAGCTGTCTGGAAGGCAGAAGGAAATAAGAGACTGCAGAGAAGTTTACCTGTCAGAGAAAATGCAGCTGACAAGGCCGTTGCAAGAAACTGACCACACCATGACATACTTCCCTCGTGCTGATGGGTTTGCTGTTTGCAGCGCCTGGCATTATTGTATTTTTGCCTCATTAGCTCATAACATCCTTGAAACTGCTCCTTGAAAAGAATCACTCCTTTCTTGATTGCAGTTTTTCAAGCTACTGAATGTGCCAGTTGTCTCCCAGCTTTCAGATATGCACTTGGCCTGGAGCTGAACTTTACTGCATCCTTCAATTATTCTTTTCTGTTCCCAGTGCTCTCAGTTGCTCATTTTCAGCTTGCTGGACTGTAGCTGCTGGTTTACCCTACTGTTCTCCAGCCTCCTAATATGACCCAAGGCTGGTTTTGAGGTGAACATGACTGCAGTGCAGTACCTCGCTCTTGCCTCTCTCACTTCTGACTCCTTTCTCGTGCCTTTCCTCCTGCTCTGCTCCCTTCCCCTCTAAATTCCCCACCCCTCAGCTCACTCCATGTTCAAAACCCTTTTGAAATTCCAGGATAGTCCAGGAGGTTTTCCCTGATTCATTTTTCCTTTCCCCTAGGTCATATTCACCCCAATAGTTTGGGCCACCTCCACACTTATGCAGTCAAATGGTACTTCTGCACATATCAATAAACATACACTACTATCCAAGCACTCACTCATCCACATAACCACCTTTCCGTTCTCTCCTTAATTCCTATTTATTTCATGTCTGTGTCCCCTGCTTTATTGTAGGCTTCTAGAGGAGCGGGATCTTGTTTTTCATCTCAGTTGTACTCTCTTGAGAACTCAATGCAGTGTCTGCACTCAGAAGGTGCTCAGTATATTCAGTTGATTTTGAAGGAGAATAGCAACGAAGGGATTTCCATTATGCCGAACAGTGACAGCTTGTTTCTTGGTACCCTTCAATTTGGTCTAAAGTTTAACGTCATGCTGTCACTGCATCAGTGGCACGAGAAACAGTGTGACCTATTGGAAAGAGCCCAGTCCTGGGAGTCAGAGGACGTGGGTTCTAATTCAGGCTCCGCCACTTGTCTGCTATTGTGACCTTGGGCAAGTCACTTCACAGCGGTATGTCAGGGGTCTATCCATCTAGACTGTAAACTTGTTGAGGGGAGGGAATGTGGATATGTGTGTTTACTGTTGTATTGTACTCTCCCAAGAGCTCAGTACAGTGCTCTGCACACTTGTTGAGGGGAGGGAATGTGGATATGTCTGTTTACTGTTGTATTGTACTCTCCCAAGAGCTCAGTACAGTGCTCTGCACACAGTAAGCATTCAATAAATGAGATTAAATAAACTTATCTATACCTCAGTTACCTCATCTGTGAAATGGGGATGAAGAATGTGAGCCCCATGTGGGACATGGACTGTGTCCAACCAGTTTAGCTTGTATCTACCTCAGTGTATAGTACAGTGCCTGGGACATAGTAAGCGCTTAACAAACGTCATTAAAAAGCCTCCACCATGACCACCAACAAAAAAACCCCATGGCAAAGTCTGTATCCAGAAGGGCAAGCTGGTTCAATCATCATCATCATCATCATCAATCGTATTTATTGAGCGCTTACTATGTGCAGAGCACTGTACTAAGCGTTTGGGAAGTACAAATTGGCACCATATAGAGACAGTCCCTATCCAACAGTGGGCTCACAGTCTGAAAGGGGGAGACAGAGAACAAAACCAAACATACTAACAAAATAAAATAAATAGAATAGATATGTACAAATAAAATAAATAGAGTAATAAATATGTACAAACATATATACATATATACAGGTCAAATTT